>NC_141627.1:40062049-40373716 GCF_047967505.1 Dipteris shenzhenensis | reverse complement strand
TATCTAGGAGAAAATCATGTTATGAATGTGTTTCACTAAGCCCACTTGCAATCAATTTCCTTCTTATCATAAGGTTAAGGCAACAAATCCCAAGTGTGGTTTGCATCTAAGCTACCATCTCTTGATCCATGAATGCATCCCGCTACAACCTCAAAACATTTAGGCTTATATTTTCTTATCACCTTAACCATGTATGCCTGATGAAGGGCTGCATAACCAAATATTTCACCCTATGAACAAGGTATTTCACTTGTGTGGACCTACGCAACACTAGCTCATGTTAAGTGTTTATAAAATATTCCTACTTTGCCTTGCACCTGGAGTAACAAAAAAAGGAGTCCCAAGTTCCACATTGAGGCTTTGTTCTGAACCACTAAACTCTCCATCCACATGAGAGTGACCTACAAAAAAACTACAATTTGATCCACCTTTATCTTTTCCTTGTGTGATACATGCGTACCACTATTTGGACTACCATGTGAAGATCCATCTAGTGCATGCATTGGATGCATCTGCTTGAGGACTCTTCAAGCCCACACTCAAAATCTATGACTATTGCTCTGTATATCTTACAAGATCACCACTTCTAACATCCACAATTCTAATTTTCTTAATGGTGCATACCAACAACTCATTTCATTAAAAACATCTTTACTTACTTGCAATTTGTGAGTGGAAGGGTTATAGCATTTATACCCTTTCTCATGTAAACGACACCCAATGAAGATGCACTTCTTAACCTTTGAATCCAACTTTCTTCTTCTCATTAGGGACATGAACATATTCAACACAACTATATACTTTAAAGCGAGCAATATCTAGTTTTTTACTTATAAATTTACATCGATATCTTGATTCACCCTAGCATGGAAAATTTTGAAAATGTGCAACTTGTGAATATGCAAGGATCTTTTAATAAATCCAACACTCCTTACAATTTTACATTGCTTCTGTTCTTCATGCAATTCCTTGCTATATCACTCGTAAGTATGTCAAAGGTCATTGCATTTCACAATAGATAACGTCAAATCCGATAACGTGCCTTTTTTGCCTATTTGTATTTTGAAGCATTTCATGCCACATTGCGCTTGCATGGTGACAACCAGTATATCCAATTTTACTAGCATATATCGCCAAAGGGGAGAAACCCATTAAGGAGCATTTGAACATAAAAAAAGCCCTATGAGAAATGGATTAAAAGCACTAGTGAGACATGTATATACACAAACACACTCTCACATTCTTTTGGGTAAAATGAGGAGATTCAAATATATATAAATTATCATAGGATAGTAACATGAATAGGCTTGGATGGCTTCTTGGTTATGGTCAAAGTGTGGGGACCACAAGGTGTCAAGTTCAACACCTAGGGATGGCGCGACACGTGGAGGATGCCCTCCTTGCAATTAATGCTTTTAGGGAGTATATAGGAGAAAGGTGAGCGAGTCTAAATGGGCACATGTGCCAAATGATGTGGCAATGAGGTGACTTCTTTTCACCTCTTTTGGCACGCCTTCCTCACCTACATACTTATAAATGCACTCCCCCCTTTACTCCCTCCATAAGTTCACCCATGGACACTTGTCAAGCATGGGGATACCCTTCCAAAATTTTGTACTCTTTTTCCTCAAGTTTTTTTGAATTGAAACCTCTCATCCTCTATACCAATTTCCCATAAGAAAAATTAATGTTGAAGGGGGAGCTCCACTACCACGAGGTACAAGTCATAGACCAAATGCAATTTGCATGAGCAAAAACCCAAATTGATGGTGGCAAAACCTTATACAACTTATGCAACTATGACATTAGTCAACAACAACGAACGACAAGCAAGCACAATCCTTGAGGTAGTATGTAATCTAAAGAGGCATTGGCTGAAAGTCATTAAGCATTGTGACAAGTGCCAGAGGGATTATCCTAAGTTGAACTGTGTAACTATTCAAGGATAGAAAACACAATACCACCATCATTAAACACACATCCCACAAGTTGTATATCTTTAGAACAAATTAAATAAGAGAAATCAAGCTCCTCCAAGGCCAATGCATGTGCAAACATCATTGACGCAAAGAGTTTCCATCAAGAACACACATGCCATTCTATTTAAGATGAGAGGGTTTTTGCTTCCAATCGCAAAAAGCACACAAGTCACAAAAGGGCATCCCTGGTTGATCACCTTGCACAAATTGTGAAGCATCACTTTCCCCTTCTATACTAGAACATGCAAACAAATATTTAAACCCCCATGCATTTTTAGTGAGCAAAGATGATCCACAAAAATTAACATGAGGGCTTAACATCTATGATGTGACTACCAAAAAAGATCCATAATAGTAGACATGAAACGTGTGATATCCTGCTTAGCAAACATTATCAAGGACAAATAAACTTGAATATAGGCAATCAAGATTGATTGGACTATGCAAAAATGGACATGTAATTGCTAGGTACTACCCGATATTTGAATTTCTTGTTCAACTTGGAGAGTAAACAGTCTATTGTTGGCAAAGAGTAGTTAACTATCCACCTCAAAGGGTAACCAAGATGACCGCATAAGCTGCAAAGTAAAACAATTTTCCCAAGCCATTAATTATGATACCAACCTTTCACATGTGAAAGAAGCTTAGACTTTCAGAAATTCACTTATAAGCTGCCAAACCAATAAAGATTGTCGGATAAAAGCTACCAAACCATATAAAGATAAAGCACGCATGAGGCACAAAAGATCTCTCTCTATTTTGAGGCATGAAAAAGTCATCAACGATAGCTACTAAGTGATCCATCACAACATGTTCGAACTGTTTAGCATAGTGACTAACATGCCTGAGCACGTTGGGCCCTTGAATTTGTCTAGGTACCATCCACATTTTCAACCCGGCAAATATTCACTTTGCCTTTTATAATGCAAGCCTTTTTTAAAAATCTTGAACTAACCCTTATCAATAAAAGCTCTCTGCCCAGCCCTAGTTTCCCACTTCTCAACCTTCCTAGAGTCATTACATTGTAAAAAATGTCTAGTCTAACATAGGCAAGCAGTCTCAGCATGAGATAGATCTTGAAATTGACTGATTTCTGTCAAGCCCTGACAAGTTCTTTTAGTCTTGACAATATCCTCCCCTAAGAGTATGCATGTAGTTCTTGCCATACTTACGAATTACATACAGCATACGAGTAACAAAGGCAATCCTTCCAGAGTCAACATTAATGTGGCTGTGTGTCCAAAGAGAACCCATGGCATCACACACCATGTCCTTGTATGTTTCATGCTACAAGTAATTATAACTTAAAATAAGCAACCTTTTATCCGACAAGCTATCTTTCTGCACTTCAAAAGAAGACAACTTCCACCGAAGTAGAGCATGATTTGAAGACACTGGCGGCAGAACTGCCTGCAAGCTGATGGTGGGCTTGGTCAGACCCCAAGGCTGAAGGAGGCGCTTGGAGGGCCTGCAGCAGCAGGAACGCTTGCCTCTCTCTCTCTCTCTCTCTCTCTCTCTCTCTCTCTCTCTCTCTCTCTCTCTCATGCACACACAAAGAGAGAGAGAGAGAGAGAGAGAGAGAGAGAGAGAGAGGGATTTTAACGTCAGTGGAAGGCCAACAACAACCATTGAGACCAAGTAAAATGAGAGGGCACTCCCCATGGCGGAAACTGGTGGGGCTGCCTATTACATCTCCCAAGAAAATACTAATGAAAAGAAATAGAGCTAGGAACAACATGAGTGAAGAAACTCGAAGTGTCGACACTAGCTCTCTGTCATGTCCATTATTATCATAATTAGTCCAAGTTCCATGTGGGCCTGATCGACGTCCCATAGTAAATTTTGGTGTCTTTGGAATACGGATGGCATCTACTGCTGGCATCCTTGACTCCTCTTTGTAGGGCACGACATGAGGTAGCCTAGTGTTGAGATCCCAATATGATGGTGGCTCGCATGGGACAGGTGCTTACAAGACTTATGTCAAGGTCTTGGTCCTACAACAACCATGCCAGATCTCTCCTATAGGTCTGTGATCCACTATGTAGTGGCAATGACCCATGGCAATCTCACGAGTCTAGTCTCTTTCTTACTGGCATCCAGATAGCTTCCTTCATAACAAGCACTCCACAATAAAGGAAGCACGTTGCTTAACGCAGGGTTACTACAAACTCCCCTTCACCTGTGCACAGTGTAGCAGCTTCTCACAGGCATTGCAGCTGAGAGTGGGCTTCAAAATTTTCCTTCTTAATAAACTGCTGAAACTGGCAGTACCAGGTCAGGGTCAATATTCTGCACGAGAATCCGCACAGACCAGGCAGTAGCCATCTCTCCTTCACCAATGGCAGCCATACTGCTATCACAAAATGACTGAAAGCCCATATAATAATTGGATGCTGAAGATAGACACCAGCTGCATTGCAGCTCTTCTAGATTTGGATGCAAGTTCCCCTAAAAATACTCTCCAATGAAAATAGAAGGCTAATACTGGAATCATGAAAACTGCCTTAAGACGAGGTTCCAATTATTACACCAAGCCACCCATGGATATCGAGAATACACAGTTTACACTGGGGGACAAAGAGCGGGCGATTTCTTTTTTCAACTGCAGATTGAAATGCCCAGCAGAGCATTTGGACAGCATGAACTGTTTCGATCAAGCTCAGCTTACCAACCCTAGCTAGCAAGCATCGTCATTTACTAATAGAGCAACCATGGCATCTGCTGCCTCAGAAGTGTTGTTATGCACACTTGGTACAATATTTGTAGGAGTGATGAATTTCACAAAATCCTGCAGTTCCTTGAAGCTGCAGTGTTCACTATAAGGAACCTCATACCTGCAAAATCAATGTCATCAGCCTGTAACTTGATTAAGTAAATTTAGCTTCTTAAAGAATTTGGAAGGAAAAGGCAGGTATCGCATCAACTCACCGGATGATAGTTCCCTGTTGCCATCTTCGACCAGGAGTCCTTTTTTTCCCTCTTCCAAAACTCCATCCGGTGGGGGAGAACGAGACAATGCAATTATATTTCCCCTAAAAATTTGTAGACAATGTTTATTATTTTTCAGAAGGCACAAAAGTTTTAACATGGCAGTGAGACAGCTTTCAAGGCCTTGATACTGTTACTTTAATTCAAAAGTTTATGAAACCTACATGATATTGCCTTGAAACGAAGGCCATTCTTTTGAAGCTTGCAATAGTCCAGAGAGGCACTACATGAATATGGCTGTCTTGATCATTGGTTGTCAGCCATTGCATATCCTCGTCAGAAAACTGCATACACTTTAGAAGGCGCAATTTTGTTGCACTAATGTAGACCTTCTTTTGAAGAACCCTAGCAACCTCGAGAAAGATCCTTTCTTTGCCTGTAAAAGTTATAAATGTGATTCAAACATTTCGTACTACAGCCAAATGATAAAACACAGTGATAATTTTGGAGCTTCTACTGAAGTCTTTGTACCAAAGAAAACAAGACATGATTGTTAACAAAAGCAGCCATATAGAATCATCACAGTTAGAAAGACAAGGTATGCATGCATGCTTGTAAAATGTGCCTTGTACCTAACAAGAATGACTAACTGTTGCTCTTCCTTTAGTCTTGCTTTTGTAAATTTGCATGGTTTAGCGGCGAAAGAGACTTTGTATCAAAGAAAACAAAATATGATTGTTAATAAAAGCATTCATAAAGAATCATTACACAATTAGAAAGAGAAGGTGTCATCCAAGTCCTGCTGTTGTAAATCTGCATGTTTTAGCATCGAACAGTCCCTCAGTGATCATAGAATTTAGAATCTACTAAGAGACACCACATAGATGATTACAATACTAAACAAAGCTTAGAAAGGACCTAGCCTAATGAATCCCAAGGCCAAGTCATAGGGCAACTGCATATTGAATGCCTATCACTGTGCCATTTCTGAGGCGATACTATATTCACGAGACAATTACACAAATGCTGCACCAGCTCTAGCTTGCTCAATCCTTGAGCTCTCAAAAGGTTAGTTGTGGACGCTGTTTCTGATCACAAATACTGAGCATGAATGTATAAGTTTTTAGGTGTGTAGCATTTGAGGCACCATATGTGTTAATTTTGGAAGAATTTTATTTACGAAAATTCAAGGTGCGAGCTTCGAAAAATAATTATTTTTAAAAAATTTTAAAAAGAGAGAAGATCGAAAATATTCACATGACATGTAAAGAAGCATAGGACATTCATAGATGACTTGCAACATCCACATACAAAAATAGTCATCAAGAGCAAAGAAACCGTGAGAGAATCTTATAACACAAGGGCTAAGAAATAAAGGGGGGGCTCAAAGGGCCTTTGAGGGTGAATGAGGGAAAGAGGTTTAGATATGTCTAAAAGGGCATAGATGTTGTGAGAGGGCTGAGAAAAGACAAGTTGGTAAAGATAGCGCTGACAGGGGGTGAGAGGGCTGCTAGAGGTTTGAGGCGCAGAAGGAGATGGCAAAAGCCATGCAGAATGAGTTGTGGCAATGTCAGGTAAGTTTTTGGGGTCTTTTAAAGAAAATGTGCTTGGTGAAAGCACCTTACAATTAGATGCATTCCAAAAATCATGAACACTTGGAACAGCACCTTACGATAAGATGCGAGCTTTGAATCAAGCATGCTACTGTTATGAATTGCTCGAAGACACATTCGGGTCTCTAAAGCATAGTAGACACATACGTTGAGTGTCAACGGATTCAGAAAAAAAGAAATTAATGCACTTTAAAAAAATAGGACTCACCAATGGTATAGGTGCCGATAAGAAATAATGTACTTGGATTGAACGCTTCTGCTTGAATGGCATCAATTATAAATTGAACCACTACTTCCTGATTGGGAAAGTCGTACTGGAATAGAAATTACATTAGCAAGAAAGCTGCAACAGAAATGAAAGTTCAGCTCTAAATCTTTAAATTCGCATCCTGCCTAGATTTTTCCGTGAGCAAAGTGAAGAGAAATAAAGACACAAAGTCAATGAAATCACATGATTTCTTTAGCAGCATTACAACTGTGGAAATCAAGAACAAAAACCTGGGAATTGCAATAAGTTGTATCCAGAATGAGGGTATGAACATTGCAGGCTTGAAGGACAGGGTTATGAACCATCGCTTCACAAAAGCGAAAATCGCCAGTGTGCAAGACAGCCTACAAAGGGACAAACCAGTATGCATATTAATGTCTTCACTACTTTTTCTTCTAGTTGGTATCCATCTGGGTGTAAAAACCTATGAATTGTAAATTTTCACTACCTAAAATCTATGAATTATAAAATTTCACTACCTTTCCTTCTAGTCGATATCCATACAGGTGTATAAATTTACATATCTATGAATTATATGCATACTTCTGTTGATAGAGACTCACCTTACCATGTCGAGGCTCAAAAAGAATCATCACAGAACCAGGGCAGTGATTGGCATCGATAAAGGTCACATTCACTCCATCAATGTTAACCTTCTCATTCAGAGGCAGACATTTGAGGCGTTCCCATGGAACACCAATCCTTGTATTAATCAATTGCGCTGTGATAGATGAGCAATATACATGACCATATCTGAATCCTCGGGTAAGACCCTGATAATCTGCAAAGAATACATGAAGATCATCCTAGCTATTTTCAAATAACCTGTTTCTCTGAATTAATCAATCAGTTTTATATGGATTATCCACACGTTTGTATAGCGTAAACATCATGCACTGTCCTCTTTTTAGGTGTGTAAATGCAGGTATTAAATGGCTATGGATGCTGGGATTCAGTTGACCTATTGCAACCAATGAGTGGGAATGATTGTGCAAATTCTGTGTGCCTTGTGTTTTTTAGGCTCAATATCTTACGATCGGTATGGAAATGTGTAAGAAACCAATGAGAGCAATCTCCTGAAAGATGTTGGAAAGCATCCTGTTTCACAAAAGAAATCAAGATCAGCGCAGCTGGGATGGCAATATGAGATGCTTCACTCTGTTAGCTTTCTCACAGATCCGTTTAAACCATAGTTATACCCCATGCGTAGCTTCCAAACAGATATGACATTTTTAAGCAGCTAGAAAACTTTCCATAAAAACTTTACCCTGAAAAGAAACCCCAAAAGTATTTATTAGTCTTTTACATGCCATCCTTCTGAAATAGCTATTTCTTATTAGGCGAAGAAGCACCATACAACTCTAGATTGATAGAGGCTCCAAATCAAGAATGTTCTTTCAGAAGGAAAAAATAAAACCAACAATATGGTGCCACAGTAGCCTCACTCCACACCCACTAGCATAAAGGATGTTTGCTTGAACAAGGGCAGATTTCTCCAAACCCCCTACCCACCACCTAGCCACTCACCCACACGTGCACAAACTCCCTTTGGCCCGAAAATAGATACATGCACACACACTTTTTTTTGGGGTGAAAACCAGTTGTCATTATATTACAAAAGCTGTCCTGAAGAAAGGGACTATCTACTACAAGTTTCGGAAGAAGTCATTATATGACAAGAAAGCAGGATAATCTTAAGTCTCTTGCATGTAGACCATCCTCAAATGATTGTCGTATAGATGCACGGAAGACCTGATGTTTGACAAGAGAGGGATCGATGAGACCCTATGATTGCGGTCCTTCCCCATAAGGTTCATAGTGCCTAGTAACAAACCCAATAAAAGAGAAGACATATCCTTATGTAAAAGAAACCTTTCATTAAGAAGAATGAGGTTGGTGAAGACAATGTGGTGCAAGTCATCACCAACAATGGCTCCAACTTTCGGAGACTGGGAAGTCTCCTTCAGGAGAAGTATCCCAAGATTGTATGGACTCCTTGTGCTTCACACTCCCTCAACTTGATGATGGAGGATATTGGAAAGCTACCATGGGTGTCTATTTGGGTCGAAAAAGCGATGCACTTAGTGACTTACATCACTCGTAAGCCACATGCACTGGCCCTACTTAGAAGGGAGTGCAAGTGGGAGCTTGTGAGACCCTCCAAGACACGCTTTGGCTATATTTTCCTGGTGCTTAGCAAGTATGTAATTCTCTCTTTTACTCACAGTCTGGCTCTTAAATATGTTTGTAATTCTCTCTTGAAATTTCTTCTTCACCAAGGGCTCACAAAGGGGTTTATTTTCATAGGTTGGTTAAAACCAAAGAGAGTCTTCGTCGAATGATGACCAGTGATTCAAGATTGCCTGCTGAACAGAATGTAGAGGGGATTGTCTTCGACAAAATTTTTTGGCAAGAAGCCCTTTCCATTCAGATGTCCATAGAGCCCTTGTACTTTGTGCTTCAACTTTTCGACCATGAGGGTTGTACTATGGGCTTGCTTTATGAGTTCATGTTGAAGCTTCGAAAAGCCACGAAGGATTGCCACATCCTCGAGCAAAGTAAGTAAATACTAAAAATACAAGTCTTGTAACTTGCCCTTAATTTAACTTTCAAGTCATTACTCATGATTCCTCTAATGTCTTAGCTCTAAGTTCTAACTTGATTTCTTTTGGTAAACATCAATTTTTCAGAAAACATGATATCTTAGCGATATGGAGAAAGAGATGGGATTGGTTTCATAGGCCAATCCACACTGTCGCACATATGCTCCATCCCTTGTGGAAGGAGCCTACTAAATGGAATGATCGCGTGCTTGTGAGCAGATGGACCCAATACTTGGACAAAGTATGCGAGACATCGGTCCAGAATAGGTGAGCCTTGAGATGATTTCAGAATCTAGATTCAAGATTGGCAATTTAGTTGCAAGCTGCTAGCATGCGACATGGCTTGCAACTGATTTATCTAATTGTTTTTGTATTGCAAATTGCAATAGAATTGAAAAGGATATAGCGGAGTTCCACAATGACATGGATCATTTCTCCCGTGTACTTGCCAACGAAAGAGACAACATGCTATTGGCTCTTACTTGGTGCGAGAAATTCGGGATTCTAAATCCCTCATTGCAGACCCTAGCTATTCGCATCCTCTCACAAGATTGCACATCAGGTCCAACTGAGAGGTTATGGAGTATATGTAGAGACATACACACCAAGAAGAGAAACAAGTAAGTTCTAAGTAGTAGATTCCAAGTTATAATTTATATTTTAAAAAATAGCTTCAGCATTCAATTGACTTCTCTGTCCTTTATAAATTATGTCAAGTTGAGCATGGAGAAGCTCAACAGATTGGTCTATGTAAATGCCAACCTACATCTGCTAGAGACATACAAGTCTACAGATGGTACTGGCAACCTTGAGTGGAA
Organism: Dipteris shenzhenensis; assembly: GCF_047967505.1. NCBI lineage: Eukaryota > Viridiplantae > Streptophyta > Polypodiopsida > Gleicheniales > Dipteridaceae > Dipteris > Dipteris shenzhenensis. The sequence continues at coordinate 40,363,507 of NC_141627.1, read as the reverse complement.
GCCGAAACAAGTTAATCCCGACAAGATAAAACAGAACGACGATGTCTACAACTTCTTCTGACAGGATACACTTCGATTCCGATGTCAGATACGCTCACAGGCTTGAGCTCGTGCACTGCGAGTACTAGCTGCAGCTACTAGAGAGGATGCAGAGACACTTGCCACAGCCTCGGGATCATCACAAGCTTTTGAGCTTCACGAATATTAGGGTCAAGCACGAGTCTCACGAGAGGGATCACATGTATCTGTTCCTGCATCCTCATCCCGAGGACGTCGACGTGACACAGGAGGAGGAGGAAGAGGCATTGGCAAACACCACAAGCACAGACTCATAGGACTCAAATCAGTGGCGAGCCACAAGTTGGTTCAAGGGTGAGACTTCCTCTTCCTCTCCAGAGGATGCAGATTCATCCTCAGAGGATAGTGAGTAGGCAGCACATCTTGGAGAGGAGCCAAAGCCCTAGGCTCCCCTAGCTCTCGAGGCTAGATGGTAGAGTGTAGGGTATTACAGTTTACACGTAGGCTGTATAGCTAGCTTGTAGCCTGCCGCATCTAGGCCTTCGAGGCTTGGACCATGGGTTTGTAGATGATGGATTCTGGATTTTGGATTATGTAGACAATTCTGTGTTTATCATTTGACATTATGAGTCATGACATCAAACATGTTACATGTATTACATTTTGTTATCTTTTGTATCGAATCTCAATTGACGATGATTAAAACTGGCCATGCCATTGGCATGGACGGTGGACCATCTTTCACAATTGTCAATGTTTCTTCAAAGTTTGAAGTTTAAACTTTAAATAGGCATTAAAGTTTAAAATTTGAAATTTGAAATTCAAACTTTAAACTTTTATCTTTATACGTGAACTTTTAAGTTGAATGAATAATCATTAAATTTAAAGGTTGTGCTTAAATTTTAAAAGTTACTGCTTCTGTAGGGTGTAGCCTGTAAGCTTGTGACCATTGACTTCTGCAATGTCACTTCAAACTTCTAGGCTGCTCAGTGCCACTAGGTGACGTGTCACCTGGGTCTTGTAGGCTGTATGCTCGCAGTTCCTGACTATTAGCATCTTCAATGTTGTCTCTTAATTTTTTAGAGTGCCCACTGTGTTTATGTAACATACATACATACATATATATATATACACACACTTTTTCTTTTAGTGAAGTCTTATATTTCTGTGTGGGAAACCTCAAAAAGAGGTAAAAAACCCACCAATAAGTACAAGAAAAAAATTTACAAGTAAAGCCTCAGAGCAAAAGTCATGAGGCAGCCAAGTAAAAAGTTACATATCAAGCTGGAGCAGGATCAAACACAACATCCTCCAACTTCAAATTACCTCTCTGTAAAAACTGATGCAGTGATGAAACCACACCATCAATAAAAACTAGCTGTTTTTTGCCCTTGTGATTCTTCTTAATATAGGCTGGTACCCGAAATTTCTGAATCACAGGGTCAAAAACCTATTGTAACATGGGATAAAAAGATTTCAGTAAAAAAGGCACTTCTGCATCCCGAACAGAAGAAGACTCTGGCACAAGCATCAAAGGCAAAGGAGCTAGATCAACATCTATATCCTCCGACGAAAGAGCTACATCTGATAAAGCAAGACTCGGCATTTTAGCTTCACTTCGAGGATCAACCTGAGAAAGAGCATGTGCAGCATCCTGTATGATCCCCACTGCAAGGAGCACATCCATATCTAGAGGAGAAGGAGGCTGATGATGCTCAACGGGAGTTGGATCCTGAACTTCTTCAACAAGAGAAAGATTAACCTGTGATTTTTCTACCTTCCTCCAATAATGCTTCGGATCAGTAAAAGAAGGCTTATCCAATAAAGCCTTAGCAAAAACCGGAGAAGAAAGAGTAAACTTTACTGTTGAAGAAGGAGCAGGAGGAGTGGTCATGGAAGCCGAAGAGCAAGCACGTGCAAAATGACCAATTTGCCGGCACCAATAACATGCTGTAGGAAAAGAGGCAAAATGCAGCCTGATGCGCATCGGATCAGCAAATCCCAGATCAAGATCTAGAGTAGAGGGCACGAGCTGCATCATATCCCATAAAAAAGGCGAACATCCTGAGTAGCCTGCAAAAACTCCCGTCTCGGAACATGTAGAGGCCTCCCCAAAAAAGCTGCAAGAGTAGGAAGATGCTCAAGAAGAGGCAGAGGCAACGCTTTGAGGGTAATCCCAAACCGGACAGTGAGTCAGAAGAGAGGCAAACGGATCAAATAGTGGATCCCAACCCATCACATAAGCAAAGAAACCAGCCCCATGAATACCAGCACGACTGACAACTCGCTCGCATAATAAAAACCTTTGCCAAGAAAGACAAAGGAGGAAAGGCGATTGTGACCCACTGCAACTTCAGCCCAACGACGAAGTTGAGCTGCAGATAAAACCCTGCCCATAAAGTAGAGACAGACCCCAAACTGCTGAGCCTGTCGAAGACTGGAAACCAGAAGGGCAGAGTCCAAAGAACAAACAAGCTGTGAACCCGATGAAGGAACATCTGTGACAGAAGCAAAACACATCTAGCAAAGAAGGTCCAGTTGAAGGGAAGACGAAGGACCATCCGCGATATCCAACTTTGCCGATTTAACCAGGGTGGAAGGAGGCAAACCACCACGCTTCTGCCGAAAGAAGACACCAGGGGGGGTTGAAGCAGAGAAAACGAAAGAGCCATCTGTCGGAGCAACAGAAAGAGGGGAGGAAGAGACATCAAGAAAAGATTGTACAAGACCCGACATGGCTGTATGAACATTGGAGCACATACAGAAGAAGGAAAAGGACGGGTAAAGGAACCTGTACGAAGGGGGGAGCCTATATGGAAGACTGTACAGCAACTACGGCCTGCGCAAGGGCAAAGGAAGGGACAAGTATGAAAGGTACAGATGGGGACGGGCTGTGCAGAGGCTGCTACGTAAAGGGTATGGGCAACAGCGGGTCTGTGACAAGTGCAGACGGAAGATGTACAGGGGCTGACAAATGGGGTACGGATGCAGACACAGCAGCAATAGCAGGCTGCGGAGTTGCATCAGATAAATCATGAGTCAACATGTCAGCTTCAGTCGGGATATCAACCTGAGAGAGAGCATGTGAAGCATCATGTATGATCCCCTCTGCAAGGGGCACATCCATTCCTAAGGAGAAGAAGGTTGATGGTGCACAACAGGAGTACAATCCTGAGCTTCTTTAGCAAGAGAAAGCTTGACCTGAGATTTATCTACCTTCCTCCAGTAGTGCTTCGGAGCAGTAGAAGAAGGCTTCTCCAATGAAGCCATAGCAAAAACCAGAGAAGAAGGGAGAGTAACCTTGACAGCTGAAGAAGGAGCAGGAGGAGTCTTGGATGTAGAAGGACAATCACGTGCAAAATGACCAACCTGTCGGCACCGATAACATGCAGTGGGAAAAGATGCAAAGTGCAACCTAATGCGCATCGGATGGGCGAATCCCAAATCAAGATCTAAAGTAGATGGCACGGGCTGCATCATATCCCACAAAACGCAAAGGCGAACATCACAGGAAGTTGCAAGAACTCCTATCGCGGAACATGAAGAGGCCTCCCCAAAAGTGTTGCAAGAGTAGGAAGATGCTGAAGAAGAGGCACAGGCAGTGCTTTGAGAGTAATCCAGACCGGACAGTGTGTCAAAAGAGTAGCAGATGGATCGAAAAGTGGATCCCAGGGCATCACATAAGCAAAGAAACCAGCCCCAGGAACACCAGCACGACTGAGAAGTCGCTCCACCACATCAGTTGAAGAACAGTGAGCATAATAAAAACCTTTGCCCAAAAAGACAAAGGAGGAAATACAATCCGAACCCACTACTGCTTTAGCCCTCCGACGAAGATGAGCTGCAGAAAGAACTCTACCCATAAAGTAGAGACAGACCCCAAACTGTTGAGCCTATTGAAGACCTGAAACCAGAAGGGAAGAATCCAAACACAAACAAAGGGGGAACCCAATGAAGGAGCATCTGTAATAGAGGCTGAACATAACTGGCGTAGAAGATCCAGCTGAAGGGAAGAAGAAGGGCCATCTGCGAGATCAAGCTTCGCATGAAGGAGCCAAAACACCTCGCTTCCGTCGAACAAAGACACGTGCAGGATGAGAAGAGGCAAAAGGAGGAGCTGAAACGGAGAAGACAAAAGGAGAATCGGTTGAAGCAACATCAAGGAAAGACCGGGAAGAAGTTGGCTGCTGCAGAGAAAGGACCGGCTGTACAAAAGAAATATCCAAAAGCTGTACGGGCAAAGGTTTTTGCACTAGGAAAGGCGAAACATCAGCGTGAAGAGGTACGGTCGTCCGTACAGCCTGTACAGAAGACCGTACAGACTATACGGACGGCTGTGCAGGTCATCCAGCATGGAGGCAAGGTACGGATGAAGGCAGAGAAAGAAGAGGCTTAGACGAGGTATAAACAGGGTGCTGCAAAAATGGTACAGTAGGTTGCAAAACAGGTACGGGAGGCTGCAAGATCTGTACAAGAGGTTGCAACTTGGAGCGGGCTGGGTATAGAGAGATTTGCAGAGGGTACAGGGGTGTACGGACAGGGTACAGCAACAGACTGAGGGACAGACGCAGATACAGGCAGGGAGGAGGGAGGAGACGAGCTCTCCATGGCTGCTACCACACACCTACACACCACACACTGTCTCACACACACATAGACACACAGACACACACACACATGTATATATATGTATGTATATTTATATATTTATATGTATGTATATATACATATATACATATACATCTATACGTACATATAAACATATTTATATATTTGTATGTATGTATATGTATATATGCATACATATAAATATATAAATATACATACATATGTGTGTGTGTGTGTGTGTGTGTGTGTGTGTGAGAGAGAGAGAGTGTGTGTAGGTGTGCGTGTGTGTCTGTGAGAGAGAGCGTGAGAGAGTGCAGCCTCTACTGTTCAGCCTCGCCAAGGATCCTGTACAGCCTCCCTTCCTGTCCGTACACCTGTACGGTCGCTGTAAGCTGTTCGTACGACCGTACGAACAGCTAGGTGAGGTCTGACTCACCTCCGCGCAGCTCTGAGCAGTCTCATACATGTCTGCATCGCCATCGCCGTACTTTTTCCTGAAGACCCTTCCGTACGTCCGTACAGCCCCGTCCATTTCCGTACAGTCCAGTCTTCTCCGTGCCCCGTCAGCATCTCCGTACAGTCCAGTTTTCCGTACAGTCTCGTTTGTATATCTGTACAGTCCAGTCTTGCCCGTACAATCCAGTACCTTTTCCGTACAATCCTGAGTCGTGCTCATGTACTTTTCCGTACAGTCCTGTGTCTCGCTTGTTAGATTCTATACTTCTCCATACAGTCCCTCTTGCCTTGTCGTATTTCAATTATGGCTTTAGGTTCGGATGTTTGTACATATGCTCGAAAGAAAGACCCGCAAATGCTAAGCGCCGCCCTTCACAGCCTGCAACACAAGATGATGAACTTACTATGGAAGCTCAATACGTGTTTGATACACTGAAGGATGACTTTCAGCAGTCACGACAGAAATGGGGCAAACCAGTTCCAGAGGTCAGTGGTTAATTCTAAAGAGAATAGGCAAGGTAGCCTATAAATTAGAATTGCCACAGGGGTGTAAGGTGCACCCGGTTTTTCATGTTTCACGCTTAAAGAAATTTTTACATACAAGTGACTCACTAATCGAAGGTGTGGTTTTGTTTCAGGAGATAGAGGATATTGCGAGGCGCAAACCAACAAGAATCCTGGACCGAGGAACAATGCAAATACGAAATCGAAAGATACCCACGGTGTTGGTTGCATGGCATGGTCAGCCTCTATCCGAAGCTACCTGGGAATCCGTATACCAGTTGCGGAGAGTGCTCCCAAATTTTATCATCGAGGACACTGATGTCTCAAGAGGGAAGGAATGTTACGCTCTAGCCGAGGTAGCATGACCTCCGAGGAATCAGTCGACATTTCCCTTAAAGGATCTATGTTTGTAATTATTTGTTTGCGCTTCATGTAAAAGATCGGGAGGGAATTAATGTCAAGGTCCTAGGTGAGGGTTGATAGCACCAGACTAGGTGGATCTAAGGCTAAGGGCCTAGTGCAAAGAATGTGCCTAGGGGCAAAGGATTTAATGCATCCCAAGAGAGGGGTGAAATGTTGCATTAGGAAGGCCCTATATGGATGACATGTGGCATCTAGATCTATCTAGGGAGATGGGGCTTATTGAAGCTAGAGAGAGAAGAGAAGGTGGATTTTCACGTTTGTTTTGATTTGGAATTCTCTGTAGCTCTCATACTTCAGCAGGATTGGCTGGGTGGAATAACTGGGTGCTTCTCCCGTGATCCGAAGTAGGAATAGTTGTTTAATTGTGTTACACATACTTTGGATGATTTTGGCATAGCTGCTGGCCTGCATATCAACTTTCAGAAATCGAACCTTCTAGCTTTGAAAGAAGCTGATTGGCATGCACTTCTGTGGCCAGGCCACATTATTTCTTCCCATACCATTATGAGGCATTTAGGGTATCCCATTGGCTGGAATATTACCCCTCAACAACAGCTTCAAAAGATTAACAAGAAGCTGGAATATTGGCACTTGTCAAGTCAACTTGGCCTTTACATGTTCGACTTCGGATAGTGCAGTATATCATTATGGCATATGTGCAATTTTATTTGCCTCTTCTTCACTGGTCTTTTAAGCACTTGGCTTCCTATATGTCCCAGGCTATGGAGATATTTTGGAAAAGTAAATCTCACAAGAAGGCTTTGCGACTACTTCCCATGCAGTCTGTTTGTTCTCCTAAGACTCATGGGGGACTGAATATTCTCAATCTTCGGTTTCATATGTTGGCAAGAGAGAGCACTATGATTGCTGATTTTTTTCAGCAAAAACAGCCATGGGCTATTATGTTAGCAGCTATGTGTGGAAACATGAAGTCTCACGCATATGGGCATTGGATTACAGATCACTGGGAAGCAGTAATGACTACATTTCAAGGGAAAATTCCTGGCTGTCCTGTTTCTACTTCTTTTATTCATGATTGGAAGAGAATTCTCTCTTATGCTAAATGGTCAGGTGCTTCCTCCCATCATGGAAATTCTCTTCGTTTGGAAAGTATCCATTGGAACAAGGCGTTTTTGATTCGCCACTTGCTTTACAGGCACCTATTAAAGCATATAATCTTATGAAATTGGGCATAAGATTTGTCGGAGATGTGGTGGATCAACATGGTTATGTGCTTTCATTTCCACAAGCTTGCAGGACATTCCCCTTGGGTTTGCATCATAGGCCCATTTGGAGGCTACTTACATCTATGTTGCAGCCTTTTGTTCCTGTTCCTCTGTTGTTTGTACATGACAGATTACTGGACTGGAATCTGACTTCCTTGTCTCCTGCTACCAGTTCACTTTCAATGCATAAGTTGACATCTTCGATGGTCTACAGATTTCTTCTTCCACCGCCATGGATTGATAAGCATGCCAACACTCTTTGGAATTTGGATAGGCCTTTATCTTGGTGGCAATCAAAACTCAAGAAATTTTGGAAAGCTAAATTGCCATTGAAACAAAGGCTTTTCTTTTGGAGATGTATAGTGAGAGCTTTTTCCATTGGGGTGAAATTGGAAGCACATCGTATTGCTTCCTCTTCCTGCCCCCGTTGCTCTCATCATCGTGAGACAGTTCCCCATCTGTTATGGTCTTGCCCGCACTCTCGGATATTGATCACTCATGTCTCTCATTTGCTGTGGCTTCGGTTTCCCTCTATCAGATTCGGAAAAGTCTTCTGGATGTTTGGATGCTTCTCATCTCAGATGTCTCCATTCCTCCTTTTCTTTCACTGGGCTCGTTTTTGGGTACTATGGACTATTTGGACACAGAGATGGCATTTTAGGATGGGACAACAGTTCCCTCAGGCATATGCTTTCTTCAGAATATCCCTCAAGCAATCTTTATATGATAGTTATGCTGTGCGGGGTTTGGATGCTACTAGCCTTGAAGTGTTTTCTCACTGCTTTTGAGTGCTTCCATTAGGCTCTCTTTTGGAGTATAATGTCATGTACATTGATTTTATGTTAATTTTATAGTCACTGGTTTCACACAAAAAAAGTGTGTGTGTGTGTGTGTATAAGAAGATGTGTGTGGTGAAGGAGATGGAGACCTCCTCCGCCCTGCCAGCCTCGTCCTCCTGCGTGCTTCCGTCCATACCGTCCCCCTTCACGTCCCTACAGCCTGCTTTGTCCTCCGTACAATTGACGTCAGCTGTACAGCCTTCCGTAACGTTGCCCGTACAGACTCCCGTACGGAGTTCCTTGCAGCTCCCATGCCCTGTGGACCTCCCGGTACAGATTTTCGAGCTTGCTGTACGGCCTTCCGTACGAGCTGTACGGTCGTCCGTACAGCCTGTACGGAAGACCGTACTGCCTGTACCGTCAACTTTGCAACCTCTTTCCTCATTCGTTTTCTCCGCCTCGACGCCTACTTCTGCCACTGTTCCTCCCACTCGTGTCTTTCTTCGGCGGAAGCATGGTGGTTTGTCTGCCTCCCCTTTATCAAATCGGCAAAGCTGGATGTTTCTGATGGCCCGTCTTCTTCACTCTTCTTCACCAGTTGTGCTCTGCCTCTTCACAGAAGTTCCTTCATCGAGTTTCCCGCTTGTTTGTTCCTTGGACTCTGCCCTTTTGGTCTCTGGTCTTCGACAGGCTCAACAATTTGGAATCTCCCTCTATTTCATGGGCAGGGTTTTATCTTCAGCTCAGCTCCGTCAATGAGCTGATGTTGCAATGGGTCGGGATTGTATTTCTTCCTTTGTTTTTCTCGACAAAGGATTTTACTATGCCCACTCCTCTTCGACTGAGGTGGTAGAGCGCCTTGTCAGTGATGCTGGTGTTCTTGGAGCTGGTTTTTTTGCTTATGTTATGCCCTGGGACCCGCTTTTCGATCCTTCCGCAACCCTTCTGACTCACTGTCCGGTTTGGATTACTCTTGAAGCGCTGCCTGTGCCTCTTCTTCAACATCTTCCAACTCTTGCAGCTTTTTTGGGAAGGCCTCTTCATGTTCCAAGACAGGAGTTCTTGCAAGCCTCCCGTGATGTTCATCTCTGCATTTTGTGGGATATGATGCAGCCTGTGCCATCTACTCTGGATCTTGATTTGGGATTTGCTCATCCAATGCGCATCAGGCTCCATTTTGCATCTTTTCCCACTGCATGTTATCGGTGCAGACAGGTTGGTCATTTTGCATGTGCTTGCCCTTCTACTTCCAGGCCCATACCTCCTGCTCCTTCTTCAGCTGTCAAGGTTACTCTCCCTTCTCCTCGAGTTTCTGCTATGGCTTCTTTGGCGAAGCCCTCTACTGCTCCAAAGCACTACTGGAGGAAGGCTGATAAATCACAGGCAGATCTTCCTCTTGCTGAAGAAGCTCAGCATTGCACCCTTGTTGAGCACCATCAGTTTCCTTTTACTCAGGATATGGATGTACCCCTTGCAGAGGGCGATTTATAGGATGACATGCATGCTCTCTCTCAGAATACTGCCCCTACTCTTACTCAGTCTGATCCTCCGAATGAAGCTCCAATGCTAAACCATGCTTCATCAGATGCAGCTTTTTCATCGGAAGATACAAATGTTGATTTAGAGAGGCCTTTGATGCCTGTGCGAGAGTCTTCTTCTGTCAGGGATGCAGAAGTACCGTTTCTATTGGAATCTTTTCATCCCATGTTACAACAGGTTTTTGACCCTCTGATTCAAAATTTTAGGGTACCCGCCTATATCAAGAAGAATCACAAGGGCAAAAAACAGCTTGTTTTTATTGATGGTGTGGTTTCATTACTGCATCAATTTTTACAGCAGAACAATTTGAAGCTGGAGGATGCTGTGTTTGACTCTCCTCCAGCTTGATATGACTCCGAGGTTTTACTTGTAAAAACTTTTTTCTTGTACTTATTGGTGGGTTTTTACCTCTTTTGAGGTTTCCCACACAGAAATATAAAGATTTCACAAAAAAAAAATGTGTGTGTGTGTGTGTGTCATCTTTTCTTCGTTTGGGTTCGCTACTAGGCACTATGGACTTTATGGACATATAGGAATTGTAAAGTCTTTGGTGATCCTACTTTCTCTCTGTTTGGCTTTTTTAGGCGTTCTCTGCAGCAATCTTTCTTTGATTGCTTGCACACCCGCTGCATAGATCATGAGGTCTTTTTGACATATACTGAAATTTTCAGTTGATGTAATTGTAGAACCTTTCTTTGAGGTTACTACTCATATAATATAATCAATCAATGATTTCACCCAAAAAAAAAAAAAAGTGTGTGTGTGTGTGTGTGTGTGTGTGTGTGTGTGTGTGTGTGTGTGTGTAAAATACAGATTTATAGGCGTTTCTAGATGAAATGCCTGTTAAATTCTAGAAAAGTTTATTGCAACACTGATATATACCACGTACTTCTACTTCATTTGGTTGAACATTTTAGTTGGAGTTCACTTGTGTTCACTTCTTGTTCTCTTGTGTTCACAATCAATCTCCATTCTTGTTCCTACATGTGGTATTAGAGCTAGTCGTTCCAGCCTTGTTGCTTGCTCCCCGTATTCTCGCGTGCTCCAGTCGCACTTCTGTCGCGGAGAACAAGCTCCTCTTGCTGGTTGGCTACTCTCTAGTTCACCCACAGCCACCCAAAACAGTCCATCAGCTGTTTCTAAAATTTCAGAGGTCCGATTTTGACGTTTTCTGAAATTTTTGAGATCCCTGCACACAAAGAAGACTGAGATTCGCCATTTCCGCACAACAATATAGACCCTGTACGGACCTGTATAGATAGGTCCGAGCCATCGCCAGGAACCCGCAGAATTTTTCAGAATTCGATTTAGAGCTGCTTTCGGCGTTTTTTGGACCTTTTTCAATCATCCGGGTCTCCTACAACTGCTCCCTAGACCATACGCCTCTCCAGTTCGCCCATTGCCTCTCCATCTCACCCATTGCCTCTCCAAAGCGGCATTTTCCTCTCTAGCTCCGGATTCAGCTTCCTAGCTCAGCTCTTTCTTTTGTTCCAGCTCTTGATCTTTGTCTGAGCTCATTTTCAGCCTCTCCCAATTGGCTTTTGCAGATAGCATTGCGCAAGTGTCTTTCAGATTGCATTGCACAACTGTCAATGCATTTAGGTCAGTTTTGGGCTGCACATTGAGTGCAAATCATTGCTCAGGTGTTGTGCATTTTGAAGCCAAGTGTTGGTTCTGAGCTGATACACGTTTGGATGCCTATTCAGCAAGAGTTTGCTATCGCATTGTGAGCCATTGTTTGGTTGAGATCCAAGCTGATTTCTTGGGGCAGAAGTACATTGCATTTGAGCCAGTGTTTGACTATGGTTAAGGACAACTTTTTGGGACAAAAAAATAGTGCTTGATTGCATTTTGTATCCCGGAAGGAATTGAGGTTTGGGCAAGGATTTTGGAGCAAATTTACTGCTATTTCGGAGCAGCCACTGTCAATGAATGCCATTGCAATGATTGCATTGCAATCAATGGTCTTTCAGTTGTCCAGTTGTTGTCTTTTCCTTTACAGGTACACTTGCATTTATCCTTGAGATTGCAATCATGTCTCTCAATGAGAATTTTGATACCATGACTGAGGCAAATAAGTTGGATGGACCCTACTATGCTTTGTCGTCGTTTACACTCAAGAATATCTTGGTTGGAAAGGGCTTATGGGACATCGTGAATGGTGATGAGGCTAGACTTGCTGAATCTAGCACGAGTGCATCTTCCACTTCTAGCACTACCACTCAGGCTTTTACTACCGCTCCCACAAAAGATCAAAAGAGGTTTGATCGCACGGATGCCCAAGCCTTGTCTTTGATTGCATTGTCTGTGAAGACACACATTAAGTCCACTATCAAGTCTTGCAAGAGTTCAAAGGCAACTTGGGATAAATTGAGAAGTATGTGGACTGTGAAGAATGAAGCAACAAACGTTGCTTTGACTTATAAGCTCAATGACCTGTCCATGCTGGATCATATTGCAAAGATTACTGACATTCGGGATGAGCTCGCAGCTATTGATGAGGATATAGAAGACAAGAGATTGGTCTCTATCACCCTCAATAGTCTAGCTCCCTCATACGATACGTTTGTTACTTCTTTGACAATTATGCTCAGGGCTGCTCCACTCAATTTTGAGTTAGTTGACTTGCTTTTATAAGAAGAAACCAATTCAGCACGCTCATCTAGTCAGAGTGAGCAAGCACTTGCCACTCATGGAAAGGGTAAATTTTAAAAAAAGACCAACCATGCTTATCAGCCCAGGAAGGAGGGGAATGCAAACACAAATGCAAGGAATGCAGATAAAGATGCAGAGGTAAAGAAAGACAAATGCTACATGTGACTTGGTTATGCACCCACTAGCAAGGATGTAGTTGGCACCAAATGGATCTACAAGATAAAGTATCATGCAGATGGTACAGTTGAGAAGTACAAAGCCCGTTTAGTTGCCAAGGGGTATGCACAAGAAGAGGGGATAGATTATGAGGAGACCTTTGCTCCGGTGGTCAAGATGACTATCATTCGCTCTCTCATCTCTCTTGCTGAGATTTTACGGTTGGTCTATGTACCAAATGGATGTCACGGCCGCCTTCCTCAATGGGGATCTCAAGGAGGAGGTATATGTGCATCAACCCCAAGGTTTTGTTGTCAAGGAGAAGAGCACAAGGTATGCAAGCTCAAGAAAGCCTTGTATGGGCTGAAGCAAACGTTTCATGCGTGGTATCATAAGATACATCAGTTCTTCTTGTCCCACAGCTTTGTCAACACTCATAAAGAGCCAAATTTATATGTTCTGCAACAAAAATCAGATTTGGTCATGCTTGTCATTTATGTCGATGACATCATACTTGCAATAATTTGCAGCAAATCACAGCAATGCAATCCGTCTTGTGTCAGAGTTTTGAATGACAAATTTGGGCCTCTTACACTATTGTCCTGGCATTGAATTTTGGCAAACTGAAGGGAGAATTTCTATGTCACAGACAAAATATTCGAAGGGGTTGTGATAGCTAAACCGACAAGGAGCAGTGCATATAGAGCACAAACGTTCCACACAAAATCACGAGAGAAACTAACTTATCAAACTCCCCCTCTCACATACGATATGAACACGAAATATTCCACAACTACTAACGACAATCTCAGTACAATATCATGCAAAAGTCTGCTCACAATAGATCAAGAGTTCTTTATTTTTTCGACTCAAAAACTGAGATGACGACCAAGCCTCATCGCTACTGCGCTTGTCGGCTTTACAACTAATCTAGATGAACGACTCAAAGAAACTATGGACCCTATTGACTCTACTAACAGCTGCTAGAGCTCACGAAGAGCTAGACTAAATACACAGACTCAAGGCCTTCGACAAAGAGAGATGTAAACAGCTGCTGTGACGTCCTTCGTAGAAGACCACCGCCATGCATACCGCCTGACACCGCCACGAGCAATGGTCGACTCCATAAGTAAAACCGCCACAACTCCTATCTTCTGGTAAGGTCGACCGCCATGCTACTACGTGGCTTATATGCCATGCAAGTGACCAATCAAAAGTTCACCTCATGCATGGTCCAATTGCAAACATTGAACCAAACCACTTGACCAAAGGAGGTGATCATAACCTCCTCTCTCAAACCTTTTGTCACCCCATGAGGATGAACACTAATCTCCAACATTTCCCCCCTCCGTCGAAATAGGGAGAGAATAACCAGCATCAAAAACAAACCTGTAACTCACAAAGAGCTTACAAACCAACCATAAGATACTAATGCTCACAAAGAGCTACGACACAGTAGCAGAAAGATAACTTGCTCACAAAGAGCATCACGTAAACTGAAACTTTTTTATTCACAAAGAATAGTGTGTTTGCTCACAAAGAGTTCATTGAAGACCCGCTCACAAAGAGCACGCAAATACCAGTGTCCACAAAGGAAACACAATGTATCACTCTGACAACAAATGCTACAAAGAGCCCCGAAACTCGAGTACCAAAGATAAACCCACACAGGGCCCAAACCCAGAAACATCAGACGAGAAAATAATCACCCACACAAGGCACGACCCAAAGTAAAAAGTCCGATAGAATCTGAAAACTTGCACGCTCAAAGCTCCTTCGATGATCACAATTGCATAAACCTTCAAGCTCCATTCCAGTGAAAAAATTCATTGGAAGGAAGCCTAGCTCCATGTGTATGGTTTGTGCCTCAAATAGAAAGAATCGCTCGAGAAGCTTGAGCTCAAATAGAAAAACTGTGATCAATAGCTGAACTAATTCTCACGGCCCCTTGAAGAACCCGATGATTTTAGCTTTCCACCAACTTGCCAAAGATTCTTACGACGCTGATATATGGTTGAAAATGCCCGATACTATCCTATATCCCTCGAGGCGACCGCGGAAGATCTCCTACTTCCTTTGGCTTCTTGCCCACAAAGGTCTTCCAGTGGGGAGCTGGTTGCGGCAGGTGGGTCACGATGGACGCTGCCAGATCTGTCATGAGGACGAGGAGTCACCAAAACACTGCCTGTGCAGCTGCACTCGCGCCCAGGAAGTGTGGAGGTGGACCTTCGGGATCCTTACTCGCGCAGCATCGGAGTTAGGTATGATCACTTGGGGTGCGTTCTGCTGGTGCAGCACCGCACCTGGCTTCCATCACTTGTTCGAGGCATGTCCGCAAGACCCCACGTTCCTTATCACACAGGGGACGTGGAGGCCGCTCGAGAGCATTCCGCCGCACCTGGCAGAGGCTGACACAGGTTCTCAGGAGAGGCAGCCAGTCTGGGAGATTATTAGCAGCATCACAGAATGGCACATCTGGACCTCGCGCTGTGCGCAGATCCTCGGTGGCACCTCCCTTTCGACTGCCCAGGTCATGACTGACATCTGGAGTGAGATTATACACACCCTCAGAGGCCAGTGGGACCAGATACAGGGTGACTCCCGGGCTGGCCGGGAGAAGCGGAGACGTTTCCTCCGTGATTGGGACACACAAGGCCTCTTCTTCGAGCATACTTCGCAGGGCCTTCAGTGGCGCTATTCACCACCTCTCTGGCTGTTCATTCACACTCGCCTAATCCCTCCGTGAGAGAGAGCTTTACTTTTTGTTTCCTTTTTGGGCTGCGTCCCGTCAGTTGCAAAGCTGACCTCATGTATCTTGTTTTCGAAGTAATATAATCAGCACTGTTTTTTCGGAAAAAAAATATCCCTCGAACAAAGTGGACTCGCCAAAAAAATGCCAACGTATCAACTAAGCTTGAAACTTCTCACCTCCAAACTAGAACAAAAACACGGTCTAGGCACTTGAAGCTTGCCAAAACCATCTTTGTTCCCTTCAAACGAGGAGAGAACAAGCAACCACTATTGCATGCATAAATCAACTGCCACAAGAGGGAAATATTGGCCCAAAAATCGAAACATCAAGGTCTTCACGCAACTGCAGATCTGCTTTGGCCAAAATCTCCAAACTCATGAACTACTGACGACGAAATTCTCCATTGAACCTTGACAGACTCTTCCTCCATGTCACAGATCCCTTTGCGATGCTGCTCTGACACCACTGATAGCTAAACCGACAAGGAGCAGTGCATGTAGAGCACAAACCTTCGACACAAAATCACGAGAGAAACTAACTTATCAAACATCCCCTCTCACATATGATATGAACAAGAAATATTCCACAACTACTAACGACAATCTCAATACAATATCATGCAAAAGTATGCTCACAATAGATCAAGAGATTCTTTATTTTTTCGACTCAAAAACTGAGATGACAACCAAACCTCATCGCTACTACGCTTGTCGGCTTTACAACTGATCTAGATGACCGACTCAAAGAAACTATGGACCCTATTGACTCTACTAACAACTGCTAGAGCTCACGAAGAGCTAGACTGAATACACAGGCTTAAGGCCTTCGACAAAAAGAGATGTAAATAGCTGCTCCGACGTTCTTTGTAGAAGACCATCGCCATGCATACCGCCTAACACCGCTGGATAAACAAAAGAAGTAGAGCCTAATCCGCCTTCACAGCCACCCTCATCCACGTTTGAAACACCCGAACGACACAATCACAAGGTGAAAGGCATTCATTCAACCTCTGTGTCTCTACACACCTCTATATACATACTCATACTTTGGCCACATTTTCTCCGGAATCCTAACAACCTCAGAAAAAAAACCCAGTGAACCACAGAACATCAACACAAGCTCTCCTACTGACTGAGATCAAGCTCAAAAAACACGTAGAGGACCCATGAAACATAAAACTCCAGAAAATGACCACTTCAAGAATGCATAATTGCCATGACCACATCCTGACAACTCATGGTATAAACAACCAAATCATCACAACAAGGTCTCTTTCCATGTCTACAGCAAGCACTCGACTTGTTGCTTTTGCCAATCATGCACTACATCTTTATAAGCTATGCATGGAGCTATACACAGCCATCTATGTCGCCCTCAATCCCTTCTCTAGCTCGCAGAGCTTACAAAGCTCACGTATCCTCCAAGGTCCTCTAATTCCCTGCAAAAGCCATGGCCTCTGCGATTCTCAGAATCTGGTCGCCTGTCACGTATATCACCCTGCGTACCTTCTCCCCATCCTTCTCATGAAACTAGCCAACTTGTGTGCACGCATCATCACAAGCATCCGCCTCCAAGCAATGGTCTCCTTCACCATCTTCTCAAGAAGCAACGCCCCAGCTCTCCATAGCTCCCTTCGTTCCAACCTTCAGCTCCACTCTGCATCTGTGAACCACGGTCAGCCCTTCTGCGTTCTACTCCAGCATCAATCCTACATACGCTCCTCCACTTCAAACTACAGCTTCGCTCCAGCTATACATCTCCCGCTCAGTCCTTCTCGAAGCCTTGCATCACCTACCTCCCCTACACAGCTCACGCTTCTGTGCTCAGCTCATGCGTACGTACTGCGCCACCCACAGTCCTCCGCTCCAACATCTACGAGCCACGCTCGCTCCCTGCATACGTGCTCACGCTTCAGCCCACGGTCCTCCGCTCAGGACAGCGCTCCGCTGCCCATCTGCGTCGTACTGCGCCACCCGTATGTGCTCTGCTCAACCCAGCGCTCAGCTCTCACTTCCCTTCCTTTCCTTCCAGCAACGATCGCTCCTCCCTCCTTCTGTACTGCACTCCTTCCCTGGAAAATCTGCCACACAAAGCCCGACTTGACATCCTCTCCTGCTATCGAATCGTTCCTGCGCCACCTACAATCTTGCCATGTACACGTAACCATGCACATTCATTGACCAAAAGTTTCCCTCTTCTATTACGTAGCCACATGCATGAGCACGATGCCTCCCCGACGAATCCAGCCACCTCAGCCTAATTGGCCACCTCAGCAGTGACATTTTACCACTATCCAGACATTTCCCCAAATCACATCAAATGCACATTTTGGACCTTTAGTCACACAATTTCCACACACATTAGCATGCACATTAAAGCTTGCATGCACCCCCATACACACAATTGGAAAGCCCCTTGACATGGGTAACATCCAAGTACACATTGACTCAAGAAAATATAACAAAACCCTTCATGATTTGATTTTCATGACCCCAAAAACATTTCACTTGACCACACACAGGACACCCTTGCTCTGGAAGTCTGGTATAACCACATTGCATTTCATCATTTCCCAGAAGTCCCTGTAGAAGCCTCTACCATCTGTACATCAGTGTAGAGTCCTTTTAGGAGTGTCCAGAACTCAATACCACCACCAACTAGCTATATACATAGCTATGCACCTACCCAGCAACATGCAACAAGTAAAAAACATATTTACATTTTTGTCCACACACCGCCACGAGCAATGGCCAACTACATGAGTAAATCGCCACGACTCCTAGCTTCTAGTAAGTGAAGATGCAAGACATGGAATGGAAAGGAAAGTAGAAAAGCAAGACTAGGTAAACATAATGGAAATGAAATAATGCTAGAAAGAAATGTACAACCAAGCAAAGCACTTACATGATCAAGAAAGGCATGAGGCTTGATAGGTTTGATATGAGAAAGTACAATGCCTTTATAGGATAGGCACACACACTCTAAGTGTCAAATGTATATGGGATAAGTCCCATAGTGACACGTGGCACTCTAGGATATCAAGTAATATAGTACTACTCTAGAACACACACAAAGTCACTCAAATTGACTCCATTTCCTAATACCCTCCCATAGAGGAAAGGTGAGGGACTACTGGAATGAAACCAAGAACATGACGGTCATCAAAACTGTGCATGCCGGTCTGGAACTAGACATGGCTCCCACACAATCTCAGAGGCAAGTAAGCATGGCTCAGAGGCTAGTGAGCATAACATAGAAATCTCATCTAGCATGGCTCAGAGACTCATCATGCATGAATGCATGATCAACTCAGAGTTCTAGGAGACCAATGCACCAACAAATAGACCTATCAAAGCCAAAAACACATGGCTCCCACAGTATATCCCCTCTTGGCTCCAAAGACTAATGAGGAACATGGAGCCACACACCAAAAATAGAAAAGAAATACATCATTTAAGGAGAACTATCCAAGACAGAGTACCTTTATTAACTACACACACATGATTTATTGCATTCATTTTTTGGAAACACCCCCACGACAGAGTACCCAAATATATCATGCTTAGAAAGCAAAATCATGATCTCCATCATCCTCTAGATGTTGGAGACAGACAATAAGAGCATGATCCTGTGTCGGATGGTCATCTTCGTCTACATCATCACTATTGGCGGATGCCACCCAACTGGCATGATCCTTCGATTGTTGTTGAGCAAGCTTCTGGTAGCACCTGTCCTCAGTATGACCGAGCTTATTGCAATAAGTGCACTTGAACGACTTGAATGTCTTTCCTCGTGCTGGTGGAGTCGATGGCCTAGGTCTCCATTTACTGGTGGAGGCAAGAGCCTGTGTAGTATCCAATGAGTAGGATGGAGATTCTTTGTTGTGGCGATCCTTTTCAAGCAGAACTTTCAAGCAGAACAGAGACCAGGATGGCGGGCTGTTTGCGGGCAAAGAGGCGAGTAGAAGAGCAGCAAGATGGCGGGCTATTTCCAGGCAGAGAGGCGAGCAGAAGCAGGCAGAAATGGCGGGCTGTTTGCGGGCAGAGAGGCGACCAGAAGTAGCAGACTGTTCGCTGCTTGCTGTGGGCTGAACCACAAGCTGAATGGCGAGCAGATCCCAAGCTGAATGGCACGAGCTGACGTGACGATCTCTTGTTGGTGCTCAGGGTGGAAGAGAAGATTGAGCTCAAGATGAAATTGGAGAAGGCATTCCTCCAAAGGGAATGAGGGAGAGAGGCTTCAATGTCCTCAATCTCTTACCTCAACCTCTTGGAAGATAGCCTAGCTCTGATACCATATGAAGATGCAAGACATGGAATGGAAAGGAAAGTAGAAAAGCAAGACTAGGCAAACATAATGGAAATGAAATAATGCTAGAAAGAAAGGTACAACCAAGCAAAGTACTTACATGATCAAGAAAGGCTTGAGGCTTGATAGGTTTGATATGAGAAAGTACAATGCCTTTATAGGATAGTCAGACACACTCTAAGTGTCAAATGTATATGGGATAAGTCTCATAGTGACACGTGACACTCTAGGATATAAAGTAGTATAGTACTACTCTAGAACACACTAAAAGTCACTCAAATTGACTCCATTTCCTAATAATAAGGTCACCCGCCATGCTACTACGTGGTTTATATGCCATGCAAGTGACCAATCAGAAGTTCACCTCATGCATGGTCCAATTGCAAACGTTGAACCAAACCACGTGACCAAAGGAGGTGATCATAACCTCCCCTCTCAAACCTTTTTTCACCCCATGAGAATGAACACTAATCTCCAACAGGTGGTTGCAGAAATTTAAGATGGAGAACTATAAGCATGTGTCCTTGGAAAAGGGAATCAAGCTGAGTAAGGATGATAGAGTTAAAAATTTTGATGGCACATTGTACAGGCAATTGGTTGGGAGTTTGATCTACTTATGCTCCACACGGAGGGACATTGCCTATGCCACAGGGCTTCTTAGCCAGTTCATGCATTGTCCCACTGGCACACATTGGAATGCAACAAAGAGGGTTCTCAGATGTGTACAACGTACACTTTCCTATGGGCTGCATCATGCTCCAAATGGTGACATTTCTCTAAGTGGCTTCACTGACTCAAATTGGTCAGGGGACATCGATGATCGCAAGTCCACCTCCGGCAATTGCTTCTCGTTGGGCTCAGTGTGCATCTCATGGCTCAATAAGAAGCAAGATCGCGTCTCTCTCCTCCAGCGAAGCAGAATACAAAGCTGCAAATTCAGCCACTATGGAATGTATGTGGTTAAGGAAGCTTCTACATGACTTGCATCATGCTCAAGATGGTGACGCAACTGCGATCTTCTGTGACAACCAGAGTTGCTTTGCTATTGGGAACAATCTTGTATTTGGTGTTCACATGAAACACATAGAAAATCATTGTCATTATGTGCGGGATTGTATCATAGATCGCTCCATTGATCTCACATATTGCTCCACTGAGGACAATGTGATAGATATCTTCACTAAAAGCCTATCAATGCCTCTCTTCACACGACATCGACGTAGCTTGGGGATACGAAACATTCAAACAATGTCAAGGGGAGTTGTAACATGATATTGTTTTCTTTTGTACTCCATCGGTTGCTATATGCACATGTGGATGAATTTGTGCAACCATGGTACTGTAGATAATTCAGGTACTTCTAAGATCATTCCAGAGTACTTCAGCCATATCATTGAGGGGGGATTTGTAGAGATATATACAATGATATGGTGGTGTAGGATAGACTAGGACTTAGTCTATTTTGGAGTTTTACTGTGTTCTAGTACTAGGACTATATATACCAAGTACCCATTGCAGACAAGTGAATCCCTAACAATTAGTAAAGCTTGCCAAAGCAAGCACCGGAGAAGCGTGCCTAGAGTATTTTACAGGAAAACTAGAAGTCACGAGTCTCATGGAAATGCCAAAAAAGATGAGGCATTGACCCCCTGAAAGATAGACATCGGTGCCAAATAGCCAGAACAATATGCCCACATGCCAAAATCTGTCCAAAAAGTAAAACCCCAAGCAAAACTTGCCAATTTGGAATCCTACCTCCACCATCGAGAAGTACTGTCATAAACCAAATGTGATTTGCATAAGAAAAAATCCAAGGCGGAGGCAGCAAAGCCTTATAATTGTGACATCAACCAACAACCGGGACCGACAATTAGGATCACTTGATTGAAGGATCCAGTCTTTCAAACGGTCTATAATCTCATGACGCAGGATTGGCTGAAAATGAAAAAGCATTTGTGATAGAATATACTAGGGGCATCTATAATGCTGTCCCAACCCAAGCTTTCTGAATGCAGCAACGAGGAAAAATATCACCATGCCATTAGCATCTAACATGTCATCCATAGTGCACCTTCCTTTCAAGCAAATAAAATAAGAGCGATGGGACTCTTGTAAGGCCAAATGAAAGTGGAAAACCTTGACCAATAATGAAACTCTGGCCGCAAAGATGCAAAGTATCCTTGTCATTCCATTTAAATGGGAAAGTATATGTTTCCACTCGAAAAGATGGAGAAACAAAAGGAGAATCCTTGACCTTGCCATCAATATATACAAGGTGAAAATCCCAATGAGCAAACCAAAAGCATACATGGTCAATGCAAAAGCATATTTCTCATCATACACACCCAAGGCTGGTCACCCTGCATAAATTAAAGTATGATTGTCCCCTTATGCGTCAGAACATGCACATGAATATTCAGGGTATTCAATCCTCCATGCACCTTCGTTGATCAAATATCCTCCATGCGCCTTTAGGTGATCAAATATGCTCCACAGAAAGTAACCGGACAGCTCTACGAACATGATGTAATCTCCAGAAAGGTTCCATAATACTAGACATGAAGTTGTAGATGTCCTTCTTAGCAAACATCTGTTGGGGTAAAGGCACTAGCCACCCTATGTAAATAGTACTTTATGTTGTACTTTAGTGTAGGACACTTAAGTACGCTAAGTACACATTTGTACTTAGCTGTACTTAAGGGTTACTACCTTATCCATAATATAAAAGTGTGTACTTGGGGAGGTACCACTCACTCATTGTGATTATCCCCACAAGTGTGTGTCTACAGTGAGTCACTCCCTACTCCCTACTCTCTTCCTCTAAAACTATCAACTGGTATCAGAGCCAACGGGCTCTCCCCCCCCTCTGATCATCCTTCATCCTCACGGGCTTTTCACCGCGCCATCTCCCTCAGCCAAGTGGCTGGGACTAGCTTCGTCGCGGGATTCTCTGCGTGAGAACGGTCGCCATCTCTCAGCCTTCGACGCAGGCCTCCAAACGACGGCTGGCAGCAAAGTCTGCACGAAGATTATCAAGCAGCTGCACTCAGCTGCTGCGCGAGAAGGTGCAAGCAGGCTGTGCGTGAGAGGCGGGCGACGCGCACGCGCGAGCGACGGCAGGAAGGCGGGCGAGGAGGCTCGGGCGCGAGGCGATCTGCTGCAGCTCGCTGCCGACAGCAGTCGGCCACAAGGCCGACACCTTCGTCGGCCAAGTGCTGACACTCGGCTACCACATCGCTCTTCCGATTTCGACACTTGCGCATCCAGGGCCAAGCCGGCTGACAGGGGTTCTACGAGCTCTCCGGGCGAGCGTGTGCAAGGCGGAGAAGCGGCGGTGAAGGCGTGGGCGAACGAAGCTGCAAGGCGCAGCATCAAGAGCTAGCTGCAGCGTAAGAGCTGCAGGTGGGCGAGCTACAGCCGATCAAGGTCAGCTGCAGCCCCGCAGCTGACCACTTTCGGCCAAAGGCCTACATACGTCGGCCACATCGCCACGAACAGCAGCACAGGCAGGGTACCGTGCAAAGGTACGCAGGGTACGGGTGCATCCTGTGCAAGGGCACACATGCTGTTCTTTTCTTGCACTTCGACAGCAGATTTTTTATTTTTTGTGCTTTCCCGCACATCGAGGAGGATCTTTGAGTCTCACTGGGCTCATACATTGAGGAGAAATTCTTTTCTGTTTATTCGTTGTCCACGGGACAACATTGTACTTCGCCATTGGCATATGAGCCAATGTTGAGACAGGTGTTATTCACTTGGCCAGTGAAGGGTTACACAGCGTATGCATTGACAGATTTGCAGTGTGCATGCCTATTACTTGAGCAGAAGTCTATGCCATCTTGATGCGGTGTATGCATTGTCACTTGCAGTGTGTATGCTTATTCGTTGACAGAAACAGATGCATTAGTCCGGGGTGTTACCCACACATGCAGTAAATGCAGGCAGTCTACAAAATGTTGTAAAAAATGCCATACTAGAGCACAGCAGTACTCTAAAATTTGGGGCTTTGCACCTGCTCCAGTGTATTACTGTTTGGGGGGAAGCTAATGCTCTTCTCATTCTACATTGGAACCCGTGCATTTCTAAAATTGTGACAAAATCCCTCAAAATCCCTGTTCAAACAAGGGGCTTTTGTTGGCTTCCAATCCTATACTGTATAATTGCAGTAGAAGGACTGTTCCAAGTCAATACGGGTCACTTTACAGCAGTTTTTTTTTTTTGGGGCAACCGTGTCATAATGCAGGTCTGAATATTACATGACAGTTTTGGAACTGTTATGACAGTCAAATCAGTTCTGTAATCACTGTTATAACAGTGTCATTTGCCTCCAAAATAATCCATAAAGTTGCTGGACTGTTCGAAGGCTGTTTTATTACAGCTGTACTGTTTTATTGCAGCAAGGGGGAAGAGTGGTTTATGCCACAAAAACAGAGTTCTTTTCATTGAAGCTTCCGCTTGCGGGAGAGATCTTTTATTTGTGCTTCACTGCACATACATTCAAGGAGTCAGGCAGTTCCATTGAGGAACAAACTCTTCTTTCTTTACCATGAGTTCCAGCAGCGACGTGTCGTCCTTGTTCCAGATAAAGAAGCTCGAAGGAGCTAAAAACTACGACATATGGAGGACACAGTGCTACAATGTGTTGATGCAAAAGGACCAGTACAAACCTATAAAGGAGAAGGGTGTTAAGCCCTCCAACGTTACTGATGAGCAGTGGGAGAAGATGGACAACTTGGCCATGTCTACCATTATGCTTACAGTTGTTGATTCACTGGTCGTAGGCATCAGGGATGAACCTACTGCGTGGAAGATGTGGAAACGCCTTGAGGATACTTATGCCAAGAAAAGTGCCACGGGAAAAGCTTACTGGCTGAAAAAGCTTGTTGGTCTTCAAAGGAAGGAGGGGACACCTATGTCCACTCATATTATTGAGTTTAACAGCATATTCAGCCAGGTGATCAACCAGGGGTTGAAGCTCGATGATGAGCTGAAA
This sequence comes from Dipteris shenzhenensis, assembly GCF_047967505.1. Taxonomy (NCBI): domain Eukaryota; kingdom Viridiplantae; phylum Streptophyta; class Polypodiopsida; order Gleicheniales; family Dipteridaceae; genus Dipteris; species Dipteris shenzhenensis. The sequence goes on along the minus strand of NC_141627.1, from coordinate 40,339,090 downwards.
GCTACACTCATCCTATGTTCTCTACCTGAGTCATGGGACACATTCAGGACTTCTACCAGCAACTCAAATGCCATTCTGTTATTTGCAGATGTGGAGAGTGCTCTTCTACAGGAAGAGATGAATAGAAAGAACAATTCTATTGGGAAGTCAAATGCTTTGAATGCACGCAGCAGGTCCAAAACACGTGGAAAAGACAAAGAAAGAGAAAGGAGCAAGTCCCGCTCTAAAAGTGATCTTGTATGCAACTATTGCGGCAAGAAGGGACATATTGAGAAAAAGTGTTTTAAAAAGAAGAACGACCTAAGAGCCAAAGAAGGCAAGTCTAAGAGCAAGGAAAAAGAGGAGCTGCATGTTACTTATGTTAGTGACAGTGACAGTGGACGTGAGATATGTTTCACCTCTACACTGGAGGCTCATACACTTCATGCTGGTGATGGATCAGATATGCTTTCCTGGATTATAGATTCAGGTGCTTCCTTTCATGTTACACCCTACAGAGATCTGTTTGTCAGATATGCAGGAGGGCAGAAGGGAGTTGTCTTTCTTGGTGATAACCATGCATGTTCGATCATTGGCATAGGTGATGTCAGGCTTGTTCTTGAAAATGGCCAACAGTTAATGCTCAAAGGAGTCAGGCATGTCCCTGAAGTGAAGAAGAACTTGATTTCCACAGGTTTATTGGATGACGATGGTTATCAGACCACCTTTGGCAGTCAGAAATGGAAAATCAGCAAAGGGGCAATGGCTATTGCCAGGGGTCCTAAGGTTGATACTTTGTACTCACTTCATGCTGGACATTGTACGCATTCCGATGTAAATGCCGCCGAGCTGCCAAAGATTTCATTGTGGCATAGCCGGCTTGGCCATATGAGTATTAAGGGAATGGAGCAATTGGCTCATTTTGGTTACTTGCCGAGTCTAAAATTTTCAGATTTAAAGAAATGTGAATTTTGTCTCTACGGTCGTCAAGTACAAATACCTCATAAGAGAAGGTCAAATCAGAAATTACAGCTCTTGGAGCTTGTACATACAGATGTGTGTGAGATGCCTACACTCTCTTTAGGAGGTTCTAAGTACATATTGTCATTCATAGATGACGCCACCCGCAAAGTGTGGGTTTACACTCTCAAAAAGAAGAGTGACACGTTCAAGGCTTTCACTAAGTTTGTTGCAACTGAAAGCTTTACGATCTGACAATGGTGGAGAATATTTGTCCAAAGAGTTTCAGGAATTCTATGAGGCAAAGGGTATTCAAAGGGTGTTGTCTGCACCATATGATCCTCCACAGAATGGTACCGCTGAAAAAATGTTCAGGACCATTCAAGAGAAAGTCAGATCCATGTTGTCACATGCTGCACTGCCCCACACATTTTGGGCTGAAGCTGTAAAGACAGCTGTGCACCTTATTAATAGGTCACCAAACAAGAGACTATGTGGCGGTGTTCCTGAACAAGCATGGACGGGTAAGCCTCCGTCTTACAAACACCTACGGGTCTTTGGTTGTGTCGCGTATGTGCATGTACGCAGGGAGGACAGAACTAAACTGGATCCAAAGTCTCTTAAATGCATATTCCTAGGTTACGGTGACAAAGGTGAGATGGGCTACAGGATTTGGGATCCCAAGAACAGAAAACTTATACGCAGCAATGATGTCGTGTTTGATGAAACCATCATGTTCAAGGAACCTGTTGTACAGCAGGGACCTTTAAAAGTAACTATTGATGATGACAGGCATCATGGGCAACACAAACAGGCTGTAAATCAGCCACAACAGCAGCATAACCAGCCATTAAATGATGCTGCAGCAGGTCCTAATGGACAGCCAGGTATGGCAGAAGACATCCAAATGGATGAAGCACAGTTAGGTGATCTTCCTGACATGCAAATGCAGCCAAGAGACATGGGACAGCCACCTTATCTGGGTGATGAACAGGCTGGACAGCCAGCTCAAGACGATGGTCATTGGGTTAGAAGGTCAACCAGACCGACGCGGCAGCCAGAAAGATTTGTTCCAGGCATTGATTATTTGATGCTCACTGATTGTGGAGAGCCTTCATGCTACAGAGAGGCTAGGCAGAGGGCAGACAAGGTTCAATGGGATCTTGCTATGAAGGCTGAAATGGACAGCCTTCACAAGAATGGCACTTGGGAATTGGTATCCTTGCCTACTGGTAAGAAAGTACTGCCATGCAAATGGGTTTATCGACTTAAGGTCACACCTGGTGAAAAGCCAAGGCATAAAGCCAGACTGGTTGCCAAGGGGTTCAAGCAGGAATATGGTGTTGACTTTGACGAGATATTCTCTCCTGTTGTTAAGATGACAACACTCAGAACTGTATTAGCATTGGTTGCACATGCAGATATGGACTTGGTCCAAATGGATGTCAAGACAGCATTTCTTCATGGTGATTTACATGAGGAAATTTTTATGCAGCAGCCAGAGGGTTTTACAGTGAAGGGCAAAGAGAAGCTTGTATGCAGACTGAAGAAAAGTCTTTATGGTCTAAAGCAAGCACCCAGGGAATGGTATCATAAGTTTGATACATTCATGCGAACCCAGGGTTACAGGAGAAGTGACATTGATCACTGCTTATATACCAAGAAAGCTTCAGATGGGAGTTTACTGATCCTCATCTTGTATGTGGATGACATGTTAATTGCTGGAAAATCTCATAAGGAGATGAATGCCTTAAAAAAGCGATTGCACCAAACCTTTGATATGAAAGATCTTGGTGATGCCAACCATATATTGGGTATGCGGATACTTCGGGATAACGAAAAGCGGATGCTATACTTGTCCCAGAAGGAATACATTGGCAAGGTCTTGCAGAGATTTCACATGGAGGGGGGGAAGAGTATTGGTACTCCATTGCCTCCTTATGTGAAAATCAGTGCTTTGGACAGCCCTCAGACAGATGCTGAGAGAGCTGAGATGTCAAAGATCCCGTATGCATCAGCGTGTGGCAGTCTCATGTATGCTATGGTTGCAACCAGGCCCGATATTGCGTTTGCAGTGGGAGTGGTCAGTAGATACATGGCAAACCCCGGCAAGAAGCATTGGAATGCAGTGAAAGGTATCATGAGATACCTGAAGGATACACAAGATTTGTGTATATGTTTCGGCAGTCAAGATGCAAAAGTGCAAGGTTATACAGACTCTGATTATGCCGGTCACCCTGATACCCGGAAGTCTACTACCGGATACGTTTTCACTTTCACTGGAGGTGCAGTGTCGTGGGTATCTAGAATGCAGCAATGCGTTGCATTGTCTACCACAGAAGCTGAATATATTGCAGCCACTGAGGCATGCAAGGAGGCTATATGGCTATCTCGGTTAGTGGCAGATTTGGGTTATCCACCATTGGAGATTCCATTGTTGCATTGTGACAGTCAGAGTGCCATACAGTTGGCATGTAATCCTGTCTTTCATGCAAAGACGAAGCACATAGATGTGAAATATCACTTCATCAGGGAGGTGCTTGAAAACAAGCAAATTCAGCTTGTTAAGGTGCATACAGATGACAATCCGGCAGATCTGTTAACCAAAGGGTTAGCTGCAGAGAGGTTTGCACACTGCAGATCTCTTATGGGTATTGGTTGAGGCCAATATTCTTTCTCTCCTTGAGGGCACACTGCCTTTAAGTGGGAGGTTGTTGGGGTAAAGGCACTGGCCACCCTATGTAAATAGTACTTTATGTTGTACTTTAGTGTAGGACACTTAAGTACGCTAAGTACACATTTGTACTTAGCTGTACTTAAGGGTTACTACCTTATCCATAATATAAAAGTGTGTACTTGGGGAGGTACCACTCACTCATTGTGATTATCCCCACAAGTGTGTGTCTACAGTGAGTCACTCCCTACTCCCTACTCTCTCCCTCTAAAACTATCAACATCATTAAAGAGAAATAAAACTGTGTATAGGCAACCAAGATAGATTGGACAATATGGAAGCAGACATTCAGTGGCCAAGTAGCCAATTTTGATACTCCAATTTCTTTTTTAGCTTTGTGAGCACCCAATCCATTTGTTGAGTGTCCAACCCAAGGGGTAACCAAGACGACACACCAACCACGTAGGTAATGTAGGAACAAAGTGGAGACAGGTTGTGAACACAAGTGAGCAAGAGTGCACACACAAGAAAGCTCCAATAGAAATGTTCTAATGAAATAATACAAGTACTTGGTATATATAGTACCCAAGTACTACTGGTCAACCATAGGGTTGACTTTATGCCTACAACACCATATCTTTGTAATCTCTTATAAATCCCCCCTCAAAGACATGGCTGAAAGTACCCTGGAAACGTCTCAAGTATACCCTGCAGTACCTAAAGTACCATGGTTGCACAAATTCATCCAGATGGATATGCAACCTATGGGAGTACATGAAAACAATGTCATTGTGAATCACTTTACAACCCCCCTTGACATTGTGAGAATGTCTCTGATCCCCAAGCCATGTCGATGTCGTAAGAAAATATCTGTTGACAAGACTTTGGTGAAGATATCCGCCACATTGTCCTCAGATGGACAATAGATGAAATCAGTGAAGCCATCAAAAATACAATCCTGTACATAATGATAATGATTTTCAATGTGTTTCATGCGAGCATGAAAGACAGGATTGTTGGCTATGGCAATGCAACTCTGGCTATCACAGAAGATAGAGTTTGCTTCGCCATCATGTGCATGATGCAAGTCATGCAAAAGCTTCCTTAACCACATTAACTCCGTAGTGGCTAAATTTGCAACTTTGTACTCTGCTTCATTGGAGGAAAGAGAGATTCGCTCTTGCTTCTTACTGAGCCATGAGATAGAGGCTGAACCCAATGAGAAGCAATAGCCAGTAGTGGACCGTCTGTCGTCAATGTCCCTTGACCAATCTGAGTCGGTGAAACCACTCAGGTCTAGATCACAATTTGAAGCATAATGCAAGCCAGGAGAGAGAGTGCCATGGACGTATCTAAGAATCCTCTTTGCCGCATTCCAATGTGTGATCGTGAGACAATGCAGAACTGGCTCAAAAGCCCTGTCGCGTAGGCAAATATCAGGCCATGTGGAGCATAGATATATCAAACTGCCAACCAACTGCCTGTACAAAGTGCCATCAAACTTTTCAACAACATCATGCTTACTCAGCTTGAGTCCCTTTTCCAACGGAGTAGCCATAGGCTTACAGTTCTCCATCTTAAATTTCTGCAACAACCCCTTCGAATACTTTTTCTATGACATAGAAATCCCCTCATGGGTCTGCCAAAACTTTATGCCAAGACAATAATGCAATAGGCCTAAATCTGTCATGTCAAAGTTGTGACATTAATCTGCTGCAAATCACTGCCAATGAGTATGATGTCATCCACATATAGTACCAACATGACCAATTCTGATTTTTGCTGTAGAACATATAGATTTGGCTCTGTATGAGTGTCAACCAACCTGAGAATTGGGAAGTTGTATCGCAAGGTGTTACAGATGAATCTTTGTTTGAATGTTCGGAGTCTGATACACACTGCTTTCATTGTCAACTCCATAGTAAAGATTCATCCGGCTATTCTGATGATGACCAAAATGTATATAGTTTCATGAATTATCCACAACATCGAGGCTCTCGCATCGACATTGATATCACTTCTGCCTCGGATGATGAAGATGGTCCTAAAGAAGCTGAAGCATATATTGGTCGCCACTCCGCTCACGGTCGTGCTAGAGGCAAAGGCTTCCGACGAAGTTTTCATACTAGGGATCTTGAAACTTCTGAGCAATTGTCTGATTCCTCCCGCGCTCCTTCCAATCTGTACAGATTACCTCCCACAAGTCAATACTCTAGTCCTTCTGTATTTCGTCCCCCTCATCTTGAAAGTTCTGAGGAATTGTCTGATTCCTCCCGCGCTTCTTCCAATCTGTATAGATTACCTCCCACAAGTCAATACTCTGGTCCTTCTATATTTTTTCCCCCTCACAGTTTTCATGACTCTTCCAGTTTCCTCCCTTCTCCATTTTGGTGTACCCCTGTCCATACCCTTTCTGCTCCTCCTCCAACTCTCCATTCAACTGCTGAAGATACTCCTTCTCGCCCTCCTTGTTTTGACCAATTTGCGAGTTTAGGAATTAGCATAGAAGGCCTCCGCACACATCTGAAGCTTATTATAGATAATTGCCAAAAGCTTCAGACCTCCATAGATTCCCTTGACCGCAAGGTCAGCGAACGTCTAACCCAATGCTCTCTGTACACTACACCCATCCTTCTGTTTTCTCTTTCCGTGACTTCTTCCAACAACCTGCTCCTCCCGTTCGAAATCCAATGAAGACTTGGTTAGTCAGAGTCCAGATTAGACCTGAAGGCATTGTACCATACTTCCTCATTGCCCTTGTTGATACAGGTTCTGGATTCAATGTTTGTAAATATCATGCTCTCCCTTCCTTTTACTGGCAAACTCTTGAGTCGCATGAACAAATGAAAGGATCTACTATGGGTGGTGGCATCGTTGCATGTAAAAGGTTTGCCTCTGGCATTCCTATCTCTCTAGCTTATCATCCCACAGTTATTGATTTCTTTAAGTTATGGTTATAACAATTGGTGATGCATTGGTACATATTCCTGCAAGAGAGAAACTCAAGAAGGTCTTAAAACTTTTGGATGAAGACCTTCAGATTGTCAGTAAATGTGCTCCTTCTTCTCCATTAACTGAGCCACCCTCAGAGTTTGTTTCAACACCCGACTCTTCTCCTCTCTCAGCAACAATTGGGTTCAGTCCTCCAGATGCACAACAACCTATGCAAGGTACTGAACTTGATGAATATATTCGGTACTACTCCACTCTGAAGAACAGAAGAGCTTAAGGCAACATGCCCACACTCTGCATATGTGTTCCTCCTTACAACAAATGCAAGAACGCTTTGTTAATGATTGCAGTAGTGAATCTCCTCTTGCTTCAAGCATGTTTTTCAGCATCAGGTTTCTCTTCCACTTAAAGAAGGGTCTAAACCTTTTAAAGAAAGTCCCTATGGTTTCACTCAACAGGACAGGATACTCTCTAATCAGGAATTGCCGAACTCTTGGAAATGGGCATCATCTCCGAATCCAGACCTGAATGGGCTGCAACCGCCTTCTACGTCAACAAGCATTCCGAGCAGAAAAGAGGCAAAAAGCATCTTGTCATCAATTATAAGCCTCTGAATAAATGTTTGGTCTCTCTATCGCATCCCATTCCAAATAAAGAGTATCTCATGCAGAAGATCATTGGTGCCACGATCTTCTCCAAATTTGATCTCAAAGCCGAATTTTGGCAAGTGGGCCTTCTACCTGCAGATCATCATAAAACGAAATTTGTTGTTCGACAAGGTTTTTATCAATGGAATGTACTCCCCTTCAGATTAAAGACAGCACCAGTGGAATTTCAAAAATTTATGGATTCCGTCTTTAGTCCTTATCATTCATTTTGCCTTGTATATATAGATGACATCTTAGTGTACAGCAAAGATGTGTCTTCTCATCTAAAGCACTTGCAGATTATTTATGACCTCTTGAAATCCAAGGGTCTAGCTCTTTCTACAAGAAAGATTATGATTGGTTAAGAAACCATTGAGTTTCTTGGTGTACAGATTCATAAGGGTGCACTCCAAATGCAAGATCATGTGCTTAAGGCACTATTAGCATTTCCAGATGAAATCAGAGACCGCACTCAGCTTCAACGATTCCTTGGCTGCCTCAACCACATCTCCCCATTTTATGAACAGTTAGCCAAGGACCGATTCCATCTCCAGCTCTGTCTCCGAAAAGATGGTCCCTCTTGGAGTGAAGTACAAACCGAAGCTGTTAAAAGGATCAAAGAGAAAATTTAGAAGCCACCCAGCCTTAATATCCCTTCTGCCAATGGTACCCTAATAATTGAGACTGATGCATCTGACTAGTTTTGGGGTGCTGTATTATTAGAAAAAGCTCCCTCACAAGAAATCATTTGTGCCTTCCGATCTGGTAAGTTTCAAGGTGCCGAGTTAAATTATCATTCTATTGAAAAGAAAATCCTTGCCGTCAAACGCGCCATCCAGAAGTTAGAAATCTTCATCCTCAACAAAGAGTTCATTGTCCGCACAGATAATCAGAACTTCAAGACCTGTACCAGGCGTACTGACAAACAGATTGGTCTACACAAAAATTCTTTACGATGTACGATTTCACTGTTGAGTGGAAGAAAGGAAGCACCAATGCCATCCCTGACATTTACTCTTATCATCAAGCTTTGTCCGATGTGCATCTAGAACCAAAGCATATGCCACTGAGCTGAAAACTCTGAAATGACTAACCTTTAGCTTAAACCCATACAAAGCCTTGAATTTCAGCATGCCTCATGTTATCTCCATGAGAGTACGATTCTTCCTCTCAGAGAGTGGATTATGCTATGGTGTGTAAGGGCATGTCAAGTGATGTTTAATCTCATGCTGCTTCAAAAATCCTTGGAATGCATGTGACATGTACTCTCCCCCTCTCTCTGAGTTGAGTGTTCCAATTCTAGAATTGGTTTGGTTCTCAACCATAGCTTTGAACTCTTGAAACCAATAGAACACCTCATATTTTTCCTTCATGAGAAAAAGCCATGTGAACCTGGAGAAGTCATCTATAAAGGTCACAAAGTACCTTGCTTCCCTATGCGTGGGAACAGTCATGGGGCCACATACATCACTATGCACTATCTGCAACACTCTGGTTGCCTTGACCCAATTCTTGCCATGTTTATTCCCTGAGTCATATTATTGTTGTACAAGTAAGACAATGCCCTGTGATGGACATGTCCAAACCTGACATGCCAGAAATCAGCCTAGTCCCATAGCATCGACGGAGGAGCAGAAGAAGTTTGACCGCCGCAATGCCCAAGCAATGTTTTTGATTCCCACAAATGTGAAGAGGCACATTCTGACGACTATCAAGTCCTGCAAGGATGCAAATGCAACATGGGGAAGATTGGCAAACATGTATCATGTTGAGAATGAGGCAAGGGCCATTGCCTTGACAAATCAGCTCAAGAATCTCAACATGCAGGAAGGCCAGGCCATCACTGATCATATTGCCATGATCACTAATTTATGTGATCGCCTCGCAAGTATTGATGTGGAAATAGAAGACAAGAAGCTCGTCTCTATTACTCTCAATAGCTTAGCGCCCTCATATGGCACATTCGTCACTTCATTGATCATTGTTCTCAGGGTAGCCTCACTCTCATTCGATGAGTTAGTTGGGCTTTTGTTGCAAGAAGAGGAGAGATGCTTAAATTTTGCCCAAGCCTCTCGTTAGGGTGAGCAAGCGCTTGCCATGGGTGGAAAGGGCAAATTTCAAAAAAAGTTTGAGCCAAAACACAGCCATATAATTCAGCCCAAGGAGGGGAATGCAAGCAGTTCAAGCAAAAATCAGAAAAAGGGCAAATGCAACTATTGCAAGAAGCCAGGACATTACATCATAGAGTGTCAGAAAAGGATTGCCAATGAAAAGAAAAGACAAAAGGACAGCTCTGCCAGTAATTTTGTTGCCCCCACTGAAACTCGTGCTTCAGATGTACATGGTGAAGCTCATCTTGCCCAAGGTGATAGAGATTTTGTGTTTGCTGCATTTAATGAGAAGATGGATGCTAGGGGGGATTTGAATACTGAAAATCAATCAAGGGATGTTTCCCTTGTTGCAAGTGATACATGGTATATCGAGAGTGGTGCTACTAAGCACATGACTCCTTGCCAAGAGTGGTTTGAGAGCATCACACCTGTTCATGGCAGACAGGTTACACATGCCAATGATGCTTCTCAAGACATCACCCATTCAGCTTGATAATGGGAAAGTTAAGTATATCCGAGATGTTTGATATGTTCCAAATTTAAGGCAAAAAATCTGATTTCAGTTTCAAACATTACCTATGATCAACATATGTTGGTCGAATTTCATGATAACCAATGCAAGATCAAGGATCCAAAGAAAGGATATGAGGTTGTAGCAATAAGCACATATGACAGAGGCTTATACAAGGTTGATGCTCAACCTTATGATCAGATGGTATTGGATGTAGCAAACACTTCCCAGGCAAGAGAAGCTGTAGCAAACTGATGTCTGCCTGTAGTCTGACCCGAAGAAGTTGTACTGGATGTAGATGAGTCTGCTGGCCTCACCTCATCCCCACTAACAATATCCCACAAGCCCTTACCAACCAAGATGTTCTTAAGCATGAATGACCACAAGGCATAGTTTGGTCCATCCAGCTTGTCACCCTCGGACAAATTACCAAAGCTATTTGAAAGAGTCGACATGATGCAAAATGGGATACCCACAAGCTACAAATGTACATGCAAAAAGAACTGTAAGTCCCAAAAGTGCAACTGGCTGCAAATGTGCCTGCAAATCCCAAACTGATGCTTGCTGCAAATGCAAAGTACGAGTGGCTACTCTAAAATGCCACTGACTGCACTATGCAATCACTACAAAAATGGCATAAACCAATCACTGCACTCTGCTGCAATCTAAAGTGTAATCCCAAACTAAAAATGCACAACCCAAATCTGAAATAGCACACCCACAAGTGCTCAAATGCATCCAACGGAGCTCAAAGACATCCACAACTATAAAGTAATTGCAAATGCACCCAACAATGCAGAGTATCTGCAAATGCACCTAAGAGTGCAAGAGTATGGACTGCAAAAACAGTCCCGAAGCGAAATACACAGCTCAAAACACTTACTGAAAGCGCAGCTTGGCCGGAACCACTTGCAAAACAGTCCAATGACTGTGTGGGCAAGCTGGAGATGACAAAGGAGCTAAAGTGAGCTGCTTGGAGCTGAATGAAGCTGTCGGGAGTACTTTTGAACACAATACATGTGTAGGGAAGAGTCTCGAGAAGTATGGAGATGCCTGGAGCTACTGGAACACACCTGGGAGAGGCTGGAGCTGAAAAGAGTCCAGATCTGGGCAAAAACGCCGAAAACTACTCGAAATCACCTTCCGACAAGTTGTACGGACTCCCAGCACTGTCGCACAACTGTACGAACTGATCCGTACGAACAAAAAATCAAAATATTTTTTCCCAACTAAAATGGTACGGGACAGGTTTGTTTATATGAGGACAACTCAAAAATTTCTGGCGACGAAATGAGGCACCGGACTGAACTAGAGAAGGAGCTGAATGCTAGAGCTACCTCAAATGAAAGCTAGAGAGCTGAATGTGAGAACCAGGAACCCGCACTAGAGACAAAAGCGCTCTGATACCAAATGTAGGAACAAAGTGGAGACAGGTTGTGAACACAAGTGAGCAAGACTACACACACAAGAAAGCTCCAATAGAAATGTTCTAATGAAACAATACAAGTACTTGGTATATATAGTACCCAAGTACTACTGGTCAACCATAGGGTTGACTTTATGCCTACAACACCATATCTTTGTAATATCTTACAGGTAAGACAATCTCCCCATGCCATTAGATATACTGCCAATGTGTCACATGGACTAGGAGAAGCTTAGACTTCTAGAAATTAACATGTAGACCAACAGCCAAACCATATAAAGACAAAGCATATAAGGCATGAAAGATCCCTCTTAGTATTTTGAGGGGTAAAGAAGGAATCCTCAACATAAGCTTGTGCAATCAGTGGCCTTCCAAATATTTGCAGACCATGCAGAGCACCTATAGCTCCTAAATGATTCATATATTGAAGCATTGGATGAGCAACTATAGCATATAGAAAAGCACTAAGAGGAAAGCCTTAACATATAGAAAGAAAGAAAGAAAGTCTATTAACGTCCACTGAAGAATCCTAATAGAATGGCTACAGCTTTGCTCTCGTAATATAGCCAGTAGATAATATGTTGCATTGTATCCCCAAATCTTGATGCCTTCATGGTCTGCGAGATGAAATCCCATTGTACCATATCAAAAGCTTTAGCAATATCCAATTGCAATAAGAGTTCAATATACTTAGCATATCAGTTCACAAATACGTATTGGCAATATTGTCTGTAGGATGTTTGTGGGAATAAACCCATAGTGGGCAAGGTGTAGACCCTCATGCAAGAAACCTTTTGATACGACTCACTATCATTTTGGCAACCAATTTATAAACAAAAGGCATGAGAGTTGTGGGCATCCAATATGTAACATGTCTAACCTAAATGCTTCTTCGGGAATAATTCAATCAGTCCTTTCTTCCAAGAAGTTGAGATTTCCAAGCATGATGTATCATCTTTTAAAGTGCCGAGGAAATGGCATCCCAATATTGTAGAAAAAATTCCATCATAAGGCCATCCCAACCCGGTTATTTCCATTTGCCACATGAACGAATTGCCTATTTCAATTCATTATACTTAAAAGGAGCCTCTAGCATGATGAAGACACAATATGGGACTGACATGAAGGAGAAGTTCATGTCTTGCAGCCATAAGAGCATTGAGCAGGGATACAACTACCCCAGACTATGTTGCATAATGAGTAACACATGCTTGAGCAAGCCGTGCCATTCGTCCAAATCCCATCTGAATTTTCAACCTGGCAAATATATTCACTTTGCCCATTATAATGCAAGCTTCTGAAAAATCCTTGGAGGAGCAACCCTTTTCAGTGAAAGCCCTTTGCCTCGCCCTAGTTCCCACTTTTGAATGTCATTGCTTTGCAACAAATGCCTAGCTTGACACAATGAAGTGTTTCAGCATGACAAAAATCCGTGAAATGACTAATTTCAGTCAAGGCTCCTGCCTGAGAGCATGCAAGTAGTTCTTACCATATTCGCAGATAACATGCTCCATATGGGTAACAAAAGCAACCCGAGCATAATCAATATCAATGTGGCAATGTGCCCTAAGAGGAGTAATGGCATCATGCACCATATCTTTGTAAGCATCATGCTGTAGATAACGATTACATTATAAGCATCCTCTTGTCTGGCAGGCTATCATTTTGCACATCATAAAAAGCAAGTTTTAACCGTAATGAGGCATGGTCAGAATGCAGGAATGTGTCGTTAGCCCACATATCACAAGTCAATGCATCATATCGATGTGCATTTAGCAAATACCAACGATCCAAGCGAGCAAGATAAGCTGACTGCGCATTATGCTGAAAAGTATAACCAAAAACTACAGTGCATGTCTCTTTCCAAAGGTCAACTAGACCATACTAGAGTCCATTGCACACACTCCAAAGCAAGCATATGCGTACGAACAAATGTATATCTCCTAGATGCGGAGCATTATTAAAATCCCCACAAAGAAAGGCATTTTTCCGTCAAGGATACTATTGCATAGCTTGCCAAACTAATGATGAGGCAGCGTCATCTTCTGGGAAAAGAGTATGACTCGCAGTAACTAGAACCCAAGTAATATACCAATTCCAAAATTTTCAGTTGGGGTATGGCCATTTGAAGAAGCACCTATCCATGTACGAGGTGGAAGGGCCCTCCTAGCTATTAAAAATTTCCTTTGGGTTGGCCAACCTTCAGTTGAGGATTTGTCCTTAGCCTTTGCTTCAGAAGTAGAAGGCATTGTACCATTACCATTGGACCAGGAGTAATCTTGGCCTTTCCTTTATCTTGAACAACTAGGACTGGTTTATTAATCTTAATTTTAGGTGCACAAGTCCCAGGCGCATCCTTATTTTACACACAGCTTTCGAAGGCATCTTGTGTAAAGCCAAAGGACATTGTAATGCCATATGCCCAAACTTTCTACATTCAATGCATGCACCTGCAAAAAGACCCCATTTAAGTATAGAATAAGCACTACCAATTGCAACATTGTTCACAATGACAGGATAGGAATCCGGCATGGGTACATCCGTGTTCCACATTACACAAGATCTGTTAGAGTTGCCATTTGACCAAATACAATGCAATTTTGGACAAGACTTCGGCAAACATTGTAGAAAGTCCACAACCTCAACCCACACCGAGCAATGATGCTTGGATAACCTGTTAGAAAAATGAAATCCCATCAGAGGGTATCCCATAGCAGAAGACTGATAGATAGAATGCGGAGCTGTTTCACTATGGAATCAAGCTTCATCAAGTATGTACTTCACAACCATTCATGTGTGTGCAAACTAGCAAATAGACTGTGCTTAGAGACAATATACAAGCAACTTTTTATATATTTATGTATGTCCACAAACTGGACAAGATTGTATGCCTGGCACCTCTAGATCTCTGAGCCTGCGTGCTCCCTCTAAGCTTATGTAGACTCTCTTTCTAGTGATCCCTCTACCTTGCTGTCTGGAACCTCAACCTTGGTGGGCAACCCTTCTCCCACCCAGTTGCTCCCTCCGCCTCTCCCACCCAACTGCTCCCGCCACCCCACCCAGCTGCCTCCCCTGCCTGTAGCCTCTACCTCCATCTGTTGCTTGCCGGTAGCTCTTGCGCTCGGCTGCTCCCCTTGCAACTTTGCCTTCTACTGCCCTACCGTCGCAACTCTCCCGCCCTCGCCTGCAGCTCCCCGCTCGACAACCCCCACCTTCGCCTACAGCTACCCCCCTCTCCACCGCCACCATACGGCACCCCTACAACCTACACGCCACCCACCACTCCTCTAGCCTATCACACCACCCCTCCTACCCCAACACCCATCAGCCCCCCTTTGCTCAACCCCTTTCTACTCAGCCTCATCACCCTGCCACTCTCCTTTGCGCCCAGCCTCCTCACCCACTTACTTCGAACAACCTTGCCCCCTCACCCTTGGTCATTTTCCTCTCCACTCTCTTGCTCTCAACCAACCCCCTTACCATATACCCCACTAACTGGCCTAACCCCCTTCTCTCCACTCACTCAACCTCTCCTCTCATCTCACTCAGTTCCTCTCTCAGCCCTAGTCACTGCTTCACCCCCCTCGCTCATGCTGCCAAGCTGATGCTACCTTTAGGGGTTGGCAGGCCCTCATGAGGGATCACAGCCCCTAGATGGTACTGCTTCGCATACTTGCAAAAAAAGAAAGATTTTAAAATCAGCATCAAAGCATGGGAAAAGAAGAGCGGGAGAATCACAAAGACAAAGGGAGAAACAAGAAAGAGAACAAGATTCCAAAGCAATCGAATATAGAGGACATGAATACACGCGTCAACAGAAGCGGGGACAGCAAAGCAATAGCGAAGAACGCTACATCATCCATCTCGGCGGTATCGTCATCATTCTCATCAACATTCACCTCGAGGTCGTCTACTTCAACTTCGACATCCACATTGATCGCTACATCAACTACAATTGTTACACCACGTTCACCACCTTCTTTGCAATCTCTGAATATCCATATTGGCCTACAGTACTCTTTCTCTTCCCTCTCACCCCTCCCTCTCACTCAAGAACAGGTGCATATTATACAACAACAGGCTAGTCTCATTCAAGATCTGAAGCAAGACATCGTAGAGCTCAAGAAGGAGGTTTCTTCTTTGAGCACGGCCTCAGGGGACACACCAACAGCAACAGCAGTGGAGGCCCAGATAGCCACCATGCAGTCGGCCATGGAAGAGACACCCAAATGGGTAGATGTGGTGAAGCGGGAGCCTTCAAAGGAACCGTTTCGGCTACCCTTTTGGAGCAACAGCAAAGGGCCACTAAGGCTCTCAACATCAGAGTTTGCACGATCCCACATATAGAGGTCACACCAATGGACGACGTCACCACCTTTGTAGCGTCCACACTACGGGATCCTGATCATCCTATTGTGGGAGCATGGCGAGTGGGGAGAGACGCGAACAGAGAGCAACCTCTCACTATATGGTTCAGAGACACCAAGCATGCTTAGCAGCTTTGCGACGTAGATCGTCCTTACGTGGATATCCATGGATGAGGACGTGACACATTTGCAAATAGAGGAGCGACGTGCTGTCTTACAACAGCGCGACGCGACCCGCAAGGAGGGAAAATGGGCTACTAGTAATGCGGGACAGACGTCTCATCACCAAGCCCCACCGGACACCTAACTGCCCTCCCACATAGGGAGGTCGGGGCTATGAGACGTAGGATATGAAGACCCTTGCTTGCACTATTTGGAACTAAAATGGTAACCTATGGTCAGAGCCTAGGACGAGACATAGTTTTCTATACAGAGACACATTAGAGCCCAAAGCGTCTCTTACCGATAGTTACTGGATACACTTGGGAGTCGGCCTACAAGGAGGAGACAAGCGAGACATGTGGAGTACGCGGTTCAAAAGAGTGGCAGTCTTACATAGATCATCTCTCATTGGGGCAATCTAAGTTGAGAGGAGCGACCCACACTCTAGGTTCCTTTGGATCCGATTACAACGCACGACTAGTCAAGATCCCTTCATAGCTAACTGCTACTTCCCATCAGAGACATCACACTTCGCCAAGGCAGTGCGGAAGGAGGTTGAGACATCACCATACACACCTCTCCACCAAGATATCATGGATTTCTCGAGCCGCTAAGATGTTCTCCTGGTTGGAGACTTGAACACGAGGACGGGAGTACGTCATGTGCCGGTGCCAAATATTCAAGAGGATGCAATTCTATTTCCTGACATAGATCTCGTCGACGTTGGCATATCACAAGTGTCCGCTGATCGGCGGGTAACCTCCTATGGACATGCACTTCTTGATCTAGGTACGGCACATGATCTCATTCTCTATAATGGTCTTGAGCTATGGCTGGTGGCTTCACCTGTTTTTCACATGGAGGAGGGTCTAGCGTGGTTGATTTCATGTTGGGATCCCCTGCCTTCACATCACATATCACGGACTTCTCTGTTTCACCACCTTTACCTAGGCTGATCATACATATTTTTCTTTAGCATCACCACTCCTCTTCTTCCCACACCACCCATTTACACTAAAGATAACAACATACATTTTGATCACAACCTCTCACCAAGATACTCTACACGTTACTCACCAATATTGACCGAATACCTCTTCTAGAGAACCGTGCCGCTTTGATTAGTCGATCACTACACGAGGCTATCTTCACGCCTTCCCATACACCACACGCTCCCACCGCCCCTGGGGTCCGTGCCATGCAATAGCTGGTACGATGACGAATGTAAGGCTCTTTGTCGACAACTCCGATTCGAATCCAAACATGGCCTCTCGAGCAAACCGGACACGATACGTGAGTATCATCGTCTAGTACATCGAAAGAAACGAAACTTTGCTCGTCGAAACAAGAAGGAATTCTTGAATATTCTGTTTAGTAATAACTCAAGGGACCTTTTGCGGAGGTTCATTGAACGGCGGTCCCCCCCACCACTCACCGATACTTAGGTTTGGCACACCTACGCCAGCACATTACATGACATTCCCAATCAGCCCACTCCAATGGCCGAGCGAAAGATCATGAGGATTTATGCACCGACTTTGTTGCATTACGAGATTGATATCCTAGCTCCTATCCTAGCAAAGCTATTTAATGAAGCAATTTGCCTCGGTTTTCCACGCACATGGACCCTCAACACCATCACACCAACTATTCACAAGGCAAGGGATCCCATGAGTCCAAAAAACTACAGGCATGTCATGTCCAAGATATATGCCTCAACACTTGACATGGAGATCAACCGCCGCTGTGCAGAGACGCAGGGACTCAAAGCAGATGGCCGACTGGCTGCATCCTTGCTGGCCGACTTGGTTGGCGGCCCAACTGACTTGGTTGGCTCAGCCCAACCAGCCCTATATAAGGGCAAGGGCCCAGGCCCCTTGTGCTGTTGCCAAGGCCCCTCCAAAAATTCCATTGAGGCGCCTTTTTAGGCCATATCCCTGCCCAGCCATGGAACATCCGTTCCCTGAAGACCGCCCTGATCTGGGCCTCTGCCAATTCCGTACAATCCGTGTGCCTGCTGCTGCTGCTGATGTCAGTACTACGTCATTGCAGATCTACCATATGGCATTGAGCCTTCTTAAATATGCAACACGTGCCTGCTGCTCTACACAGCGAGGTATGCTAAGAGGTGTGCAGCCCACATGGCAGCGTGTTTGCTGCCCATTTGGCAAACCCACAATTATCTCTCTTATTGTATGAATGGTGCCCACATGGCAGCCACAATTCTGCCCTTGTGGCACTCTCTCCAACCCTAGGTTCACCCCCCCATGCTCTCGGGTGACCAATCATATTCAAACATAATCTCGGGTGGGAGACCAAGGCAAGACATGAACCAACTTCTTCCCATAATAAAGCGGAGAGTGCTCTAAAAGCATTTGCTTATGCTGCTCTATGC
The DNA here is from genome assembly GCF_047967505.1 of Dipteris shenzhenensis. Taxonomy (NCBI): domain Eukaryota; kingdom Viridiplantae; phylum Streptophyta; class Polypodiopsida; order Gleicheniales; family Dipteridaceae; genus Dipteris; species Dipteris shenzhenensis. The sequence goes on along the minus strand of NC_141627.1, from coordinate 40,320,906 downwards.
CATGATAACTTCAAAAAAACCCTTAGCTGAATAATGCATCTTTTGCACAAAACAACCACCCAAAGCCCAGGTCAACCAATTGCCCACATCTGCCACAGCAAGCATTTGGCCTGGGGGAAAAAAAATAAAACAGCATTTTTGGCGTATTCCCCATCCACCTCAATAGAAATGCCCACCTAGGGATAGGTTCCTCCCAATCTTTGCTAGTATCTTCGAAACCCTCATGCATAACTTCAAAGACCAACTACGCTTAATGTGAGGCATGAACAAGGTCATCTTGAACCATTTGATAGCTTCTCTACTTGATTGGCAGCCTTGAAGTCAACAAGGTGAAAGCAAGGCTATGTACAAACAGTCCAAGGAATTCAGCACAGAAAACTGTATAAATAAGCAACACACAGCTATGAATGTTGCCCCAAAAAGGAGAGGTTTGCAAGATTGCAAAGCAAAAGAGGATGGAAATATAGACAGTAAAGAAGAATGCCCTAACGGAGGAGTATTTGCAGAGTTGCAAACAGTGAAAGGAGAGCCTATAAACAGGGTGAAAAGACACAGCAAGAGCAGCTCACTACACTCATGCACACAATCCCCACACACACGCTGTGAGAAGGGGGAAAAAGCAGGGAAAAGGGGCGGCGAAACGAGATAAAGGTGAATAAGAGCAAAAATCAAGCGATGAGACCGGTCGCGACAACAGCAAGAAGGGATTATGGAAGGTTGCAAGCAGGTCGTAGAAGCGCTAGGGGGAAAGAATTCATTGCAAAAGTGATGTGCATTCATAGCTGCCCCAAAAAGGAGCAACTACTACTCAAGAACTAGAAACAACAATAAACACTTCCACTTGGACCAGAGGAAGATCTCCAAGAAACTGATCATCTTGGAGAGATTTGATGTAAAGAAGCACGAAAGAAAGCATAAACATCCACCAAAGAAGTGCCCATACAGCTGAATGTTACTGGCATGATATAACGACAACATAGCCCAGTAACGACACCAGTAAAAGAATCAATCAAAATCCAACATGGAGGCATATCTACCAAACAACTAGAAACGCCTCCCAAAAGAAATCCTCAGAAAACAGGCATCAAGAAATGTTGCCATTGAAACCTTCAGGCTAATAAAAATGCAGCTTCGTACTCGTTTCGCAGCACTTGTACCAATTCGCAATACATAATCAACTCCGACTTGATGCTTGAAACTCAAAGAAAACCGCACCGAGAGTTCAATGGTAGGGCTAGAAGTGAAATCATAGGTGCAGCAAGGAGTGAAAGAGAAAAACAAGGCGCCACACTAGGGGCTAGAAATAAAGTCCTTATTGTAATAGAAAACTGTTTACAACTGGCTCACAAAGGAGCAAGAAGCTTATACAACTAGAATTCTGATTCTAAGAACTTAGAAGCTCCCTTATTTATAAAACTAGGAGGAGCCATGGTTATTTGGCTTTGTCCCTAAAAGCTGGGAACTTTTCAACCAAGAAAAGTTGGCTGAATGGATCTTTTAAGGAAAAGACGCCCATCAAGCTAGATTTGGCACTTTTTCCATGTGGGCCCTTCCCTAAAAGCTGGTCATCCACCTTGGTGTACTTTTGCCCTTAGAACTGCACCTTTCTCCCACTCTTCCCCTTAAAACGTGGGCCACATTTAGAACAATATCCAATACGCTTCAACCCCTTAAAGGTTAGCAAATGCATGCATTCTAGCTCTATTGGGACTTTCCTTGTGGCTATCCCATTAAAGGATTTACTAATCCTAGTCCGGGTGTCCCAGGATGCACATTAACCAATTGCAAAGCAAAGGACAAAGAAATTTGCTCTAGTTGACTAAAGTCAACTTTCTTTGACGAGAGTCAATACCAAAAAGATCTCTCTTTCTATTTTGGGATAAGTACAATTTCGTTGGCTTTTAATCTTTTATCGTCAACCGGAAAGCTATAGACACATACAATGATGGTATAGAATAGACTAGGACTTGGTCTATTTTGGTATGTACTACTTGGGTACTATATATACCAAGTACTTGTACTTCATTTCATTGAGCATTCTATTGGAACTTCTGTGTGACCACTTCTTGCTCACTTGTGTTCACAAAACTTTCTCCATTTGTTCCTTGATCGGCTGCAAAAATCTCATCCTTGGTCCTTAGAATAGGCAGAAAATCCTTTCCATGAGACTTGTAGATGGTATTATTATAGGCAAATCCCACAAGAGGAAGATACTTTTCACATTCAACTTTTTGGTCGGACAGATAGCACTTTAAGAGATCTAGCACCGTGAAATTGGCAATCTCGCTTTGATCTTTTGACTGGGGTGAAAAGAAGATGAGAAATCTAAGTTTATCCGCAAGTTATCAAATAGTACTCTCCAAAACCAACTTGGTCATCCTCGGATCTCAGACATTGGCACCCCATGCTGCTTGAAAACTAAAAACCTTGCCATATGGTCCACCTTCACAGTCTTCCTAACTAGAATAATGTGACCTTGCTTGCTAAACCAATCAATTATGGTCCAAATCCCATTATTTTCATTCTTTGATCGTGATAAACTCCATTGTTATACTCTCCATAGGCTTGGGGTATAGGAAGCGACATCATAAGTCTAAGAGTCTTTTGTCTATCGTACTTCACTTTTTGGCAAGTGAGGCATTCTTCATGACCTCCCCAAAATTTGGGTTCTGTAGATAGTGCCCTTTCATGTTGTCAAGGTCTCTATGATAGGCTATTGTGACATTGTTCACGTGAGGCCTTCTAGATAAGGCATTTGCCACCACTGTACAATCTGAAAATGGAACATGGATAGAAAATTTGCCCATCTCATATGCTTATCTAAGAGTTTAGTTTGGGTCAAGAAATACCTGAGACTTTGATGATCTGTCTTGACCATGAAGTCAGCTCCCAAAAGATAGTGCTTCCAAATGGTTGAGGCAGAAATTATAGCAAAAAATTCTCTCACAAACTTGCATATGCCTTTCAGTATCACGCAATCTCCAACTTTCATAGGCTACCACATGACCATCTTGATGAAGAACAGCTCCAAAACACACTCCGCTTGCATCGCAATCCACATCAAATGGCTTGTGCAAGTCAATAACGATAAGGATTGACTCCATGGTTAAATTTTCCTTGAGAGTGTTAAATGTTGTCTTTTGCCGCTCTCCCCATTTGAAAACTGCATATTTCTTTATGAGAGTCTTTAATGTTGTCTTTTGCCGCCCTCCCCCTGAAAACTGCATATTTCTTGGTCAAGTCATGCAGCGAGGTAGCGATATCTCCAAAATGCTTAATAAACCTCCTGTCGTAAGATCAAAGTTGCAAAAAAGTTGTGTACTTCATGCACCGTTCTCAACTCAAGCCATTTTTGGATGGCTTTGATCTTTGTGGGATCCGCTTGCACTCCATTCTTTGAAATTGCATGACCAAGATAGTGAATTTCATCCAAAAAGAATCGCTTTTCTTACCATTTATGTAGAGCTTATTATCCCCCCATTCTTGAAACACAATAGCAAAATGTCTCCTCATCACCTAATTGAAAATCTCTCATTATAAAATCATCATTGAATGGGAATTCGATATCACGATAGGTTAGAAGGAGCCACTATTTTCAACAGGATTGATTTGAAGAGTGGCTATCTATAAGATAAGGATCCATCCCCAGGATATCCACTAGACAATCTTTCGAATGACCTTAAAGCTGTACAAGTTCTTGGTCATGCCTTTTGGTTTAACGAATGCTCCTACCACCTTCGATAAGATCATGGACGGGATCTTCAAACCTCATAGGCACTTCACAGGTACTTTTTTTCATGACATTCTTGTGTTTTTTATGTCAAAAGAGGAGCATACGCTTAGCTTCTTGAAGGATCTATAATCAGCATGCATACAATAGGACCCATATTTCTTTTGAACCAATAACACTGGAGAATCAAAGGGAGAAGAACTAGGTCAAATAATCCCTTTGGAGAGCCAATCATGTACGTGAGCCGTGATCTCCTCGTTCTGGGTTGCACTCACCCGATAGAGCGACTCGTTGGGAGGCTCACTTCCTTAGAATAAGTTCGATGGTATGATCCTCGCTTAGGTGGTAGCTTCCCTAGCAAAGACTCTAAGAAGCAATCTTTAAAGGATTCTAGAAATGAAGAATTCTCTTTTCTTTCGGATTTCACTCAGCTTTTGGATCGTCAATTGTAAGCCTAAGAAAATTCATGTACACGAAATGGAAGACGTTATTGCTTTTCCAACTAACACACCACTGTTTGGTCACCCCTTGACTGAGGCTGAGACTCTTCCTTTTCAACTCATTGTGGCACAAAAGGCTTTCTTCTCGAATCCTCCTAGCACTATGCTCTTCTATTTTGATCCCCCTTTCTTCCCTTTCTCAAAGGAAGGGTGATCATTCGTATACATGAGAACTAGAACCAATGTTGAGTGCATAAGATCCCAAATCTTTGTGTTAGGCAGGATATTTACAAAAGCTCGTACTTTGGGTACTAATCTTGCCCGATACTTCCGAAGCTGATCCGTGTTTGCAATTTCTTGGAAGAGTGAACCTACAAATATGTATCTCACAACCTATCTGAATAAACAGTACTGCCATTACGGATCACATATTACCCAAGACATCTAAATGCAAGGTGCTCCTCCCTCTCAACCTCTTGCATATCACATAAAGTGTAGATCCGTCTCTCACACAGAATGCCCTCTTCCCATCCTGTCTCAATACATAGCTGGTTTAACAAAATACTTAGAACTGCCTACTCGAGATCCTCAATGCATGCAGAAGAGGATACATTAAACCCTCCTCCAAGATCTATAAGCAATGATCTCTATAGAGCTCAGTTTTATTGAAAGCTCTTGTACATGTGAATTTGTAGGAGGTCTTCTCTAATGACCTGGTTCACCTCATGATAGGTGAGTGGAGTGGGTAGATTCCCAAAGACATATAGAACGGTAGCAATCTGTCCATATGGAGTCCCAATCCTAAAATGCACTTGCGTGTCCAAGCGTACCAACTCCTATGATCAAGGTCAACCACGGCAACCTGCATCGTCTGGATGTCATGGTACCAAAGCCCTTGCCTTTGTGAAGATATGTGACCATGTGAAAGGCTGCATCAAGTTACAGAGGCGGTAGGGCCGCATATAGTGAAATCGAGATATGAGAACTAACTAAAGGTGAGCTTGCTCCACCCTTGTGTTGTGATGAAGGACTCAAGCCCATCAATTTATAGGTCAAACAAATTCGGTGATAAAGGACAACCTTGTTTGACCCCATCGTGCTCACAATCTCCTCTGTCTACTTAGTCAACATCCTGACTCTGCATGACACCTACTCATATAATATTCGAACTGCCCATATGATGTCTCAACTTTACCTATGGTACTGTGTCAATAGCTTTGCGGAAATCCACAAAAGCAACACTAGACTCCCGCTTCTATGCTCAAGGCTCCGCAATGACAAGACAAATCTCAACGTGAAAATGTGGTCCAACATATTGCTAAAAAAAAGGCCTGCCCCATAGCTCTAAATCCCCAACACTCCATAAACTGACTAACATTAGTGTCAAGTGCTGATGCATAAATCTTGGACATGACATGTCTAGATCATAATAGTCCTATAGATTTCCATGCTTATGGAATCCCTGCCTTTTGGATTGGGACAATGGTGTTAAGGGTCCACGTGTGGGGGAATCCAATACAAACCGCCTTGGTAAATAGCTTTGCCAAGATCGAGGCTAAAGATACTAAGCCCATGTGCAATGTACTCGATGCATAACCCCCATGATCTTTGGCTTGTCCATTGTGTAACTTGAGAGTTGTGTGTTTGATATCAGTGATAGTAAAGAGTGAACAATAGGTAGGGCGAGGAAGATGTGGAAGGTCTAATCCTGGCGTATTGAGGATGTGCGCGTGCGTAAGTGTGCTAGATGGTAGGAAATGTGAGAGGGAATGTGTACCTCCGCTCAAGAAACTTTATTAGAATTATAGCTAAACAGAATGTTTAGTAGTTTTTCCTCATTTTGGCAAATGAAGTCCCACTTTCGATGGACTAGATGATGATACTTACGTTTGGTCTTCGTCTCAATCAAAAGGTGATGCTTGGTCTTGAATCTGAGTTGATGGCACAAGGCCACCATCATACGACTATTCACGGGACTGATCCAATTGGTGGTGGGCGGGTGGATCTAGTGGTGTGGGAAAGATTAGAGGACATCATCATGACGGGAGCAAGTGGTACAGGCGGCTCTATCCTCTGGTAGGAGGGTATCATCAATATCAACAAGCATAGTAGAAAGGCAAGCAGCATATGCAGGTATTGTGTATGTGTGGTGGGATGTGCTCAGTGATGTGAGTGGGATGGACAAGCTAAGAGATAGTTAAGTACGGGAGAGGCAAAGACATGAAATCCCAGAGGTAAGCAACAAGTGACCCGCCGGAAGAAGGCCACTACACTGAAACCTCCTCCATGTGGAAAACAAGTGACCTTTCCAAACCATTGTAGATAATAAGATTATGCATCCTGCCCGTGTCTATGAAGGTGTGTGCACCCATATGAGGTGACTCGGGCTCGTGATTTGCAGAAACATGTGAAATACCTGCCTCATCTAAATGTCAGACAACGTGATTGAGTCGTGCTGAAAATCAATGATCAGCTCTCTGCAGAAAAAACGCAACGAGGGGCTGCTGCTCGATCTTGGACAACATCATTCCTCTTTTGCTGAGCGATAGCATTTTTGCAGAGAGTTTTTTGCCATTTGAAAACGTCCGCCCCTTGTCACATTTAAAACGGGCAGTTGAAGCGGCCTTCTAGAGGGATGGGTTTAGCTTTTGAACAGGGATCGGGCGAATACGAAACCCAACACAAACACAACACCATAAGCACCAACACCACCATCATCTTCTGAGCACCAAGAAGCAAAACCAGGAGGACGAGGAGGAGAAAGAGCAGCAGCAGGAGGAGAAGAAGGAGCAGCAGCAGCAGGAGCAGTAAAAGGAGGAGACGGAGGAGCAGCAGCAGCATCACAGGAGAGATTTTTGGCCTTGTGAGAGCGCTTTTGCTTGATTCGGTGCCAGGCATCCTTTCTTCCCCTTTTGAGGAGGAGGAAGAGGAACTTTCAGAGGATTTCGAGTCCATTTGATGTTTGTGAGGAAGCGAAGACGCCATCCACATCGACTTCGAAGATGAGCGATGGCGCGACTTTGATTTGGAGAGGGAGAGAGACAGAGCGCGCGCGCTCGCAAAGAGTGAGCAGTTACGCTTTTGTGCCATTTCGCTCTTGCTCCCACCTGATTCTCTGCTTTGCTCTTGTTTCTTCAAGTTGCTCTTCGTTTCAAAACTGCATGCCGCATTCCTGCATGCTCCGCATCACAGCAATTTGCTGCCTTTTCGGGCATCGCTCCTCTTGCCAATCTCGACCTCTGTCTCATTCCTCCTTACTCTGCTTCTTTCTGTGTCCTTGTAGGTCTTCCGCCCGATCCCTGTTCAAAAGCTAAACCCATGCCTCTAGAAGGCCGCTTCAACTGCCCTGTCTCATTCTTCCAGACAGCAAGCTTGTTCTTGCTCAGGATCTTCAAGGTCCTCCCCCTTCCCTTCCCTCCTTCGCAATCCCTCTCCTTTTTCTCCTTGCAACGGCTCCTCTCTTTCAGGCTGGTGGCAACGAAGGACAACAATGCCACTCCAGAGGAAGTTGAGGTGCACGTTACATTCCCTCTAGACATTGTGCAGTTGATTGATGCAGCAGAGAAGGGCTTTCGTCAAACGCAGCTCAGCGGATTCTCTTGAGTAGAGGCCAGCAGCTTCATGGCTGGGCGTACCCCAACATGCCACTGTGTATCACAGTGACTACTGCTTGGTAGTGGTTAATTCTCATTTGGTTTGCAGACCGCGGAGCGGACATACAAAGTCTTGGCTAATACACATTCGGCCATGGTAGAAACGCTTTCTCATAACCACCTCGGGACCCAGACAGAGTATACTTTGGATCCTTTTTTTAAGGCTCTTTGACGAGATCAGTTTGTGCCGTAGGGCAAGCACCTAGCTAATTTCGCAGGTACGGTGATTCCTTCTACAGGTACCAGATTGTCTGGCTATGACTCTCAAGAGGACAACATCCACCAAGGTGAGGCTCATTTTGGAGTTTCCATTGACTCAACCCTACAGTGATCACATACTTCATTGGCGATGGATCCCAAGTACAGCAAAGGGTTGCAAATGAGGGCCTTCAAGACCAGTGTCAAATGAGGGCCTTCAAGACCAGTGTCGCTTCTATCGGAGAAGAGGGCCTTCACTAAGGATTGGCCCTTGCGTACAGTGATCACATACTCAAATCGCGATGGATCTCCCATGCAGCAAAGAGTTACATATGAGGGCCTTCCAGACCATTGTCTCTTCTGTCAGATAAGAGGGGGATTGTCTAAGTAGACTCCCTCACACCCACCAGATGGCTACTTCTACTGGTCACCCTCTTGGTACTCGTGTGTCCACACCCCCAAAGCTCTTGAGTGTACACAGCCTCCTCTTCCACCTCCATCTTATGTACCTCGTGTGCCTCCTGACCCTTTACACCTTCACTACCTCCTGTACTTCATGTTCCTCCTGCTAGAAGCCCTTAGAAAAACCTAAGACTTTAATCTAGCTCCTTCTAAAAAGATCCCATACGCTCCCTGCAAATGGAGCTAAAACTCAAAGCCTATCAAGGCAAGAGATCTATGAGATCATTTGGTCAATGTAGTAGATCCAAACCTAGAAACTATTTATAGGAGGCTTTTAAAAGTTAAAAAGACGAGCTGCTTTTTTCTTTTGTGTCACTTTTTCCAGGACTCATAGGATAATGCGGACTGCTTGTAATATATGCATGTAAATATTTTATTTGTTATGATGAGTCATGTTGTTTAAGGATCAGATCACAAGGGGGGGCATGTCCACACATTGATTAGGGCGTTACACCTGCAAAGGAAGATTGAAAATCTTAATAATACTGAAAAGAGTATAATATCAAGAAGCAAAGTGTCAATAGCTCTAAGGTTAAGAATGGGGAAACCTAAGCAAGAAGAAATCAGTTATTTTGCCACATGTATCTTTCCACTCATATGCCATGATACATTGTTTTTAAAATAGGACAAACATTTCTTTTTTCTTTTTTTAAGGAAATTGGTGACGGGTGGAGGGCACGTGAGGGCATAATAGCAAAATAAACTGAGCAAAAATGAAGATAATGTTAGGCATAGCAAGCAGGGAAGAGGATGTGCTTCTGCATAATATACCACTCGGAACTTGGTGCCGGGGATGCTCATCCAGGGAGGAATGCCACGTATGCATGCAATCCTTTTTTGAACGACAACCCTAGTGGAACCTCTATTACAAGAGGCTGGAACAGGATCAGGACACATTTTTCTTCCCACTTTCTGGGGAAGTGTGAAAAAATCAGTAATCAAGTGTTTGCCTGAAGTATCCACTTCCACCTGATTGATGGGAACTCCATCATTGTTTACCTCGCTAGAATTTCCTGTTACCATTTCAGCAATTCCCTTCTGTATCTGTTGCAATGAAGAAAGTATTTTTCTTCTCGGACCAAGTGCTGTGATCCCTAAAGCACTGAGATCCTGTCACACAAGCAACAGCATGAATTATACTTCAGAATTAAGAAAAGCAATGTATTCAATAGGGGTTTTGTCATACATCCAGGGAGAAATAAAAGCATTCAAAGGGAATTTTAAAAACTAACTCTCACCCCTTTTAGGTTGGAAATATGCATCATGAATCTAAGAGGCATACTTTGACACAATGAGCATGTTGTGAAGCACATTTGGCACCCCTTTATCTATCGTTAAACAAAATGGACACTCCACAGTATGCATACTACACCAAGCCACTTGCAAGAGCAAGTATCCGTAATATTCTGCTTTTAAAAATTATTTGTAATATCTTGTGAGATTGAAAGCACCCTCTCAAATTTACAGAATCCCACCATAGACAGAAAATTAAAAAGTGATTTGCAAAGTGCCGTAAAGCATCATCAAGCACCCAGTAGCTCCATTATTGGACATATTGAAGTTACCTATCTTTTTCCCCTTCAAAAAGTAATTGCTATTGTACACTTCCAAAAACAATATAAAAAACAGCCACCAGTGTGAAGCACTAATAAAAGAAAAGACTAGCTGTCTTACATCCTCCTTTGTTGGGTTCCAACTCTCTGACTATGATAAGACGAGAGCACGTGCAAACAACAAGCAAAATATACAGTTGGTGGACATATATCTAGATGAATCCAGGAGCATGCCCAAACTCATCCTCAAATATATACAGTTGGTGGACAGCTTATTGATATACAGTTGGTGGACAGACTATTGATATACAGTTTGGTGGACATGACTTCCATTAATTATGAACAAAACCCCAAGGCAGTAATACATAATGCTATGCATGAGAAAAAGTGCTACTTAGAAAGAGGTGGAAAGCAACCAAGTTTGAGGCTGAAAATGCCATCTCAACCCTGCAGTAGACTCAGAGAAAAGGGGGGGGGGGGGGCCTCCATTCTCTAAAAAACATAGCCCTCCTAGCAAAAAGCTGGCTGAGAGGATCCCTGCATGACCCAAATGGCCATGGGTGTATGTATAGTGTCTGTCCATATACTGGCCATAGTGTGAGAAGGGTGAACCTGACACCCATCCAATGCCTCTATCATCTAGCTCTCCAAATATGCCACTCTGCAATACTCGCTAGCATCTCCCAAGAAGAATCCTCAAAGATATGCATTGGTATAAAAGGTAAGTCCGGAACATCATCCAAAGGGCATATCTCAAGTAAGTAGCATCGAATCAATAAGCCCAAAAAGAGTCATGTCTCTCATAAAAGACCTAAGGCCCTGAAAGAGGAAGCCAAGCGACTGAGCTCCAAGTCTTGAAGAAGGGGCAATGGATAAAGGTACTGAAGATCCTAGCTATCCACCTCCACATAATTCTCGCATGTCTACAATCCCATAAGTAATGCTAAACTGACTCCACAACAAAAATGCAACGAGGACAAGTAGGGTCGGCTCCGAGCCTAGATCTCCACAGGTTCACTGCAATCCCACCATGAATAGAAAGCCAAAAGAAAAGAGTGATTTTTCTGATCCTGTGGGATTTCCAAGGTCTCTTCTAAAAATTCTCATGCATGTCGGTCAGTTGAGATCTCAAACCCCTCCCAATGGGGGAGCTCTGGATGGTCTCCAACCTCTACAATTCAGCTGAAACCTCCTGGCATTAGTAACTGTGTAATGAAAGAAGGGCACGCTCTTTTCTTTCATCAATTCATTCCCACTCCTCAGGAGCCCACCACAAGAACTTTATGTCCGAAGGTAATAAGACGCGGGTAAGGGTCTATGTACCACTCTAAGTCTGAACCATGATCCACAAGACCAACAACCCTGACAAGCTGAAATGCAACCACTAATAAACATCATTCGCTATAATGAAGGGAAGAAAGAGGCCAAGTTAGAGGCCCTTTAGGTGAAAAATGTGGAGGGACTATATAAGTCTCCATCCACCCCCTACTATGTACTTTTTTTTATGTGACATCTAGTCCTATCTACTCTCCCTCCTCCTTCCTACTTCCTGCTGCCTACGCTCACACTCTGTCTCTCCTCCCTCTCTCTATCTCTCAATCCCCTCATCCTTCTCTCTCTTCCTCTCTCTTTTCCCCTCTCCTCTCTTCTCCTTCCTTCTTTCCGCTATCCTCTCCCCATCTCCAAATCTGTCCCTTCCCCCCTTCTCTACATTGGTATCAGAGCCCCAACCCTGGCACCATTCATCCTTCATCCTAGTTACGGGAGATGCTGGCGCCAACGCCAACGACTCAATGCTTGCAGTTGAACCTGCGTTCAACCAACATCAAACCTTGAACGTCATAAAAACATAGCAGAACAACTCATGTATCTTAATGAACTTTCAGCTCTCAAAAATGCTGCAAGCTCCAATATGTGCAACAGACCAATAGGCATTGACTTCAACGACTAGCCTGCCCAAGCAATCACGAACAACAGCCAGACTTGGATCATCGTTCGTCGCAAACAGCAACTGGTTTTGGATCATCGGTAGTCGTCCATTGAAACCAGTACCAGGAGGCGCTTCATCCATAAAACCACTCAGTTGCTCAAGTCCTCAGCCACTCGGTCGCTCCAATCGAGTCCTTAATCCACTCAGTCGCTCAAGCCCTCAAGCACTAAGTCGCTCAGGCCCTCAAGCACTAACTTTCCTTTTGATCCTAGTAGTGCTACTGCACATGACACTCATGCTTCGCATTCGTATGAGATTCTGCCCGTTGGTGACATGAGAGGCCGTAGGCCCACACTCTTTTATGTGGAGCATCACGATGCGATACCTTTTTATGCACGTGAAGATGCAGGTGGTAATGCTCCTGTGAACAAGGTGGAGGTTTATTGGGATGCCCGGCCAACACTTTATACTATTTCCATGCATGCCTTGATGGGTGCCAAAAGTGCTGATACTATTAGATTAACAAGGATGATTAATGACAGGATTGTGCATGTGTTGGTGGACAACGGTAGCACCCACAGTTTTGTTAACTGCAAGACCTTACAGAGGCTGGGCCTGATTGCTACTGAGATAGACCATGGGCTGAGAGTAGAAGTGGCCAATGGACAGCATATGATCAGTAGATCTTGTTGCCAAGATGCAAGGATTAAGTTCTTTGATGACTAAACATTTGCAAGTGATCTCTTGGCACTTGACATGGGCCCAATAGATGTTGTCTTGGGCTGTGATTGGTTGCAATCACTAGGCAAAATCAGCATGGATTTCAATGCCTTAACACTCAGCTTTGTCCACAAGGATGGATCAGTTACATTGCATGGTATTGCAGCTCCTAAATTGCATTAAATGTGTCAGTAACTAAGGAGGGTGGCACTCCCCGTGTTGATGATTTCCAGGCAAGCAAGCAACGCTAGAAATACGTCGATGAACCAATCGGGAACTGCAGGAATCAAACGGGCGGGAAGGAAGGACGAAAGGTTGTGATGATGCTGGTGAGATCGTAAACAAGAGGTGAGAGGTTTGGAATCTGTGAAAAGGAAGCATGGAAGCGGTGTCAAGGGTAGGGTGATGGGAGGGATACAGCAACAGAAATTAAGCAATCGGAGGATGATCAAGCGGTGTCAAGGGTAGGGTGATCAAAGGGATACGGCAAGTCAAGAGGACTGCTTTGATCATGTTTGCTGAAGAGTATCATAAATGGGACAATTCGATGGATAGTGATGAGGTGTTGGATTGATCACAGTGACGAAAACGGTCGGATTGATACACAAGGAGAGTGATTTGTAGGAGCTCCAAGCCGTAGGTAGGAACGAAGCGGAATGTAATGAAGGGGGAAAAGAGGCCAAGTTAGAGGCCCTTTAGGTGGAAAATGTGGAGGCACTATATAAGTCTCCATCCACCCACTCCTATGCACTTTTTGATGTGACATCTAATCCTATCTACTCTCCCTTCCTCCTTCCTGCCTACGCTCACTCACTCTCTCTCTCTCTTCCCTACTCCCTCTCAATCTCTTCCTCTTCCTACCTCATTCTCTCTCTCCTACCCTTCCTCTCCCTCTTCCCCTCTCTCTCTCCCCCTTCTGCTCCTCTATCCCCCTTTCTCCAAATCTGTCCCTACTCCTTCTCTACCCTGGCACCATTGTTTTTCCCATTCACTTTCATTCCAGACTCCAAAAGTAGACCAACGCAAGAGTTAGGAGTTGTATCCATCGTGTACGACCAACGTGAGAGTCTGACGTCCAACAATAAGTGGTGCTCAATCTCGACTCCAACGTCAACGACAAATGCTTGCTTAGCCTGAATCGTTCGTCACGCCTCATGCAACCCAACACATACTACAACGAGTGAATCCTGTCGTCGCTATTCTCCAACCTGCGTCGCCCGCTCCTCTCCAGCCGTCGCTACTACTGTCAGCCCTTCAACCAAGCCCTACGTAGCCCATCGCTGTTGCTTGTGTCGCCGTCGTGCCACCCCCCGCCCATCTACACACCTCACCACCCGTTCCGCGCCAATCTACGCCCATGCGCCGCCATCCACGGCCACCTGTAACCTTAGCCTCTAAGGTTCCTGACTACAGTGGATTAGTGGGATTTGCTAGTTGGTTAGGTTAGTTTAGGTTTGGTTAGGTCTAGCTAGCTAGTGGGTTAAGTTACCTTGTTTAGGTTTAATTAGTTTGGTCTGGTTAGGTTGGGTCAAACTAACTAGGGTTGAGTTCCTCATTCGTTGGTTAGGTTAGACTAACCAACAGTCCTAACTGCCTTAGGAGTCTTAGGTTATTGCTGTACTAACTGTCCTAGGTGACTTACGGACCCCTCCCCAAAAAACCCAAAAAGAAAAAAAAGAGGGTAAACAGTTCACTTTCAACCTCTTTTTAGGCACCTTTCAGAGCCCGTTTGGAGCCATTTTGACTCCGTTTTGAAGCTTCTTCGACGACCTTTCTTCTAAGCCTCTCCATCGACATTTTCGTGTTTTCCACACACTATCTCAGGGGCTCATTACAACAGGGTTTTTTTTGTTATCCATTTCTCCTTGCCTACATTCAAGCTCCTCTCTCCAAGGCCAGCCACCTCTTTTTCTTCATTGACAAGTTGGGCTGCGTAAGGAAAGTGTCCTATGATCTGTCTTAACCTTGATTTTACTACCGACAAGTTGGGCTGAGTCGGTATGGGGCCTTATTGATTGGCTTACTTCCAGGTTCCAAGACTATGGCATGATCTAAATCTCTTCTCAGAGGCAACTGTGATGGCAAATCAGCACACATCTACAAACTCTGAGAGCAATCGCTGCATATCACAATCATCAACACGGGGAGTGCCACCCTCTTTAGTTACTGACACATTTAATGCATATATGGCACTGCCTCTCTTGAGCTCTCTGGCCAACTGCCTTGCTGAAATGACTTGCAATTTAGGAGCTGCAATACCATGCAATGTAACTATTGGATGAACTCAAGGGTGCTCAGTTTTTCACTAAGATTGATTTGAGGTCCGGCTATCATCAAATTAGAATGAAAGCTGGGGATGAGCACAAGACAGCCTTTCGCACAGAGAGGGGACTGTATGAATTGAAGGTGATGCCTTTTGGATTGACCAATGCACCAGCTACCTTCCAGGCACTCATGAACAAGATTTTGCAGCCTCTCCTTTTCAAATATGTGCTGATATTTTTTTATGACATCCTCATTTACACCAAGGATAAGCATGAGCACATCAAACATGTCAAGCAAGTGCTGGAAATTTTGAGATTGCATCAGCTTTATGCTAAGGCCAGCAAATGCACTTTTATGGCACAAGAGGTTGAGTATCTTGGTCACATTGTGAGCAAGGATGGCATTCGAGTGGATCTTGCAAAGGTGAAATGCATTGTGGATTGGCCGCAGCCACGTAACCCTACTCAGTTGAGGGGATTTCTAGGTCTTGCTTCCTTCTACAGGGGCTTTATTCGCAAGTTTGTCAAGCGGGCAACCCCTCTGACAGACCTTTTGGAGAAGGATGTTTTTATGTGGTCTACAAATGCACAGCGCAGCTTTGAAGACGTGAAATTCGCCCTCACTCATGCTCCTATGTTGGTATGCCCTGATTTTCCACGTACTTTCATTGTGAAGGCAGATGCCAATGGCAAAGGATTAGGGGTTGTGCTAATACAGGAACACGGGGTAATTGCTTTTGAAAGCAGGAAATTGGATGCCAAGGAACTAGCTATCCTCCATGCTTTCAAAAAATGGCACCACTACTTGTACGGTAGCAAAATCAAGGTTAACACAAATCATAGGATACTCAGGTATTTCCTTACGCAGCCCAACTTGTCAAAGAAGCAGAAGAGGTGGCTGGCTAAGGTTCAGTCTTATGATTTTGACATCGAGTACAGGAAGGGGAAAGAAAACGTGGTACAAATGCCTTATCCCGTATGTGGGGCTTGCAGTTTGTCTGCCATTTCTACCATCTACCAGGAGTGGATTCATGGTATTCAAGAAGAATACATGCAGGATTCTAAGGCAGCCTCCATATTTGTGGAGTTACAAAGGCCATCGAGCCAGGGGCATGCTGAATTTAAGCTGCATAATGGGCTGTTGTGGTGCAAGGACAGAATTTATTGGTGCCAAATTAAAAGAACCGACTGCTGGTCTTACAGGAAATGCACTCATCTCCTATGGCAGGACATGCGGGTATTACTAAGACATATGAAAAGGTTAAACAAAGCTTTATTTGGGATGGCTTGTGGCGGGATGTAGTTAAATTTGTCAGTGAATGATAAAGTGGACAGCCGGTTACCCGCGGGTCTCTTGCAGCAGCCATTACCTATTCCAGAAGGCAAATGGACTCACATTGCTATGGATTTCATCACAGGGTTGCCTTCCACAGAGCGAGGATGGGATAGCATTTTTGTGGTGGTTGACAAAATGACAAAGCAGGCCCATTTCATACCCACTAAGACCCGTTATTCAGCATCACAGGTTGCTTGGCAGTTCATCGAGCATGTTCTTAAGCATCATGGCTTCCCTCGAGAGATTGTCAACGACAGAGATGCAAAATTTATGGGTCACTTTTGGCAGGAGTTATTCACAGCAGTGGGTACTTCTCTTACACCTAGCACTGCTTACCACCCTGAGACAGATAGACAGTCAGAAAGGGTGAACAAATGGCTAGAGGAGTATTTTAGGCATTTATGTCATGACACACAGAAGTCTTGGGATAAGTGGTTGGCACTTGCTCAATTTTGTTACAACAGTACAAAGCACATCTCTATCGGCATGAGCCCATTCGAGGCTATGTATGGATGCACAGTGGGTATGCCATCTTTAGTTGCAGACATGGCTATGAAAAATCAGCAAGCAAGAAATGACTTGGAGAGTATGGATGCCCTTCTGCAATTGGCTAAAAAGAATCTGCAAGATGCCCAAGCCAAGCAGAAGAAGTATGCAGAGGAACACAGGAGGTATCTATCTTTTGAAGTAGGGGATTATGTGCACTTACACCTCCATAAGAACCGTTATGCCTCGCTGAAAGGTAACACCAACACGAATCTTGCTCACAATCCTACAGGATCATCCGCAAAGTTGGCGAGGTGGCGTATGAGTTGGAGCTACCCAGGACCTCCAAGATTCATAATGTTTTCCATGTGTCCTTGCTGAAGCCACATGTCGGACAGCATGTCCAAGTCCTTCCTAAGCTACCACCTATGGATGAGGAGGGCCACATACTCTATGTTCTGGAGCGCATCATGGGTTTCAGGGATCACGTACTCCGAAACAAAGTCTACACCGAGTATCTTTATCAAGTGGCAAGGACTCCCCGCCGAGGATGAGAACTCATGGTAGCCAGAGAGCATTGTCCAGGACACAAACCCTATCTCCTACCAGGCTGACTATTATTTGCTGTTTGCTGCACCTATTTAACAGCCCGCATATGAAATTTTGAGGGCAAAATTCTATGGAAAGGGATGGCTATAATGAAGGGGGAAAAGAGGCCAAGTTAGAGGCCCTTTATGTGGAAAATGTGGAGGAACTATGTAAGTCTCCATCCACCCCCTACTATGTACTTTTTTTGATGTGATATCTAATCCTATCTATTCTCCCTCCTCCTTCATGCTTCCTGTTGCCTACGCTCACACTCTCTCTCTCCTCCCTCTCTCTATCTCTCAATCCCCTCATCCTTCTCTCTCTTCCTCTCTCTTTCCCCCTCTTCTCTCTTCTCCTTCCTTCCTTCCGCTATCCTTTCCCCATCTCCAAATCTATCCCTTCCCCCCTTCTCTACATTCGCGATCCTTCACCAAGAAAGAAATAAACAGCCATATAGCATGTCTAGCGCCATCTCTGGCCTGTGTATGAGGATCTGCTGTGAGAACGGCGGCATAAAAATTTGTATAGCCATGACAGCATTCAGATCTGTCTGTAAAGCCCTGTCAGAGTCAATAAGCTCAGTGACACTCTCTACTGTCTCGGGCCATGAGTAGCAAAGAAATGCTTATTGACTCTATCACCCATCTGAATCCAAAAGCATTCTCATGCATGAAAGGCATACTCTGTGTCACATGCACGCCTACACTTGGATGCAATGTGGCACACTGGCTACATCGACAAGTGCATTATAGTGCCCTAATAGGAGATTTTTTTGTATGTGGTGACTCCTTTGTGAGCCCTTGTCCAAGGACAATCAAGCATAGGCTACGTAGGTCAATCTCTCAGCTCTAGGTCAAGTCAGAAGATCAGTCCTTGTTCACTAGTACCCACTGGAGAACAATAGGTTAGTGTTTCCATGCTAGGATTCTAGGTAGGTCTAGGTCTCAGCCTAGGATAGGAGCCCTTCTGGGGCCCCTCAGGGCTGAAACAATAAGGAAGAATGGGCTGGGAAGGGCTGCCTATAAGGCAGCCCTGCACCCCTCCCTAGGCAGGTGTTTATGGGGCAAAAGGCCTAAGTAGCCAGCCAAACCAGCCAACTGAAAGTCCGCCAGTTTGGGCTGGTTGGCTCAATCCCCAACCCCCTATATAAAGGGGGGCTCCTTGCCTTCATTTCTCACTCAGCTTCCCAGCCTTCAGCCACTCCTACAGCTCCACTCCAGCCCCGTTGTGCAAGCCTAAACACTTTCAGAGATTGGCCCTGATCAGCATAAGCTCTTGGCCCTCAGTTCAGCCTTTCTAGAAGGTGTCTACACATCACAACAGTCAGGGATTTGGACCAGCAAACGGAGTAAGGGTTGGTTACTGTTTCAGCAGCTCTTTGAAGTTCTCTTTTGCAATCTGCACAGCTCACTTCTCAGCACTATATCTCAATCATATCTCATCTCTCTTAGATTATATTACTCCTAGCTTTCACTCTCTCACTCATGCAATAACCCTGCATACTAGACAGCACAAGCCTCTTCCTTGCCTTGCAAAAGTGCCCCACATTGTCAGTGTGGACAGCATCAAGGTCTCAGTATTGGTTGGAGTTGACTCACAAGTCGTTGGGTCTGCAACACATCTGCACAGTGTACTCTTCAAAAGCGCATTTCCGTGCTCTTTCGAAGAGTGTTATTTGTATCTTTCAGTTCTCCAAGTATTAAAGGGAGATTTCCAAGTATTAAAGCGAAACCTCCCCTGATTGGGGAAGGGGGCCCTCAGTGAGTACAAGGACCCAATCAGTTGTCATCTCTATTCTCTCTCTACCCTCATCTCCTTTCTCTATGGTGCATAACGCTAATTCCTCGCTAAAGGTTTAAAGAAGGTCTTACTGTGATTACACGATCAGATTAGCGTTGCATGTTACACTGTGCTCTCTGATCTAACAATATCTGTTGTTGAGCCCTTGCTGGCACCAAGGCGCTCCTGGATCCAAGCATCTGTACGCCATTTCTGCTCTTCCCTCTGAAGGGCTGCCAACTAATGGTGAAGAGCAATCACTTGTTTGAGAATCTCATGCCTTTTGATATTTGCGACCAAATGATAGTAGTCACTAGTATCAAAGAGGCCAATTTCCACATGTGAAGGGTATGGCATCATACCCTACGTATGAGACACCCAAATCTGCAAAACTACCTCAATGAGGTCCTCCTCTGCATAAAAAGGCATCAGGAATCCTGATACTGGCAAAGCGACCTCTCCTACAAGAATCAAAAATCATCAAAACCACCGGAAAGTGGTCCAAGGTAGAAACCTCGGGAGCAATGCATACAGACCCACCTCTGTCCATGGCCCAATCATCAACATACAATCTATCAATGCGTGTATGAATAAGCATATGAGGTCTATTGTTAGACCATGAGAAGTGGAGTGACTGAGACGGAGTGTGAAAGACATCATCCAACCAAGCATCTCTGCCACTTAACTAAAACAAGAAGGCATCCCAGGCTACTCTCCAAAGAGTGAACACGTCCTTCTCTGTCCCCCTTCTTATCTGAAGGAAACTCCACCATGTTAAAGTCACCTCCAATAAACCATGAATATGCAATAGGGTCCTAAGAGAGAAGTTCCTTCCGAACTGTGCCTCCTCGATTATTACAGCCATAGAGGTTGAGAAGACCAACCTTACTCACCCCAATCAAAAGAATGTCCCACTATAATCTGCACATTAAAATGACACCATGTCCAACAACTTAGGTGAGAATAGAATCTGAAACTGCAATGCAAGTCCCACCCCTAGTGCCCAAAGCAGGTGACCAAAACGTATGACCTGAGAGAAAATTTACTTGACTTTGCACAATCTCTGACATCCAACTTGTGTTCTTGAATAGCAAGAATATCAATAGCAACTCTTATAACACCTTGATGAAGTTGCAAATGAATGATCGGCCTGCGGTGGCAATGAGGCACACCACCGAGGCCTTGTATGTCCCAGCTAACAATCCTGATCTATAGGAGAAAGTAGCATGGAACACCTTACCCAAAACAAAACCCTCTATGGGGAAAGACCTCCTACTCAAAGGACGAGGGAGAAAGAAAGAAAGAAAGAAAGTTTATTAAAGTCTTCGGAAGACTGATGGGTCTATGAGACTGTAAAAATCCTGATACAACGAGCTGTGGTAGTGGAGCTACTAAATGAGCGTCCATACCAATGCAAAATGCAAAATGCAAAAAATGCAAAAATGCAGAATTGCAGTACTAAGTCCTAAGTACAAACATAGTCATGTCGATGGTATCAATCTCAGCATCATCATCAATATCATCATCATCCCCAGCAACAGCAAGATATCAGGATGGATGAGGCCGTGGAGGCATGAAGTCGGCAATAAAGTGCAGTCAGCCACTCAGAGGTGCGGTCCTGGCACGTCTCCTGGTCGTAGCTCTACGTCTAACCAGGGCTACTGTGACCCCCGTCGATCGGGCTCCGACTCTAAACAAGGAGGGGATGTCTCCAAGGAGAGAACCAAGTGGAGGAAAATCCACAGGAGAAAGAACCTGTCCACCTGAATAGGAAGACACCCCATCAAAAGGAATATTGATCACTGCATCCCCATGGTGAAGGATACAAAACCTTCCTCCGGGTAATCCGCAAGCTCTACCAAAGCTGAAAAGGAGTTCGTGACGATCAGGCTTGGTGCAAGGGTTCGTAGAATCTACGAAAAGGAGTTTTTGACGATTAGGCGTGGCACAGGGGATTGAGAGTCACTAGTCACCACTAGAAAAGGAATGTTCGAGGCCCTGACCACAATTGGGACTGGACAAGTGGGGGCCCCTCTTGATTTGCAAAAGGTAAAGGAGCACAGACACTAACCGGAACAGAGTGAAGGACAACGGGTGCGACGGGTGCCGATCATGTAGCACTGTCAAAAATGAGGGCGGTGCTACTGATATTGGAGAAGCACTCAATCGAGGACGACGAGGAGCTATACTAGAAGGCTTTTTAGGCCTCTTCTTCTTTCTTGGGCAATTCCTGGTGAAATGCCCATATGTCCTACAAACCGTGCAAAAGCATTGGCGTCCCCAATGGTCTTCTTGAAACCCTTTGTACCTTGCTCCCAAAGTGCAGACAAACCATACATGATGTCGAGCAATATGTTGATTAAACTCGCAGTAGTAGCTCAGTTCTATTGCCTCCGTGCCATTAAGGCTACACGTGCTACTGAAGTATTTCAAGACGTAATGCTAGCAAACATCTTTGACCTGGAGGAGTGGCCTCGTGGTTCTTCTCGCATGTAGTTGATTTCCCACTCATTAGTTATATAGGGGATTCCATCTCTATGGGGAAAGAAAGCTAGGCTATCATCCCCCAAGAGAGTACTTCTTGAATGCAACTCACCTGCGAAATGATTCTACCTAAGCATTGTCAATTCCCTTGCACCAAAGGGCAACTCCATACACAATTGGAGATTATCTCCTAAACCTCTATCATGTGATAGTGACAAGTCAACCTCCTGATCTGCTTCACCCACGAGCCACTGGGAGTTTTAACATGCGGCACTAGGCCGAAGACCAATACATAGCCATGACCAAAATCTAGCGAGGACCTAGTATAGTAATTGTTGCTTGAGCTGATGCCTCTCATGTGATGGGGATTAAAGAGTGGCCACTATTGAGCATGTCAAAAACACTCGCCTAGCTCCCATTACACGTCTCTTGATGGGCTGGTCCTCCTAAATCCAGGGCCGCCTGTTATGGAACTTAGCTTCCATTATTATTTTCTTACATAGGATATTGATAGTTATATAGCCTTGTCCATATGAAACCCACAGTGGGGGATTATGGCAAATTGATTGGTGGAAAATGCATTTTGTGAGGTTTAGTTAGGGACACTTGATTAAATCTATGTTTTACCAAACTAGCTTTCTACATATTGTGGAATGATTTCCAATTAATACGAACTAGAATTCAAATATTCATACTTATATAGTGTTGCCTGTATGAGGCCCATAGTGGGACACTATGTTAGGAAAATCATTTGAAATCCAAGTGTGTGCTTCGTGGTTAGGGTCTACTAACTGGCAGATGTGGGTTAGTGGGCATGTGGCATTTTTTCATGCAGAAGTTGATGACTTTCTCAGCTACCTTTGTGGTTCAGCTACTTGATTTTGGAGATTTGACGATTTTGGCGCAGCTTCTATAATTGTGCATTAACTGCAGGATTCTACCAGGTCTTCGGCTATGTATTGATTTGTGTATTCGTATTGAGCTATGGCTCATTGTTGTGAGTAGTTAAGTAGAGGATCATGTAGTTCTCCAACAAGACCCGTAGGTCTAAGGCGATGTATAATGTTGCTTTCATCAGTTTCTTATTGGAATATATTACAGCCTTAGTTTCTTTTTACATGTCGACTCTTATTCCAACTATATGTTTCATCTACTGTGTCATTTCATTTAATGCATAGATTTTGAGTTTTCCCCAACATACTATGGCAAAGAGATCCATGAAGGATGCAATTTGTGAGGTTTAGTTAGGACACTTGCTTAATTTGACAAGCAACCTACTCCACATTGTGGATCATTATGTTAGTGTGACTAGTGTATTGTGCAACTTGGTAAATAGCCAAACTGCTTAATGTCCTTTCGGGTGACTTTGATTAATATTGATGTTGCGAGATTATTGGTGGTTGTGTGTTTGATGGTTGTATTGTCAAGCATGGTTGTGTTACGTGAATAATTTATTCATTGTTACTAACATTATTGGTAGTTTGAGTACAAATGATGGTTTGGATGACAAGAAATGATGGTTTGGAT
The DNA here is from genome assembly GCF_047967505.1 of Dipteris shenzhenensis. Taxonomy (NCBI): domain Eukaryota; kingdom Viridiplantae; phylum Streptophyta; class Polypodiopsida; order Gleicheniales; family Dipteridaceae; genus Dipteris; species Dipteris shenzhenensis. The sequence goes on along the minus strand of NC_141627.1, from coordinate 40,297,756 downwards.
GACAAGTACTAACCTTTCCTTAACTATTTTGAGCTCATAGAGCTATGTTTCAGAGCCACCAGCAAGGACTTGCTAAGAGATTACGACCACCAAGGATTTCCCAAGGGGGAGTCAAGAAGTTCGTTAAGGCCAAATTGACCACCAACAAGTAAATGACCCACCACACCACTGTAAAGACACATTCTACAATGGCCATCATAAGAAAGAGAGGGACTATTCCTTGACTCGCTGTCTTGTTTCATCACACTTTAGTCATTGCTGTGCCCTTTATACAACATGTTTCCTTAATCGAATGAAAGGCAAATTGAAGGAAAAGAGGTAATGATGATCTTGAAATAAAAATGAACACACCATGTAATCCCTTCATAATTAGAGAAATTTTTGAATTGCAAACTCAACCATCTAAGTACCACAACTGAAAGATGAAAGAGAAAGACAACACAGATGGAAAATGGACTTAAATATGGAATTAACAAGTCATTGATCGGGGTTTGACCATCTAGAATAGCCATGGAAAGCTAGGCCCAGATATCATCACGCTAGCTTGTTTTGATGTTGTCTTGTAGCAAAAGGTGGCATGCAATAAAACAATTCGTGATAACATCCACCAATTTAATCATAAGGGGAAGAAGCTTATCATTAGAGATGATCTAATTCTAGCAAAATCTTACCTTATCAATGCAAACATTAATGAGATAAGTAGTAACTACTCTTAACTCATTCTCTTTGCAAATACTATTCATGCAAGAAAAAACAATGGATTTACCAAACCTATGCACATAGTAGATGCTATGAAAAGACTACAACACAAATCATGTCTAAGTAATAAACCTAGGTACAAGAGACATTTAGTTAAGAAAATTGAAACAAATTACACACTATTCCTCGATGAAGATATGATCAAACCTAAACTTCACCTTTTGATGGGTCATTTAGAATGTGTGTAGATTACCCATGAAGTGACAAGATATTTGTTACGCATAGATGGCACAAGCTTAGAATTGATGTGGATCTGGAAATGAGAGTGAAACGATTATACTCGACTCTAGTGAGTGCATCGTATCCCTTGCTCAATCAAGCATGTATCGCTAGTTGCATCGTGAAAATTGGACCCAAAAAAAAGATCTCGCAAGTATGTGTAGAATGTGACAACCTCCATCGGTGATCCGTCCAACATGAACAACATCTCTGTGGATGGCTGCTCGAGATGTGTTGAAGATCATGACCCTCGTTTTGTCAACGTTGACCTTCAAATTATGTGTCTCACAAAATGTGTGGAGTGCATCCAAGTGTCATTGGAGGCCTCCGCTGAAGATGAGAGTAAGGCCACATCGTCTGCATCTAGAAGGATCTAGATCAAGGACCCAACGAGAGCAACATGCCCTCTCCTAACTCTCATTGAGCCTGCTTCCCCTCCGTCCTTCCCCACTTGCCTCCTCCAACCCCCTCCTAAACCCTAAACCATGCCAAACCTGCTCCCCCTCTCCCAGTTCTATCAGAGCACACTCTATTGAGGTTCGATCTATTACAGCTCTCCTCAGGGGGGGCCGACAAAGACGAGGTGTCACCCTAGACATAGCCCAGAGAGTTCAAAGATCGAGGAGACTGCGCCCCCCACCACAGTGTGAGACGGCTCGACAGACGTAGATACGAGATATTTTCACAACTCACCAGAGAGCCATCACTGTGCCGGGCTTCGGTTTCTGAGCCCTAGTTCCGAGGTCGACTTGATTCAACTTATACTTGACTAGTGTTTGACTGATTATGATTTTGCTAGCATAGATTAGTACTTAGCAAGGACCCTAGCGCGCCCTTTGCTCCAACCCCATTGAGGCTTGTATGAGTTTACTTTTTACTTTTTTTGCACACTTTGTCCCATAGGCCCGTGAGGCCTCCCACGGACTATGTTGTACTTAGGACTTAGTACTGTTATTCTGCATTTTTGCATTTTGCATTGGTATGGATGCTCGTTTAGTAGCCCCACTACCACAGCTTGTTGTATCAGGATTTTCACAATCTCATAGACCCATCGGTCTTCCGAAGACTTTAATAAACTCTCTCTCTCTCTCTCTCTCTCTCTCTCTCTCTCTGAGCTCTCTCTCTCTCTCAGAGGTTAATACTGTTAGAAAAGACCCAACAGAGGGTACACGCAGCGGAAATAATGCCCAGGAGCTCACACAGTGTGCAGTGTGGGTGTGGAATCACAAACTTCTTTACTTATGTGCATACAATAGGTGTGCAGACTCATTAACCACCAAATAATATATTTCCGTCCACAACTATGGACACAATACAAGAGAGACAGATCCAGAGTCCCACCAATGGTGTGGTCCTCTGATCTTACCACAAGGTCCTTCTCCTATCTGCTGGCTACCTCTAGTGGCTACCTCTAGTGGCTACCTCTAGACTAGAGTCCGCGTGCTCCACCTCGAGCGCAAGTAAACTTTGCGTCTAGGATGATCCTCTCCACCTTGCTATCTGGGAACCAGCCTAGGTGGGCAGCTTCCTGGCTAAGTCTGCAGCTCTGCTAGCACCTCTCTATCCTCCTGAATGTAGGTCCAGAGGGTGGCTACCTGCTGCTCCTTTCTGCTCTGGATCTGCTGCTGCAAGTGATAATGAAATGAGGCCTGAATGGCCTCTTTATATAGGCCCTAGGGGGGGGCTGATAAAAACCGACCAGCCTGGTACAGACTGGCTGACCAGACTGGCCGACCAGTCTGTGGCTGGTCCAGCCCTATAAGGCACACAACCCAGGGTTTTCTGGCCCATACTTCCAAGGCCCTTTGGCCCTCCTTTCAAGGCATATCTCCAGCCTATAAAAGGCCTGTTACCTGCCCACTGACAGCCACTTATCCTGCTGCAGATCTGGGCCTGCACTCCCTGCAATGTCTGTGCCTCTGCCAGACCCTCTTCCCGGCCACGTGTCCTGCGCCGTACGGGTTCCTTGTGCTGGCTACTGCTTCGCCTTTTGCTACTGCAGATCCATCCTAGCTCCAGGTACCCACCATCTCTATGATTCTTGCCCACATGGCATCCAATCAGATGCCCATGTGACAGACATTCAAACCCTAGGTTCACCCCCCCCATGCTCTCCTCATTTGGGGGCTTACAGATGGGGAGGTGACCTTTCCAACAAATACAACTTTCTTTCTTTCTCTCAGAGGTTAATACAACTTTCTCTCTCTCTTAGAGGTTGATACAACTCTCTCTCTCTCTCTCTCTCTCTCTCTCTCTCTCTCTCTCTCTCAGGTTAATACAACTTTCTTTCTTTCTTTCTTTCTTTCTTTCTTTCTTTCGTCTTTGAGGTGTTCCAAAGAGCATCTTCATCGATGGATTGGGATCGGCCAATGTGGGTCGGTGAGAGCGGGTGTTGGAATAGAGTAGGTCACCTCCCCACTTGTGAGCCCCCCATATGAGGAGTGCATCGGGGGGGTGGACCATAAGGTAGTAATCGGCATGGGGCTGCCACATGGGCAGCACATGAGCTGTCATGTGGGCAGTAGGGAGAATGTGATAGTACCTGGCAGAGGAGATGCACCATGGAGGGCAGATCTAGATCCAGATGCTGCCTATACATGGAGAGGGCAGAAATGCACAGGGAAAACAGGCAGGTTTGGGGCAAAGGATAAAGGGTGGGACTGCCTGCACCAATGGCTGGAAGCCGTGTGGCCAGGCAAGGCCAACCAAATCAAGCAAATGAACTTTGGGGCCCTATTTCTAGTCCTAGCCCCCCCCCCACCCCCTCCCCCAAAGTCGGCTGGTAGGGGCAAGGCTGGGGTTCCAGCCCTATAAAAGGTGGCCTAGGGGCCTCATTACCTCATCACTGGGATCAACAATCCGAGAGCAGGACGGAGCAGCAACAGGACCATCCTTGGGCTATACACAAGAGGTGAAGGTGACCTACAGAGGGCTGAAGATTTAGCTCTAGGAGCTGCTCACCTAGGCTGAGTTTCCAGACAGCAAGGTGGAAGGGATCCTTCGGGTGGAGAGTCTACATAAGCTCATTGGAGCATGCGAGCTCAGAGATCTAGAGGTGCCAAGCATATAGTAGGAGAACCTTTTTGGTATGTTATCTTGTTCAATTTGTGAACAAACGGAAATATTTAAGAGTTGCTTCTATATTGTCTTGAGCACAGTCTATTCCCTAGTTTGCACACACTTGAATGGTTGTGAAGTACACACATGGTTATGAGCTTGATTCCATAGTGAAACACTTCCGCATGTAATTCCCAGGCTAATCTATCAGTCTTCCGCTGCTGCGGGGTACCTCTAGTGGGATTTCATTCTCTAACATATGGCATCTAGGAAGTACCTCCGGATTCCCAACTTTGGTAAATGGAACCAACTATCCTATTTAAAAGTAGAAGGTCAAACTTTGTTTATGTCACGAAAACTTGGAAGGCCAATGATGCAATGGATCCAAATTCGGTGGATGTCAAGAGCTCTATAGGACCACCAGAAGTTACCCCCGAATCCTGATTCCAAACTTTGGTAGATGGAAATTGGATGGAACCAACTATCCTATTTCAAAGTTGAAGGTCAAACTTTGTTTGTGTCATAAAAACTTTGGAAGGTCAAGGATGTAATGGGTCCAAAGTCAGTGGATGTCAAGAGCTCTATAGGACCACCAAAGGCAGTTCCAATGAGGTTTCAAATAACATGCTGGCCACAACGGAGCTTGGGCAACTCTCAAAAGTTCAATAAATCCAAACCGAGTACTGAATTATCAAAATCAATTACTCACTCTGAAGTTAGGACAAGTTGAGCCTGCGTCAAACTTTTGGCAAAGCTGAAGATTTTCCATGACATGTTTATGCTAGCCAAACCTCTCACTTTTTAGAAGTTGATCCTTATGGTGTTACAGGAGGAACTTAGAAAAGAAAGTATAATATCATCAAACTGGCATTACCTCATCAGTTAGCGATATGAGAGTATCCCAATCAATCTCCTCACGAATAAAAATGCTTGCATATCTAGAGAGGTTTAGTGCTTCGAGCCATTGAAGAACAGCAGTACCATCAAATGAAGAAGCTGCTTGTACAGCTTCAGCCATTACTGTTTTGCCCTGAGTTTCAGCCTGCAAGACAAAGATCAAATAAATAACGATCATTCTGCGATGGATGCCCTTCAGCAGAAATGTACAAGAACCTATGCAGTACTACTCCACAGAAATTATAAAATGGCTTATAACCTCCATAAATCCCACTTATAATATAGCCATTGCCAGAAATAAGTGACATTGTAATATACAATGTATATTTAACAGCCTTGTCCAACCTTCTATTTTCAACTATGTTGACAGCCTTTAATCGCTTCTAAGTGCGTGCATAAAAACATAAACACAATTAATTTTTGCAAAGATGATGATGTGCCCAATATCCATGTCTACTTACAGAGGAATTTAAAGCAGCTGCATTCGATAGACATGTAAACCACAAGCTTTAACTATGAAACAAATCGCATGAATATATGAAACAAAACAGAGAGCTTGAAGTCCATGGCTAATACGACAAAGCTACAAGCATGTCCTCTATGAAAGGTAGTGCCTTCTTAAGGACGTCACTCTGGCCAAATGCTCTCAAGGTTTCAAAACGAAGGTACTAGGTTTACTGAATAAAGAACATGCAGAGTAGTTTTTTGGATGTCGTATATAAACATTTTAAATACTCCACAAAGGTCAACCAAGCAATGAACAACCTTAATAAATAGAAAAGGGAAGGAAGAGAGACAATGATTGGAACAACCACCTGGTAGGATCCTAAATCCACCATGCGTTTTCCATAAAAGTTTTTGTTTACCTCTTTTCTTCTCTTTCATTTTCTCTTTAATTTTCTGTGTAGATTTTTGGTCTTGGGAACAACAAAAAATATAAATTTGTATGATTGGACATATTCTAGTCTCACAAAAGTATATCTCTTAATCAATCAGCAGATTCTAAGAACACTTTACTTTGGACAAAGCCTGATATCCTTATGTTTACCATCTGGTTGACCCCCCCACACTCTCCTCATATGGGGGCGTATAGGTGAGGAGGTGGCCAACCCTATTCCAACACCCTCCTCTCACCGACACATCTTGTGGCCCAATGCGAACCTGTCAATGAAGATGTTCAAGTAGCTCCCATGTCGTAGCTCTTTGGATCATTGCGGTGTCGATGTGGCTTAGTCGCTTTGTCGCTTTTCATCCAATTGCTCTTGCTTCACCAGGTCCGGTTCCGCATAAGCACACATTCTTGGTACACATGTCCATCTTTGGTAGCACCAGATGGCACCACCTCCTTCAATCACCTAGCTGCCTTTGAACTTGAGCAGTCCAAGTACCAGCATCCTCCAACTGTCAAATGTCCCCCTCATGATGGGTGAACAGCCTGAAGTCCTCCAGGCACCATGCTCTCAAAGTCTCTTTCAATCCGTCCTCCATCTGGCAAGGTCTGCAAACAAATAACATACTCAAGAAATCAAATCCCAAGCATAACTCCAGATTACCTAGACCAAATTCCCCCTCTATGTCAATAATACTAGCCAAGGATCCGGATGGCTCCAAGCACTCATCACTATACTTCACCTTTACAAAGGTTTTTGACTCCTCTTCTGACCATCTCTCAATGTCAAACATCCTGACTGTAACACCGACATCTGCATACTTTACCTCAACAAACTTTACCTCAACAACACCAAGAGATGTCACCAAGAAAAGCTCCTCTATGACCACCACATTGGCTTTTGACTCCTCTAACTTTTAGCTGGCCCCCTTCTTCTTCTAATCAGCCTTCTTCTTGCTGCAATCCTTAGAAAAATATTATGGCTCGTTACAATAGAAGCATTTCTTTTCGTTCTTCCTCTTCTTCTTGTTTTCTTCATCTAAAGAGTCCGCTTCTTCATCAGATTTGTCCTTCTTGGGCATCCCTTTGCCAAGCTTACCCTTACCCTTGCCTTTGCTCTTGTCCTAAGCTACTAGGGCTTTATCATCATTTCCATCATATTTCCTCTTTCGAGCTTCTTGCTGCAAAAGGAATGGAGCCAACTTCTCGAACGTCACTGGGGCCACCCTCTACCCTACAATCATCGTAGTCACAAAACTATTGTAGCTCCTGGGAAGCATTCCCAGCAAACCAGTATTAGCTTACCCAAGATATGGCTTTACCAGCTAGTGTAGCTTCTCTTGCGAGAAAGGCTTCTACAAAAACAGGCCCATCTAATGCAAGACAGTCTAGAGCAGCTAGTGCAAGCCCACCTAGACCTAAGTGTCTATCTTGCCGAGTTCCAATGGAAAGGATTATGATGAATAAGACCCACAAATGCACAAGTTTGAGTCAAAAAAACACTTTGAATACCATTCCATTGGATTAACAAAATACTTGTGATACTTCTTCTTCCATGAAACTTCTTGTGGATTCAACAATCATCATGGCCCCTACAGCTCAAACAATGGCCCCAACGGTCTATGATTAGGGCGAGCTTATCCTAGGATGGGCAGTTTGGATAGGAGTTAGGATGGGAGAGTCGAGGATTGGGATCTTGAACATGTATGCCCCAACGTGCAAACGGCACCGTCCGGCCTTTTGGAGGAGGCAAACAAAGTGTCTTTTGAATGTTGACTCCTGAATCGTTGGAGGAGACTTCAACAACCTGGAGTTTGGAGAGGACAAGCAAGGCGGTGCTTGATTCTCTGAGATGCCAACAACAAAGCAGAGCACCTGGGAGCAGTTCATCTTCATGATCAGTTGTCAGAGACCCGTGGCGAGAGCTAAAGTTCAACAAGATACCTCGAAGCCTCCTCTTCTCTTTCGGCCAGAGGAGACATGATGGACTGCTTCAAAGACTGGACTGTTTCTACGTTGGGGACTGCACACTACAAGCACCACGATGTCAGACCACTCTCCAACAGAGTTGACCACCGGTTTTTACAGTCAGCTCTTTCAGACGGAGAGGATGACTCCAGCTTGTCTTGTGGCCCGTGAGGTAGATTGGAACCACATTCCGACAGTAGTCTCGCAAGATTTGTGCAAGAGTCTGGAGGAGCCTTTCACGGATGAGGAGCTTTGGGAAGCCCTCAAGGCTCTCCTGACCAGAAGTGTCCTGGTGAGGATGGCTTGACTCTGGCCTTCTTCCGAAACTTCTAGGAAAACCCCTTTTTGCCTATCTTGCCAGGAGTCTTCAACACGAGCTCCCTTCCTCAATCCCTGAGCAAGGGGTGGATTTGTTTGATCCTGAAAGGGAGAGATAGGTCAAACATCCGACAGTGGACACTTGCTTGAACCTGCATACAAGATCCTCCCCAAGGTCTTGAGTTTGTGCCATGTGGTTACAGCCCCATCTCACTAACATCATCCACAACACACAGACCAAGTTCGTTCAGCAACGCATCATCCTGGACAACATCTGCACGTTTTGGGAGGCAGTGGATTGGGCGAAGGAGGAGTCAAAGCCGTTGGCCGTCCTTCCCTTGGATTTTGAGAAGGCTTACGACAGGGTAGAGTGGTCTTTCCTGGAGGGTACCATGCAGAGGTTGGTTTTCTCAGACAAATGGATCAGAGGAGTTATGCGCTTTATGCGGGGAGCTCTAGTCAGATGCTTGTCAGTGGACACACGAGCGAGGCCTTTTCTCTCTCTGACTCCATCCACCAAGGCTGTCCCCTCGCTCCCTTTCTCTTCTTGTGATCACAGGTGGTGGGCCTCATAGGATTGAGGCTCCAAATCAGACAAGAGGAGGAGCTGCTAGACTCTGAGTTTGCAAATGACACGGCCTTGTACATAGAGGGCGGGGAGCGACTTTGGCTTCCACTGGATACCGCGGAGCCAAACAACGAGATACCTCAGATTGCACGTGGGTTGATATTACAGCAAAGCAATAGATCGCCCTGGTCCTTGAGAGTGTTTGGCGCAAACTTCTCCACTAGAGCTCGGCCAAACTCTCCCTAGCGGGCCGTGCCTTAGTGGCAGCTCCTTGCCACAGCTTGGTATATCACCTCCTACAGGTGTTTTCACAGAGGGTGCATTGGGCAGCTCCGACGGTTGGTTCGGAACTTCCTTTGGGCAGGATAGGATGGCACAAGGAATGATAGAGCCCGGGTCGCTTGGCAGACGGTGATCATGCCACAAGCATTGGGAGGCTTGGATATCATTGATCCAGAGATGCAGAGCAAAGCCCTCTTGAGCAAGTTGGTTGTCCACAGCCTCACCCCAAGTGTAGAGCCTTAGAAGCTTCTCTTACAGCGAGGGCTTCTCAAGAACACCCCACGCACTGGGGGGTAGTGGCAACATTCACACACATGGATCTTCTCAAAGGCCCCCCTTACGGAGAAGGGTTCCCCCCTGATGAGGAGCCTCCATAGGGTCTGGCAAAGATTAGCAAGGGGCCTCATTCGTGCTCAGCCCCGCTGCAAAGAGGAGTTCGAACGTGAACCCCTCGTTTGGTACCCGGAGATCACGGACCAAGATGGGTGTATGCTTGGGCAACGGACTCACATTGGTTGGGCACAATGGAACAGTGGACCGGCCAGCGCCTTTGGCAAATGGAACAAATTACCCATGGAGACAGAGGCGAGGCTTGGCGCCTTAGTGCATTTGGGAGGGGCAGGGTAGCATATGAGGGGGATTGACCTAGCCATCCCTGAGTCTGGATGGACAACAGATGGTTGGGTCAGTTTTCTTGGATCCCCTTGAGGATGATGATGCAACGAGGCAGCACGCAACCTGGTTTTTTCCGTGTAGGATCTAGAGGACTACTTCAGGCACTCACTAAGAGAGACCCAAAGATGGATGGGAGTCTGGATGGGATTCACTAGCAAATGATCAAAGTGGTGGGACGATTGGGGAAGGAGTGGCACATTGATCCTCCCGGTATTCCAGAGCAGGATGCCCCCAGATGGCACCTCTGACTTTGGGAGGGTAGGCCCTTGAGGAAGGTCCAATGGGATCCGGGAGAGTGGTTTTGGTCCTCTAAGAGCGACCTTGCCGAGCAGGTGGACGAGGTGCCCTTCTTTTCCTACACCATACGGATTGGCAAGAGGCTTCAGATGGACTCTTCGATTTGGACCCCTTCAATGGAGAGGCACTGGGTGGCCCAAAAAGTGCCCCAAGAGGGTCCATTCCAAGTTTTGGACACGATTATGGTCCAATTTGCGGCCACGAAAGATCTCCTACCACTTCTAGCTGGCCGCCCACGGAGGCTTGCCCATTGACCCGTGGTTGGAGCAAATGCGGGTGGAGGGGTAGTGTCATTGTTGCTCTGTGGGATTTCTGAAGACGATCCCTCACTACCTTTGGAGCTGTCGTAGCACAGCAAGGATTTGGATGGGAGCCCTTAGGATTATGGCCCATATGCAGAGCCTTCAAAGGGACTACACATGGGGGATGGTGGCTTGGTTGACTGAGGGAGGACACGCGTTCCAAATTGATGAGATCTCCCCAACTTACCGGATACAAGGTCAAAGCATTCACAGGATAGAGCTCCAAGAGGCGGTCCCTCCTAATAGCCCCGATACTCTTCTCCTACGGAGGACAACGTATGGGAGGTAGTAGCTAGTATCGCAGCGTGGAACATTTGGGTTGCTCGCTGCAGTCTGGTGATGGGTGAGCATCCCTGATTCCACCCTCGGCTACCTTGGTCGCCGTCTAGCAGGAGAACATCTACACACTCCGTTCCATCTGGGAGCGTGGGACCCCAAGCTCTAGGGCGACTGTCGTGAGGCGCGCTCGTTTTTACAAGGCTTGGCCTGCAGGAATTTTTTACATATTCACTCCGCGAGGGATTCCCTGGTTGTATAGTCCTCCCACTTGGCTGTTAGCCCCTGTACCAAAGATCCCCTAGCCAATGAGCTGGGTTTCTCTTAAACAGGCCGGTTTTTTCTTCTTTCAGCCTTTTTCCAGTTTTTCCATACTAACACTTTCGGGGCTGCTGTTTTGTATGAAGGCTTTCAAGCATTAATAGAAGGTAAGAAAAAAAAAGATCAAACGTCATTGCAACACGAGCCTTTTGAACAGACTGCAATACACTCTAGACAAATACTAGATGCCACATGTCATGTAGAATAATCCTCCTCCAGCACTGGTAGAAATTGGGTTAGGAATTGCTAGAAATTGGTAAAGCCTAACGTTGGTAACCTAGAACTGAGAAGGAGAGCTTGGAAGAGATGAAACTCTGAAAGCAACTAGCATAAAGAGCCTAAAAGCAGCTCGCAATCATGTGGGCAACAGTGCAAGCGCCTGAAACATGTGCTAGCAAGTGGAGATAAAATTCAATGCCAAATCAACAACAGGATGCCTTAGAGCAAATCGCAATAAAAGAAGAAGCCAGAGGGAGCTCTAAGCATGCATGGGCTATGGCCAAAAGAAGAAGCCAAAAGTGAAGGTAGCTGGCTGCTTTCGCTAAAGAAGTCTTAATGGTTACACTGAACATGCAAGAATGAACAAGAAAGCAGGCACTAGGGATGCAAAAATAGCTAGAAAACTATAAAAAGCTAAGAAAAGCAATTGAAGAGCTAAAAACAGTTTTAGTTTGATTAAACTGATATATGTTAATCCAGCAACTATTTATAACCTGATAAGCTAGGAATAAAATACAATAATGTAATCAAATGATATTTTTAGCTACTTTTATATAAACCCTAGGAGTGCGTACGAAAACCATATGGATGGGCAGAGCATCCGATCTTGTGAGGCATACTGCATGGTGGAGGGTGATCCAGTAAGTAAAATAATATTCTTACAAACCTGGACAAACCTACGGGTCGTCCATATGATGCAAAGTCTACCCCATGCATGGCATGCCCATGCCCTAGCTCCCAACATCCTATCCCAGAATGTGACTAGTTGTACACTGTAAGAAGTATCAATAGTGGCTACCCTAACAAAACATGCCACCACCTTAGTAAGATGGGTGCAATCTCATCGCGGATAAACTCTGGAAAGAATGAACTCATGATGGAAAGAGTGATATGACCTATGTCTAAGCATCATGAGCTTCCTCAAAAGATTCAGTGACAAAGGTGTGAGTCACCTTGGGCTACAGCAATGGACAAGATACTCACGCCCAGCACAACTTTGAGCAACTTAAGACAAAACTGCACGCATACCCACTCACACTGAACGTACGTTTTCCGGATATAGATGTATATGTGTATATATCATGTAGATTGTATATGGTCCTTCTCCAAACAAACATGCATTTCACACATAATGATCCCCTTGCTGCAAAGGTTCTGATTACGAAAGGAACTCACCTGATCCTGTCCAACGTTGTCAAGGCATGCATTTGTATGGACTTCTCTCTGTTCGTGAGACATGCTAGTAATACAGCTTCCACAAATAGGGCACTCAAATGTTAGGCCGCATTGTTCACTCTCAGACTTACTGCAGAAAGCCTTGCGTTCCTCGTCTGTGAGGGTTCCAAGGCTTGAACCACCTTGGATCAGCCGTAGCCCATTGGACTCTGTTTGAAGATCTATGCAGATATTCTGTTTGGTAGATTGATGCGTTGACGGTGTGTCCTCGTGTTTTTTTGGCGAAGAATCTTCTAGGTTTTTCGGCTCTGCTTCCTGATTTAGCTGTAAATTGTCAGATGAATAGTGATTTTCGATTATTACAGATACTTTCCTCCGCTGTGTCATTAGACTCGTGACGTCCTCTTGCTCTTCAGAACTCTCATTGACTGCAGCACATTTGGTAACGAATGACTCACGTTTGGGGGTGGCCATAGGGCTACCATGTGCCTCAAGATCCTCGCTTGCAACATCAACGCAAAGCCTCAGAAGAGCGCTGAATTGACTCACGGAACCAGCCCTTAGGGATTCAGTTAATTGGGATCGCCCTGTCTGTCTTCGGGGATCCATTTCTTTCTGTCTACTGTCTGATGTCATAACATCAGCCTCCCTAGTGGACCCCAATCCTAACGTATTGGCCAGAGGCTCTTCCTCTTCAGATAATGATACTACTTCTTCCATCCGTTGCCCTTCCTCCTGAAACAATGCCAATCCCACCATTCCAAATCCTTTAACATCTGAATAAAGAAAACATCCATCCCCCAGGGGGGGATCCTCTCTACACATCTTTTCCGACGGAGAATGAAGCCCATTCGATACTGCGGGGCTGGAGATCCTAGAAAATTCGTTCCGGCCATGAGCTGACTTTTGCAATGATGCGTTCACCTGCCCATCTTCCAACGGCCTGCGACAATTTCTGCCCAACTTCAAGTCCACACTCTTCAAACCATCCTTGTGGTCGCTCTGATTCTCCTTGCCTCGCTTCTCAACCTTCTGAGTCTTTTTCTCTCGCTGGGCACCATTGTGAAGCGGTTTCAGAACGTCATTGTTGTTGTGATCCCGTTTCTGCCGCTTGGAGCAGTGGGTGCGGCGGTTATCAGAGCAGCTCTTCAAGATGGAGAGCTGATCGGTGTGGGAGGAGCTCTGGAAGTCGTCATCCTGGCTGCTACTGACGCTGTTCTCGGCGAGAGCGAGGGCGAGGGCGAGGTCCGAATCCGTGGAAAGCTCCATTCTGTTCCTACAACAAAGCTACCGAACATTAGGCAGCTTTGAGCATCTTGAATTTGAATTTTGCTTGGCGGCCGAATTTGAATGCTAAAACCCTTCTCCAAGAATATTAAATTTTTGTCGATTTTTCGAATTACCCTTCAACTTAGACTAATTTTTGTGGAGCAATCGCATCACAATTGGTAGGGCGCCTGCCTATAGGAAGAGCACTAGGTCCGCATTCAATCCTTGTTGCATACACACGTCCTCGGCAAGGTGCCCCGTGATGGGACCAAAAAGGGTGGGTGAGTTTTTTTTCTTTAAAGAAAACTTGAGTAATTTTTTGTACATTCAAAAGCCTTTTCCACCCACACTTAGGTTATATTAGTGAGCTTAACCTAATCGATGTTGTTAAGTTAAATATAACCTTAGCAACGGAATTACATTCCCATTGCTACCTATTATGTTATGCACTAAATGGTCTTGACTAAAACTTTTGGAGGCTTTTTTCCTACAAAATGGTCAAATTACCTTCACATGTGTAAACCCATAAGTAATGCTAAATGGACTCCTCAACAGAAAGGCAGCAAGGGCAACTAGGGGATGATCCAAACCTAGACCTCGATAGGTTCACTGAAATCCGTCCACAAATAGAAAGCGAAACCTAGACCTCGATAGGTTCACTGAAACCTAGACCTCAATAGGTTCATTGAAATCCATCCACAAATAGAAAGCGAAAGGAAAATATTGATTTTTCTATTCATAAGGAACTCGCAAAGTCTTCTCCAAATAGATTTTTGCAAGCCTATAGAAATCTAAAAATTCTTCCAATGAAGAGTTCCAGCCCTGAAGACTGAGCTAGGACCTCCTCGCATTGCTAACCATGTCGTGGAAGAAAGATCAATCCACTCCCATTCCCTAGGGTCCCACTACAAATACTTTATGGGGACACCTCCATGGACCAAAGGGTATGTGAATTGGGCTTGGGTCTAGGTACCAACTTGTTTATTAGAAACACTAACCAAGTTGAAGTGAAAAAACATTGGTACACATGACCCATAACTCTAACAGGCTCAGAAAGCACATCCACAAGGATCTCCTCATCCCTGAACCTGGATAACCTACCTCGAGCGTGAACATCAAAAATCAAGGCATCCCCATATGAACCTTGTCCAAGTCCTATTACTTGAAGTGGGATACCTGATCTCATTCCCATATTGAGCAATATGTTGTATGCCTTCCATTTGTGAGAACCTAGTCTAAGGGTAAGGTGGCATCAATCTACTCAATTCTTCTTTACTTCCTCTAAGGTGACTAACCAACTGGATCTTACGATCATTCGAAAGGTTTTTGAAATCCTTCCATGAGCCCAGAGAGGAATGGGGTCCTCCCTTCCATCTAGACTAAAATGTAACCAATATCTGATCATCGAGTATGAGGTCATTCCACATGATCATCAAGTATGACGTCATTCCACATGACAGGCTCCCTATCAATCTCTTATTCAGAAGAGGACAAGATTCTCCAAAGGTTAATCTTGAAGCTGCCCCAAGCTTTTAGGATAGCAGCCATAAGAGGGAAGGAAAGAATCCTAAGATGCACCGATGTAAAGATCCACCTAGTACCATCCATCCAATCATGACATGAGGAGGGAGAATAGGATTGTATGCAATGAATGAAGAAACCTTCCAAGCCCTCTATCTTTGCAAAAGTCATGTGACCACAATCTTGCAATGCAAGGGAGCAAAAAGTGTGACTAGAAAGCAATTTTATCATGCTTTGCACAGCCTTTATCATCTAGCTTGTGCTCTTGAATAAAGAGAACATCAATGTGACAGCTTGATGAAGCTGTTTATGAATCAATTGCCTTCAGCAGAGCAGCAATGAGGAGCACCACCAAAGACATGAATATTCCAACTAATAATTCTCATCAACACGAAGAAGTAGCCTAAAAAACCTTACCCAACCTAGTGGCAAAAAACACCTCCCTCCTATGTGGAGGCAAGGAAATTCCACAAGGGAAAGCACCTCCACACTTGTGGAAGTGGATGCCCTATTGGTAGGATCTAGAACAATAGCTTCAAGAAAGGTGGAGGGCACAAAATTTGCCTCTCGATAATCAAGCAAAGGGTAGGAAAAGATCCTCTTGAATCAATGGAGTCCATAAGATCATTGCTTGGACCAAAGCTGCAGACCTAGGGGTACACCCATCACCCTTCCCTCGTGCAAGAAGAGGTATGTGCAGCATTGAAGGGGAAGGGGGGTTCTTGAAGGAAAAGGAGGACTAGGATTTGAAAGAGGGGGGGGTGGCATGCGGTGAGAAGGAGCTCTTGGTCAATGAAGAAGGATTTGAAGGACATAACCAAGATCAGGTAAGATAGAGGCTTAAGAACAAGAGAAGGGGCCTCCTAGTTGGAAGACGATGGAGGAAGACCAACTCTAACTACACAGCAATAGCAAGGGAAATACATGTCGAATGTGGAGGAGGTGCACAAGGAACACTCTATCTAGAAGGGGCTGCACTACAAGGCTTCCTTGGCCTTTTCTTCTTACTTGGGAAATCTCTAGCAAAGTGCCCAAAGATCATGCAAATACGACATGCACTACAAGGCTTCCTTGGCCTTTTCTTCTTACTTGGAAAATCTCTAGCAAAGTGCCCAAAGATCATGCAAATACGACATTGGTCTTGCCTACCTACAACCTCAACTCTCCACCAAACAAGAGAGCCATTCAAATGCTAGAGCATCATATGGTAATTGGATATATTAGGGTCAATCACGATGATCCTAACACTAAGGACCCCATCAAACCTAATAGCCTCTGCTACAAAGAGGGTAAACTACGGAGAGGGGTGATCTCTATGACCAAACCAAAGGAAGCTCTAATCTTGGTAAGGAGCTTGTGGTAGAGACTTGAGGCTGACCAAAGAAACATTATAAAAATTGAAGTGACCCATCTATCCTACTCCACTAGGTCGAAACCCAATGAGAAATGTGCAAGGAAAGATTTCGTAAAAGCAAGTGTGAATGGACTAGCCATGAGCATTGTACGAGAATCAAAAACCACTTGAAAGAAACCCCACCCTAATAAACAAACATCTAAAAGGTGTTGGTCATCCAATCCCTATTTTGAGTTCTAAATGGGCAGGACTGATAGATGCATGCGAAGAGGGTGGTGGAGCTCTCAAACTCCATATCCCTTTGAAGCTATAGCACCTCATCTTTAGAAAAAGTACAAGTTCTAATAGTTGATGGAAGATGACGAGGATTGGCTTTCCAATCAAAGATGGAAGGGCAACTTAAATAAATTTAAGATCCACCCATCACAGGATAAAGAAGACTAGGGTAAAGGTAGAGGGTGGGAGGGGGGCAAGGCAACATAGAGGAAGGGGGGGTAGCAAAGTGGAGAAAGAAAGGAGGGAAGAGCATCTATGGAGGGGGGTAGAAGGTGAGGGGCAAGGGGAGGTAGGCAACCAACAGCAAGGGGATGTGGTAGAGGGGAGGGGGGGGAGGTAGGGAGTAAGGGAATGCATTAACCAAGAGGAGGAATGTAGTAGGGGACTGGTGGGGTAGGGGCAGCCAAGTAGAAGGGAAAGTGTGGGGAGGGAGGCAATACAGCAGAAGGGGAGGGACATGTATGGGCAACAATGATGAGGAGGGAGGTGACAAGGAGTAGGAGTTGCAACTTTAGAATGTGACAAGCCATTGTAGGGAGGTGACAAGGAGTAGGAGTTGCAACTTTAGAATGTGACAAGCCATTGTAGGGCTAACTGCCACGTATGGACTCCTAGCCACCCTCTTCCCTTCTCTCAAAAGGTCCACTTGAGGGATAGAATGAGAGACGGGGCTCTTGCCATTAAATGCTTGTGCAACCTTAGTGCACTATGGTATGTGGGATTATCCCACAAGGGACCTTGCCACATGGTAGTCTCATATCCTTTTCACCATTTGACTCTATGAGCTTGGATTGCCCATTAACCTCACATTTGAGTATCTAGCACTCCCCCTTCAATTTGATCCTTGCTGTTCCACTTCAAAACTGATGAGTGGACCCTATTTTCAAATCCACTCATTAGATTCAAATTTTGGAGGGGATCCCTAGTGGTTAGACTATGCATTCTTAGGCGAGGACCCTATATCCAAAGTACATATAATCTTTGGTTTAGGATCAGACAAAACTTGCTTACCCTCTCCTTTTCCAACTTGAGAATGGGTTAAGCATATACCTTAAACTCCCGATTGAGTGCTATGGGTTCATAGACCACAAATTATATTGTGGCCGAATTTAAGATTGATGTAAATTTGTCACCCCTCTTCTTGCCTTTCTACATCAATTGAACTAGTTGTGTATTCAAGGAGACACTTACACTCAATGGTTGAGTGGTGTTAGTTCGATCCTAGTACATTTGTACAAACTTTGATTCTTTGAACCTTCGTTGACATAATCATCCAGTTCATTATAGGGCCAACATATCATTTTCACATTCAGGATGTTTGGCCCTCAAAAACTAGTGTGGTTGTGCACTTTTTCTAACACATTGACATTCATAGCTTCAGATATAAACCTCTCATCCAATGTGTGGTGGAAGTCAATAATCATATGATTGACCTTCCTAATGAATTTGTGAATGTATCCTTGGGTATGATAGCCAAGGACATTGAGTTTTAGGGCCGGTCAATGTGTAGCCAATTGCGAAACAATTTTAGGGGCAGTATTGGGGCTGCAACGCGATGCGTTGGTGGGCAATATTTTGAAATTCGATCGGACTCATGCTTTTACTGGATGTGTTCCCAGTGTAATAATGAGACACACTCTATCAAACTTACTGTTCTAAACACCCCAGAGCTCGACACATGTCACAAGGCGAGCAGTTCTACCCTCCTTTATGCTGCATCTTTATGCATCAGGATATCCATAGCCTGTCATGTCATCTACTGGTAGCTTGCCACTTGTCATCTACGCACAACTCTCCCATGCTTGTCTAGATTCGTGACCACCGCATTGACATTGGCTTGGTGCGACCACCGTGCTACTCCTAATTAAACCAAAGAAAATGTATTTACGTTAATTGGCTTGAGACCTACGTTGAAGTCCCACAATTGATCATATATTTTGCATTGAGTTTAAAACAAGTGGTTAGAAGTTAATCCTAATGTATTTCCTTGCAATCACTGCGCTAGTTCTATTTTAGTGCAGTGATTGCACAAAGTTTGCCTCTTGCACTAGAGGTGCTTTTTCAAAGCTGACTCTTGATTGTCTGCCGAAGTAGCATGCTTTGCAAACTTTCCAAGAAATTGAAGTTTTGAAATGCTAATGACCATATTCTTAGGTGACTCACCTTGGATTTCTTGTCATGCCAAGCCTGAAACGGTGTGATTGTTTTCAAGGCTTTGGTTTGGCATGTGTTCAAAACGTGTGTAGCACACATAATGGCTTCACCTAGAATCTATCGGTAGCTTTCTACCCTTTAACATACACTTGGCCATCTTCATTATAGATCTATTCTTCTACTAAGAAACCACATTTTGCTAAGGTATGCATGGCGGTGGGTAATGCCTTTTTCTTGCAAATATGCCATAAAGGCATTTGGCATGTGCTTCCCCATTTATCTATTCTCTATTTCTACACCCTGTGACCTATCTAGATTTTGACCATGGCAACAAGCTATTGGAAACACATAAAGACTTTAGACTTCTCCTGCAAAGGATGGATCCATGTCTACACCTTGTAGTCTATCTAGATTTTGACCATGGCAGCAAGTTATTGAAAATGCATAAATACTTTATACTTCTCCTTAAAAGTTAGACCCATGTGGATCAGGAAAAGTCATCTATAAATGTCACAAAATACAAATACTTTCCTATGGATGGTGTCTTGATGGGACCACACACATCAATATGTATTAGTAGCTATAATTCTCTGAAAACTTGAATAGATCCATCCCTTGGAAAGGCATTCCTATGCATATTTCTCAAAATGTGTCCTGAACATACATATCAAGAAGTCTAACATTTCAAAGGAAGCTTGGGATATAATTTCAAAAATGTTGTATGTGGAGCGTAATCTTCCAAATCCATTTCACAAGATAAGAAGAATTGTTGGCACCTAATACACAAAATTGCATTTGAAGTGTCACTCACACTGAGTGAACTATCCTCTAGATTGGGATCCAAAGTTGCAACTAAGAAAAGATCCACATAGTTTGTTGAAGCATTATCTTGGTAGGCATTGAAGCATTGGAAATTGAGATAGACATTCCAAATCCCATATTATTCCCTTCTTCAATCTCCTCATGCATTCATTGAAATGATGACCTAGCTTCTTATAGAATGGTATCTTCCCTTCTTCTTTGATTTTCCTATTGCATCCTTTTGCTTGTTACATGGCTTTCCAAAGGTAGCTTTCAACTACAAGGTTTGCATTTACTCCTCTCACACACTACATTTGCTCAATCATTGTTGCTATGGCAATTGGAAAATATGGCTCAAGGGACCTAACCCTAAATGAGCATATATAAATGCCATTTTCTCATTCATAATTCAGTCTTGTATAGTTAGATAAGTTGTGTGTGCACTCCTCCCTCCCTTCCCCTCTCTCTCTCTCTCTCTCTCTCTCTCTCTCTCTCTCTCCCCACCCTCTCTCTCTCTCTCATTCACACACACACACACACACTTCCTTTTCATTTTTTCCTTTACAGTTACTTTACATTTTTTCCTCTACCCCCCCCCCCTTCTTTTTCCTTCTTATTTCCTAAATTCCTCTCCCCCCTTACATTTACACTCTTAGTCCTTTCTCTCTCATTTACACTCCCTAATTTCCCTATTCCCCCCCTCCCTAATTTTCCAACCCCTATTAATTTTTCTCTATTTTCCTATCTTTTCTATTTCTCTAATTTGCCGTATTTTCCTATTTTCCTATTCCCCTATTCTCCCTAATTTCCTAATTTTCCCATTTTTCTAATTTCCCTATTTTTCCTATTCTCGTAATTTCCCTACTTTCTTATTTATCCCTATTTTTCTTTTTCCCTATGCTCCCCTAATTTTCCCCTAATTCCTCTCCCCCCTATTATTCCCTATTTTTCCTACGTTCCTTATCATCCTCTATTCCCCCTATTCCCCCTACTCCTCCCTAGTTATTACTTTCTAAACCCCTCTAATCCTCGTACGAGCCGCCATAGTTTTTAACAATGAAACCCCCCTCTCCTTTGTTTTCTTTTTTGTTTATCTCATTTAGACCCCCTCTCTCCCTTCCCCCTACCACCCTATGTCTTTATTTAACTCTATATGTACAGTACACGTCTCCCCCTTCTATGTTTTTACCTTTAAACTTTCCCTCCCCCCTTTTAAAAAAAAATCCCCCCCTTCTTTTCTTTTTACTAAAATTTTCCCCTTCTATTTTAATAATCTCCCCTTCTATATAAATACATCTATTCCCCCCCCTTCTTTCTTTATACATTAAATTCCCCCTCTTTTTTTACATTAACCTTTCTCTTTATAACTAAAGACTCCTCACCTTGTGCCTCTCTACCTCTTTTCTTTCCATGGCACCTTAATGTTTCATTAATTTCTTTAGGTTTTTCTATACTCCCTCATAAGACCCCCTACTTTAAAACCCTCTCTCTCTCTTTGCCTCTCTTTACAACAACCCCTCCTTTTTTCTCTCTTTTTTCTGCTCCCAATTCTTCCCTCTTGCTTACACTTTTTTCTTTTCCTCACTCCCTCAAGCCACCCCCATCTTATCAAATTCCCTTTAATTAAACCCTTTCTCTCTCACTTTTTTCAATTTGCACTAACTTTTAAATATAAATGTGTATTATTTTTTCTTCATAAACCTTTGGCTGATAGTGCTAAGCATTGCCCCAGGGGGTCCACTAGGGTTTATCGTATGGTACCACGTGAGTGTAAGGGAGGGGGGTTATATAAGGAAAGGAAGGTATATTTTATAAGGTAAGGTCCCGTAAATAGGGGGTAGATTAGGGAAATTTTGATATATTTATTGCACGCAGGTGACGTCTCCTTATTATTACTAGTGAATCCCCCGTGAGCATTGCTCCTTATTTAACCAATACTTTTTTACAAAAATTCATTACCTTCTCTACTTAAGCTTGATAAGTGTGTAGGCAAAAGCATGGATTTTTATTATGACTCCAATAACAAGGGAGGGGTGTTGATGACACTTGTCTTCCCAACCAAAGTTAAAACTAGTTCTCACATTTTGCTTGTTGGATGGTGGCAGGTAGGCAGACTCCCCTCTTCAATAAAAGTGATGTTGCCAACAACTTATCAAAGCTCTAGTGCACGCTTTTTCTCTTTTGAAAAGATTGTTCATCCTTTAATGATGCTACTTTGTTTTTTGTGGATATTTATTGCAAAGTATTTATGTTAAACATTTCTCTTTTCCACTCCAAATTTGTCTACTCTTCACTATGGAAAGGGGTGTTGTAAATGTCTACCACACACACACACACACACACACACACACACACACACACACACACACACACAACAAACAATTTCTAGTAGTTTATTTTGTGTATCTATCTATGCTTGTTGCATCTATTGCTTGCTATGTGTCCTAGCTAGGGGTGCTTTGTTTACTCTTGTTGTGTGTGTGTATTGTGTTTTTTTTTTTCTTGCTATTGTGGTTGTGGGTGTGAGGGAACTGATGATAATATATGTGCGTGTGTGATGTCTCTGTGTTGTATTTATCATCACATGCACGAGGACGTGCATGGGTGAGTGTTGCAATCAAGTGCATAGTTTTTACTATGGTTGACTTGTGTAAACTTTGCACTATATGTTGGTAATAGTGCTTCTTGTATGAATGGATTGTGTTGTGGTGTGTGCCATGGCTATTTGTTTGCTTCTATAGAGTGGGTATGCACTTGTTTTTGTATGCGCTATGTGTGCCTTACCTATGTTAGCTTGTTGTTTGTTGTGTGTGACGTCCTATGGTCACAAGTGTGTGTGACATGTTGTGGTCATAGGTGTTTTATGATCATAGGGGTGTGTGTGTGTTTGCGCGTGTGTGTGCATTGCATCTAGGTCATGAGCTATGGAACTAATGACTTTTCTTGCATCCTCATGTCCTATCTTGGTTTCCAATCCAAGTAGCCATAGCATCTTGGTTCCCAATATGAGTAGCTAGTAGCATCTCGAACAACAAGCCCTCCTTTTTCAAGTAGCACCCCAAATTTGTTTCAGGCTTAAGAGGATCCTTAGCCATGGAAGCACATTTCTCCATCAAATATGATCCTCTACTAATCTAAAAAACCAAGAGCTCAACTAGCCTAGAGAGAATTAGAGGTGAAGGCTACCATAATGCCAATTTTGCAGCCTTTAGAATAGCTTTGGGGACTGCCCAAGTTTTACCCCTAGGCAAATACAATAAGAATGATATTAAAGAAGCCTACTCTAGCTCTCTATAATGAGGACTGCTTAATCTACACCTAGAGCATTAAAAATATGTGTATATCATATTTAAATGATATCAAGATTGTTCTCCAGCGCTCCAGGACAAGGGTTGCTTAATCTATACCTATAGTGTTAAAAATATGTGAGCTTGAGACTTTACTTCATGGAAAAGAGTCTTTGGGTGTTGTTGCAGGTACTGAGAAGAAACCTACTGGCAAGGTAGCTCAAGAGAATCAAGAGAACCTCAGCACATGGGAGACTAAGAATGAGCGTGCTCTTGGAATTTTGGGACGAGCCTTAGGTGCCAAGTTTCATCACCATAGAATATCAATATATTTTTGCATGTGAATCTAATGAATTGGAAGATGTACTCCCATATTATGTGAACAAGAAATATAGGTAGCCGACAAACATGCATACCAAGTAAATCCCAACTATATTAAAAGGGAAAAGGAAGAGTTAAGCAACTTATATGAGGCAATTCGTTGGGGATTTATTGACAATATAGATCATAATGAATGGTTGTTTCCCATTATCATGGTGCAAAGCTTAATGCAAAACAACACCTAGCCATTATCTATACCTTATATTTATGGAGCTATTGATCAAGTGGCTATATACAAATAAATCTAGACGTATGAAAGTTGAGAAAGTGGAGCACTATGGCATTCCACATGCAATCAAACACTTGTGACTTCAAATGATGTTAGGATCATTTCTTTGGATATGTTGTTCCAAATATCAAAGCCTTATATCAATACATATTCCAAAACGAAATTCAAGGAAATTTTTCTTAGTGTTGTTGATTCCAAGTATTGGAGACGTATCTCTAAATTTTAGATGGAAAATACAACAAGTATGCCTATTGGTGTTGAGTTTGGCATTGGCAAATAAAGGATCACAAGAGAAAGAACACCTAACAAAGAGGCAATAATTGAAGTCCATGATAGTGATAAAATAGATGATGATATTCCTAGAAACCTAGATGATTATATTCCATTGTGTACTTGCAAAAAATAAAAAGCTATAAAAATGTCTCATGAATTGGCTATTTCATACTCTCATGACTCTTGTTAATACAACATTTTTGAAGAACGCTTCATTTGTTATGTTTTTAGACAATGTCAAAGAATTGTTTTCATTACATGTCAATTTTCTTTTCAAATTTAATCTCTCTATTGTTTATTTCATACTCAATTAAAGTTATATAGATAGAGATATGATTTTGTAAGGATTGGGGTTCTAAAAACTGTAAATAATCCAAAATTAATGAGGGTAAACTCTTTGCAATTCCTCTTCCACCAACATCTTCATGTAGCCTCGTTGGAAGACCATGTTGGTTAAGGATGTCCTAAGTTTAACTCCCCCTTTGCATTAGATTCAAAGCTATGTAGTTTTCCTTAGCTTAATTAGCTATCTCCACCCGTTGACCTAACAAATAAATTGAATCGCTCTATTGAAAAACAATGACCTTTTCATTTATGTTTCTCCCCAATTGAATTGCTACATTAAAAAACAAAGTCCTTTCAATTATCTTTCTCCTTAGATTAAGTTATAAGAATAGAATAATTTGATTAAGGGCTTTTTAGAATGAGTACATGGGAAGTATAGATGATAAAATTAATGGTGAACTAGGTGAGAGACATTAGGCCCCCTATATGACTATAGCTAGCTTATATCATTACAAGCTCATAATAGTGATTGGACATGAGAGACAACTTCTCCCAATTTTTTTTTTGCATTGAGCATTATTATTGTTCACACCCACATTCTTGCAATACCAATCCATTAGCAAGTATCAATCCTTAGCTTGATATCCATGTGTTGGCAAAGTAGATGTCCGCCTTCATTTTTTGCCTCCAGCATCTCCAAAACCTTGCGGTGTCCTAGTTCACATACATCACAATATTGATATATTATCAAGCATGTGGAAAATTTCCTAAATGAGTAGGTTAAAGGAGGAAGGAGTGAGTGCTCTTTGTCATGGTCTAAGAGCTAAGGTAGCCACTTCAACAAGGGGGATAGGTCATGAATGCATAGAGGAATCACATTTTTTGTTATACCTATAGGTTTCTCTTGGAGTACCTTGGACTCCTACTTGGGTGGTTGCTCCTTGTTGGATGTTGCTCGACACTAGGAGATCCTAGGGGGAAACCAAATGAATCCATCATGACTAGCAAATGCA
Source organism: Dipteris shenzhenensis (assembly GCF_047967505.1). NCBI lineage: Eukaryota > Viridiplantae > Streptophyta > Polypodiopsida > Gleicheniales > Dipteridaceae > Dipteris > Dipteris shenzhenensis. Next base: position 40,272,690 of record NC_141627.1, on the reverse strand, counting down.
ATGCATTGAGAGGATCATTTACAATAGCTGCTTCAAGAGCAAGGTGATGTTGGAGTTGTGAGGTCAAGCATTGTAAGGTAAAAGTAGTAGATGTTGTTCCTAGGCTAAGTGGGAAGAGATTGGTTGGGGAGATCCTCTGAGTCCACCTAGCCCTCTTTGATGTCAAGTTCTTGGTTATAGGATGTGGATCTATAAGAGCTTGTCATGGTTAGAGGGGATGATGGTAGGAGTTGCAAAGGCCACACAGGTGAAGGAGACAAAGGGAAGTTATATGCATGCATAAGGAGAAAAAGATAGAGGAGAAAAGGGTGGATATAAGCAATCCTTCAGTAACCATATAAAAAGTAGATTTTGTCAAAATGCAAATCAAACAAATGAACAACCACCAAGCATACAATCTTTAGCAATCTCCTCATGAAGTGAGCACATAGTTGGGACAAGAATCAAAGGGATACAAATGAGAGGGAGGAAGTAGATCCATCGTTACCAGTAACAAGGAAAAACAAAATTTTAAGCCTTATGTTTCTTTACAAAAATCACATGCTCTATCTCTTCTCTATCTTTGAGAATGTATCTTACTCAAGCACACATTGGAAGCACCTGTAGGGGGCAAATAAGCAAAAACAATTCAAATAATAGGACAAAGCATAAGATGAAGGATGATAATTTGGGAGATAGCAAGCTTGTGGTAAGATGCCAAGGAAGCAACCTATAGATGTTCAACCAAGTAAAAATTTAAAAAAAAGTTAGTGTAAAGGGACTTAGCAGTTTACATTTTAGATGATCTTTGCTTGGGACTTTATAACCTTTATGTTGATCCATTTAGTTCTCACAATTGTCATCACTCTACTATAGGCTTGATCCTTGGCACACAATTGTTCTTCCATCACATGACTCGGTTCAGAGTTTAATAGATTCAACGTAAGCCCCTAGCAATAGCTTGAACATAAGATCCTAGTGGCAGCTCTCATACAATGATCAAACACTCTCATCGATACACTAGTAAGCCTCTAGCACAGAGGACCACACTGCCTCTAGCATGGAGTTATCAAAATCACACAGTTGATCATACACCAATCATGACTCTTGGTGAGATCCATGAGTGGAAAGAGAATCTCCTTTGACCATTCATTGCCATAGGGTATGTACCAGTTAATGATGCAGACTCGAGCCTCATTGGTCTTGAGAGATCAAACACATATTTAGCACATGTTAGTATGGATTAGCCCACACTTTCTGATCATACATATTACTCGATAAGCCCTCAACATGAGGCACATTTGATAGTATGCCCTTAGCACGAGGCAGTCCCATCTACATTAGCATAGTCTGATTCCAATGATGTACATCCATCACGTTCATGTGTGGATTCGACTCCATATACTGTCACTTCAGATGCAAATACACATCATGAATTCACTTATGATCATACAGTTTTATAGTAGGTAAGTCCTCAATATAAGGCACTCACATCTCTAGTGGCATGCACAGATACATGCCACAACACATTCAACTCTTCAAGTGATTCCATTCTAGCATCCATGGATGCCTCTTCTATAGAGCAAATGCATAGTGTCCACATTGAATTATGATATGTTCAACAGGCAGCCATACATGCAGTCATTCATGTAGTCATCTTTCAATTGACCAGTTCTTTGATCTAGGTGGACTTTACTTTCTACATATTTCTTCCTCTTCCCTTTGGCTTATCTTTTGGGTTTCATTCCCAAAGGAGAAGGATGATCCACAACTTAAGAGGTGGAAATGCATATTTATATACATGATCATAAGTTGTCCTCATTGTACAAGCTTCCATTATGTAGTCGCTATGCTCACACATGCAATATTACTTTGATTTTTTCTATGCACCAAATAAAATCCACAAAAAGATCTTGTACATGAACCCTCTACTTACCCAGTGCAATTTAAGAGCAGGTCTTGAGGATGGTGTAAATTGCACCATACCTTAAGGGCATTAAGGGCTAACCCTAACCCTAAAGGGTTCTCATCTATATATTCATGATTATGTTCAATACAACATAGTGTACAGGTAGCTATATCGTGTGCACTCCTCTCTCTCTCTCTCTCTCTCTCTCTCTCTCTCACACACACACACACACACACACACACACATAAAACTTACTTGCAATGGTGCACCAATTAGGTTCACCTACATTCTTCATCATATTCTCAGTAGAGCACAACAGTCGAGCGGCTATGGGAACCATTGCTTGCATGTTTGCATGAATTGTGAAATAGTAATACAACTATTTGCCCATCTAGAGGCCCACTAGAAATATGCAACTTGTTTCAATATCTCACACGGTGGCACTTGCCCAATACTATGTCCACAGATTCTAGGTGATGAAACAATTTTTACAAAAGGACTCTTCCATTATGGGGAAACTTCTCAACTACTTCTTTGTCACTAAATTCCAAGAGAGAGGTGGTCAACATGACCATGGTTTGTTATGGATCAAGGAACAAAAAATGATGTTGTCAAATTCATTGATCGATACATAACGATGGACATACCATTGTTGCAATTAGGGAACAAGGATCTCCAAATTCATTAACACAAAAAAAATGCTGCAAAAGAAAAAAATATTGTAGATTTGGTTTTCCCAGGTGCCAATGTGAGAAACACAAATCATCCTACCATTGGAGGACCTACAAATATAGTGACACTTGACGAGAAAGCAAATGAATTCGACCGATACGTAACGATGGACATCTCATTGTTGCAATTAGGTAACAAGGATCTCCAAACTCGTAAACACAAAAAAACATGTTGAAAAAGAAAAAAACATTGTAGATTTAGTTTTCCCAGGTGCCAATGTGAGAAACACAAATCATCCTACGATTGGAGGACCTACAAATATAGTGACACTTGTAGAGAAAGCAAATAAAATTTTAACAATCTTGGATGATCCATCGGTAATGACACTTGAATTTGACTCTTTCTTACATCACATTCAAATGACCAAAGAAGAGTTCATCATGACTTTAAGATCTATAATAGTGCAACCATTGTTTATATGAAAAGACAACCCACAGACATATACACAAACAACTTCAATGCAACACTATCAAAGTCTATGGGGAGCCAATACCGATATCTAGTTCATATTGAACCCGCACGAAGTAGCAACTTATTGCACATCTTACATTGCAAAGGTAGATAAAGTGATGACTCAGATTGTTCAACATGCTTTAGAAGAGTGTCTATGAGTAAAAGCACCAGCAAACAAATACATTTGAAAGGTGGGAAATGTAACCCTAACACCAACATATAAGTGCACACCAGGCTGTATATCTTTCCTTATCATTGCCACTAAGCAACACTTGAGAGTTCATATACATCAACACAAGTCTTGTTGAACAATGTATGAAAGATAGAGCGACTAAGGAGGGAGAGAGCAGCTAGTGAGAGCTCTGAGTAGTGAGGCAGACGACAACCACGATGGAGGGAGGTGATTGCAAATTAGCTTAGGTTAATTGGGAAAAGGGGGGTAACAGAGCGCGGTAGATTAATTTATTATAGGTTTTAGGTGCGAGCATTTTCTTATCAATGACTTCCCAACATGGCATGATATGTACAATGAAAACAAATACAAAATTGAGGATAACAAAGAACAGTTTAAAAAATCCATACTTCCATTACATCAAACTCAAAGCATTGATAGTGCAATTGCGACAACATTAGACACCATGACAAGACACTATGAACACGAACAATTTGACATAGGAAGAGAGAGGCCAAGCACCACCAAAACACAATCGGTTCACCGAAACCACCATTGCCACATATCAAACAATGCCAAATCATTAATATCACACCCTCTTTAGAAAATTAAACAATGAATAGCGTATAATTGTAGAGGACATCCTCTTGAAAAAAACAAAGAATCCAAAAAATCCATTCAAGCTCTTCTTATATGGAAATCAGTTATAGGAAAAAACCTTCACATTGCTTCTCCTGGTACAAAAGCTGCCTCGCCATTAGTCGCATGAATAAACTTTTGATGTCGATCCTTGAGCACTACTCCTAGCAGACATGGGAAAAGTAGCGCACAACATCGAAGGATCCATGATACATTCCACACTACAATTGCCTTTAATGATATCAAAATCCACAAGCCTAGCACTAGAAAAGCTATAGAGTCTAACAACACTATATGCAAACTTGGAGTCGATGCGGTTTCCTTAATAGGGCAAAACATATTTGCCGAAACTATCATGCAGAGGTGTGAAATTAAGCATAACCACTTAGAACCTTTTGAGGGAGTCGATGTCCTTCTATATGGAGACTTGTGTCAAGCAAGCCTACAAAAGATTGTCGGATATTCTCAAGAAAAAAATGATGCTACTATGAACTAAAGCAATGATGCAAAAGAGTAGGATGTTCATTAACATCCTCAATAGGTTGCGAGTGGAGAACATTTTGAAGGAGATTTACACATCTTAAACTCATTATATCAATGCCTACTACCATAAATATAATTTGTCGCTCATCTCTTTTACACAAATTCTTTAAAAGATAAACAGAACAATTATGTATTTAACCTCCTACAAAGTGCACTGCATGTGCTAGAGGCAATAGACAAAAGACATGAGACTTGTGGCAAAATAATCCAAATATCACATGACCCAAAGTGTATGACAGATTGCATGCGGAACTATGTCTAAAGGTGGGAATGATTGTTGAGATTTGCTTAGGCAACTTGGATGTTATGGATGGTCTGGTTAATGGTGCAGATGGTTTATTCATGGGCTCAGACATGAAAAAGCATCCACCCACAATGTAAATATAATTCAATGATGATAGAACATGAAGACGTGTACGCTCCCATGACAAAAGCTCTTTATGCACATGATACTCCAAAAACATGGAGCCAATACTTCAAACTCAACGTGAATTTCAAGTGGGGAAAAACCACTTGAAAACAATGACACGAACACAATTTCCTATTCAACCTACGTCTGTACGAATGGTACACGAATGGTACACTGATCACAAGGACTTTCCATGGACTCCTTAGTGTTTGATCGTTCTAACTAAAAATCACGTGGTCTCATATGTACGGCACTATCAAGAATTTGGGACCCCGACTGTCGATTCCTACTCAACAAAATGGAACTAAACACATCAAAGTTGACAACACTATGCTAAAGGGCATTGATAGACTTAGAATCAGCATGGGCCTTTGAGCAAATTGACTACTCTAGACTAGAAGCACAAATATTTAACATTTAATCATCAAACACAAGATCCCGAATCGGTCACAAAAAAGATATTCTAGCGTGCTTTAGCATGATGGCAGTAATAATCATATGCTTCCAAGAAACTCACACAAGAAACAATGCTTCATATGATATCGATGGGTTTCACCACATTCATAAAGAAGGACTTGACATTGTGACATATTTTTACCAACTTCAATAGGAGACATACTACTTTGAACAAGGAGCACAATGCTTATGCACCATTTTGAAAACGAAATCACTTCAAACATTAATGTCTACAAGCCCCCGAGAAAATCACCATTAGTTCGCATTTACGATAATTCATGCATATTAGGAGACTTCAACATAGACTTCAAGGATAACTTGCAAGCCATCTCGCATCTACAATAATTCATGCATAAACACAACATGCAACAACTCATCACATCAATAACAACAATACATGGATCAACACTTGGACAAACAAATTTGCTCAAAAAAAACATAAGTGGTAGTAACTTTGTTTATTGGTTGGACCATTCATTCACTTATACTACAATCCCAAAAATACATCGAAAGCAAATACAAAAATTCACCATGGGCCAAGCCCAATGAAATGTTTGAAAGCAAATACAGAAAGTCACCATGGGGCAAGCCCAATGAAATGTTTTTTGGCCTGCCCCATGGAAAGTCTAATTGGAGGTTCCACTTTGAGAAGTTGATTGGGCCATCTTTGTCTTCGCTTTCTCTCTTTTTCTTCTTCTTCTCTCTCTTTTAAATCATTGCATCTCGCTGTGTCTCTCTCTCCTCTTTTGCTTCTTCTTTTTCTTTCTCGTGTCTCTCTCACACTTTCAATTAGCCCTTTTTTGAGCACCATCTCATGAATGAAATTCACCTTGTTTTTACCCAAAAACAAGGTAAGGAAAAATTGTTTAGAGAATAGGGCACTCCTAGCCAGCCGGCGTTCAATGTACCATGGGCTGTAAACAAGGAAAGTAACCAACACACATATAGACACTCCTCGGTTTTAGAGAGTTTGAGCACATGCCTGTGTGAGTTGCTGCCGTTGTTTGGAGATGGCGTCGTCGGATCCAAGACAACCTTCTGCTGCAAGGCCCTATGTGCCGCCTCCTCTCAACCCCCAGGACCTCCCCCCCGACTATTCCAGCTTCCTCGCCATTCTCTTCGGCATCGCCGGTGTCATGCTCAGGGTTTGGCTTCTGATTTTGAATCTTTTCTTTTAGAAATTCCATGGAAAGGAGGTGCATGGGGGTGAGCAGGAGTATCTCATCTTTCATTGAACGTGCTACTGAGCATGCGATATAGAGTCGAGAAAGCAGGGATGGCGTTATATTTTTCTAGCAGAATGGGGTGTGTTTGTGTATGTTGGATGCAATCTCTTAGACAGATGTCGATTGCCATCTTCAGAACACGATCTGATCTGTCTTATGGCTTTTGGTGTAGTATAAGCTGGGCTCGTGGTTAGCACTGATATGCTGTGCGCAGTCTCTTGCCAATATGAAAAATGTAGAGAATGACCTAAAGCAAATCATAATGGCGATGACGTAAGTCTTGATCTCACAGTCTACAGGTAAATCGTTTATCGTGCTAAAGTGGTATTTACTTCTGAAGACGGAGTTCTTGTTTACAGGTTTGCCGTTATGGGGATAGTGACCAACTACCTCGGACCCTCCAGACAAGCAGTTCGCCCGAACTCATGATCGGTGCAGCCCCTTACTCCGATTCAGGTTTTCCATAGCTTTGAATCGATTTTTGCAAATTTTACTCAGGAGAAGCCTTTTTGCCGGATCCTTTGATTTGATCTATATCAATCCGACATACGTTTTCTTTCCCGAAATACCTTCTCCCATGTTAGTGGAAGCTAACATTGGATCCTTGAATAAACCTCAGGACGCTGATGCTTCTAGAAGTGTCATTGAAGAGTTGAAAAGACAGCGACTAAATTCCTAGCCTTGAAACGTAGTGTTTACAGTCAATCTGTTAATTTCAAGCAGCCTGTAAGCAGCATATTTTGAAAGATGTGTTATGTACCGAAGATAGTTTACAATGTTTTGCTTGAATGCTTCACACTGATGGCCACTCTGCAAGTTTAGTCATGAATGCTTTCTGGTGGAGTGTACGTCGATTATATATTGCAGTTGCAATTTGAAATCGTATATGTGTTAACATAATGTGTTCATCCAACGTAACCGCCCAAAAACCCCACCCCCTCCTTTGAACTGGTAATTTTTAAAAATCAATCTCTGTTACTGAGATTGAACAGAAGAGGATATTGCTGTGGCAAACAATGCGCTCTCTCATTGTTCATTCAGTTTGTAATATATGCCAAATGTTTAACTAGCTTGTAATATATGCCAAATGTTTAACTAGCCATAATTTTTCCTAGGGGTATCGAAGCAAGGAGGACTGCTATCGGATGGACTATCTGTCAAGCAAGCGACATACAGTTGTGAGGCTAGCTAGTGTTACGTCGGGTGAACTTTATTGACATTGGTGGTGGCGCCAATTGTCTTTTCCCTTTTGAAGGTTGCAGATCAGGGTGAGGTGATTTGAGAAAAGCCTGAATTGCAAATTCAGGCGGTAAACAGTAAATGAAGCTTCCACAGCAGGTCTGAGCCCAGAACTGGCCCAAGTTTAGGACCTAGACAATCTTAATGCAAGTGCTGAGCTGAGACTGCCAGTTTTGGGACGCTTTCGCAAAGTCAATCTGCTTGTGTAATAGGAACAGTTGGTAGCTTGTGTATTGGCCAGTTGGGATGAGGTAGCACATCATTTCATGATATGATTTGGTAGTGGTAGATTGGAGTACATCTCATGAAGTTCTGACATTCTGGTTGTAGATGGAGTTAGTAAGTCGAGCTACTCTAAATGGGTGGAAAGTAGATGTTGTAGTCTGTAGATGAGTTTGGTTGGTTCCCCTGCAGCCTTGCAGTTGGTTCTCTTTGTAGCATGGCACTTTTGAGTTGCATGCAGAGATTGTGGGCTTCACAGCTCTCATGCAATACGTTCACTCAGCGTTCAATCCATCTAGTTATAAGCCTAGTCTAATTGTGGAATATCAAGGTGTAAGAACCCTCAAAGGAGAGCACCTCTCCTTGAAGGAGCACCTCCAATACCTTGAATCCACTTTGTGGCACCCTCAATACACGGCTCCACCACATTGAAGTTGCCACATTGTCAAAAATATCAACATGGTATTGGAGCCTACCTTTAATTGTGCATGGAAAAAAGAGTTGAAGGAGACCCTACCACGTGGTAGTGAGATACTTGGAAAATAAAGGCACTTTCAAAGAAAATTTTAGTGATGTGGAAAGCCAACAAAGGATGAGCAAACTCACAATCAAAGAGTTTGGCCAAGTAGACCATGTGGCAAGAGGAGACTACCAAACACATGGTAAGAGCTGATTGGCTAACCCCAAATGAAAGCTGCAATAGACTCAAATGTGCAAGGGTAGAAGGAGTCGAGGTGGTACATTGAAGACATGGTGTGGCATGGCACAACAACCAAGAAGTGCAACATAGACCTTGAGAAGATGAGAGTAGCCAACAAAGAAGCTAGAGGAGATGATGTAATAGCGCAGGACAGGCAGAGCAGGTGTTGAGAAGGTTTGAAGTATTGGAAGTAGACAAGACTGACTACATAAGTGCTAGGCTAAGCTGGAGCATAGACCAAAAGAGACACATGTGATGTGTGGACAATAAGACTTGCAACAACCAACAACACCTTATTAGGCTAACGGTGTGAAAAAAACTTCAACCAGGTTGTAGCAAGCAAGAAGGATATTAGAAGGCTCTGACAAGCCAACAAAGGAAAATGATTCTTTGCAAGAAGTTGATGTGGCACACATACAAAGCTAACTAGTAGATTCTTATAGTAGCGGTGGCAGAATCAAGAAACCTAGGCAGAGATATGGCAGGAATAGATGCACAGAGTAGCACAACTGATGGTTGGATAAGTACACAAAAATTGTGACAGGGAGACATAAAGATTGCACAAACCAAAGCATGACATGTGTAGGGCTAGATGATAAAAACTTGTGGATGAGCATGTGGAAGATTAGTACAAATTAAAATTCATCGGCAAATAAAAAATTGAAGGATGTACAAAAAAGAGAAATTAGCTCCTCTAAAGACCTCAAATTCCCAAGGCTAAAAATCAGACAACGAAAGTGGCGGAAAAAAAAAAGTCCTCCAAGAAGCGAGTGACCATGCAAGGATAAAGTGCCAAATTTTGATGGACATGCAATGTAAGATTTGCTAAGGTGGAAGTTGAAGGGCAAAGACAACACACTAGAAGATACTAACTATGTTCAAGCAAAAGCCATAGTGTAAAGAAGCTAGTTACAAATTGAACGCAAATATCGCAAAGGAATATGGTGAGGAAGAAGTTGACATGGCAAGTAAAGCCAAATCATGGTTGAGGGGGGCTATTGAAATGTGCAATCATGAGTGCATGAGTAGGAGAAAGGATAGGGCTAAATAGAACCTCACCTAGGATTAACCTCTAGGAAATGTGTGAAGGGCTTAATCCACATACAAAGTGGGTGACCAAATATCAAGGATAGGAATTCTTGAAGGAGAAGACCTCCAATACCACGGATCCATTTTGAGGGGTCAAGTTCCTTGAAGTGGCTAGGTGGATGAGGGGTTGGGGCACCCTAAGTACCTAACTCCACCACATTGAAATCGCTACATTGTTAAAAACATCAACATATGCAAGCACATGAGTATATTCTTGAAAAGAAAAAGTTCCTTGAAGTGGCTAGGTGGTTGAGGGTTTGGGGCACCTTGAGTACCTAGCTCCACCACATTGAAATCACTACATTGTTAAAAACATCAACATGTGCAAGCACATGAGTATATTCTTGAAAAGAAAAACTAGCTACTTTCACTATTCAAATTGAGAAAATACAAGAATTGTGGACTTGTTAGATTTTTCTCAAATTACTTTTTGAAAATTTTCAATTTTTTATAAAATTGCCATTTAGGGAATGCAAATGCTCTAAGAACAACTCAATCTACTTGTGCTTATTGCATTAAATTTTGGGGCACAAAAGTATTAAGAATTATAACTCGAGTTCAAGATTTTGAACTCAAGTTTGATATCAAGTTGCATGAAGTGGCTAGTATGAAGGGGGATCATCACAACAAGTGAATAGGTGGCCTAAAAGTCTCACAAATAGGATGGAGCTACCTAGTAACCACCTAAATACTCTAGGGTATCACAAGGCTACCACAATCCCCATCAGAATCCACTATTTGAGCTTTAATAGCAAGATTTGAACTCGAGTGATAAAGCTTTAAACTCGAGTTATAAGACTTAAAAGAAGCACCTAGTGACCTATTCCCTTTACACAAGGCCTTGAGTGCCATTAACATGCCTGAACTGTATATACATGCAAATGATAGACCACAAATCTCAAAAAAATATTTGAAATTGAGTTACAAGACCTAAAAGAAGCATATAGTGACTTACTCCTTTTACACAAGGCCTTGAGTGCCATTACCATGCCGAAAGTGTATATCTCCTTACCTGACACCATTCCCATACCACACAAAGCTCACTTCCAAGAGTAGTTAAAATAATGCATGAGATGAAGAATGCTTGGATAGGGAAACTAACTCACCTCAAGGAGAATTTGAAACTTGATCAAGAACAATGGATAATGCTTACCTCAAACAACGAAGAAAAAGAAGTGCACATGTTCAGGCAAGAAGATCAAGGGACCCAAGAAAATGCTAGACAAAAAGTAAAATCTATTGCAAGAACTTACATCATCCACATGCATTGAAAAGATAACATATAAGGCATCCACTCAACAAAAAGGAGGGCAACTTTAAGACCAAGCAATAGGGATGCTCAAAGAAGAAAAATAAGGGATCTACTTGTTAATGAACCATAAAGAAGTGATGACTAAAAAGTAATTCAAGCACTTAGCAATTGATATAAAAGATAATACTACAAAGTGGAACAATGTAAAGCACTATGCTAAAAAAAATGGGTACCAAAGAAAGAATCCACCAATTTCCACCCAAGCAATATCAAGAATGGACACAGGATTATTGTTGGGATTTGCATGCATGTAGAGTATGGAAGAGACAATCTTAAGATTATGACCCAAAATATTAAAGGAAGGAAGAGTCGAGATAGTAATCACACAAAACACTAATATTTTATTACTCAAAATGGATCAGAAGACCACCACTTATCCCTATGGGGCTTGTCATGGTGGTTTACAATGTAAAGATCCCACACAGAAAGCTGCACAAGCTAGCTACTGCATAAAAGGATAAGATATGACACACAATTGTGGAGAGAAACCACCACATAGGCTTGTTTGCATGATCACCATGACACACATAGCTGAGAGCTTAATAAGAAGAATCACACCACTAAGAAGATCATCACGCAAGGTTGCCAGCACCAAGATGAGCACAACCATCAATCCAAGACTGTTGCCAGTGCCACTAGCCAGTAGGTGAGCTTGTTGTTGTGAGCCATGAGATGCCTCCTGGCCACTGCTTAGAGATCCAACCTCCAACCTTCATGGAACCAACCTGAGAAACCTTGAAGAGATCCTAGGAGATTCCGCCTAGAACAAAACTGCCAGGAGAGACCATGTAGACGTGCTAAGTGTCAAGTGGCCAAACCTACACTTGAGCCTTAGTCCTATTATCGTTTATGCCAACTATCCCCCCATAAAAACTAAGTAGGGGGGAGAGGAAACTATCACTACAAAAAAGAGAAACCGAGAAAAAAAAATTATCTGCTTAAAAGGCATAATCTTCTTGTAGGTTGCTCACTAGAGGTCCTCCTTGCACTAGTCCGACAACATGTCCTTCTTGTTCATCTTCATTGATCTTGGAGCTGCTACGTGCACCATTTCTATCATCAAATGCCTTCTTGTAGCAATTTTTCTCCTTGTTTCCTTCATGACCATAGTATTTGCAAATGAGCTTTCTGCCATTATCCTTCATCTTAACTTTTACTTTGACTGCATAGACGTGTTCATTTCTACCTATTGTATTCATTTCTACTCTTCGTTCTTCAATGAGAGGCACAATTTCTATCATCAAATGCCTTCTTGTGGTAGTTTTTCTCCTCGTTGCCTTCACGACCACAATATTTGCAAATGACCTTTTTGCCATTATCCTTCATCTGACCTGTCCTTTGAGTGCATAGACATGTTCATCTATACCTACTGTGCTCATTTCTACTCTTCGTTCTTCATTGAGAAGCATTGCAATGACATCTCAAAATGTTAATGCATCGGAATTGACTCTCAAAATTGTGACCATTTCATTATACCTGGAAGGGAGACTGGTTAACAATATGGCTTTAGCATCGTCATCCTCTACACATACTCCCAAAGCTTGAAGCTGCTTAATTATGGCTTACATTTGATTCAAGTGAGTTTCTAGATGATATCCATCTCCCAGTTTTAGACCAAATAATTCTTGATTGAGCATGATCTTAGAGTTTTTCACCCTCTATCCAAATAGTTCTTTGAGCATGCTCCAATTTTGTGCTACTATAGTCTTTGAAATATCTATATGATGGAAGAAATTCATCCCAAGAGCTCATCCCAAGAGACCAAGGGCATTCTCATTCTTGAGGTCCCAAGCATTCATCTTCTCAAGACCTTGATTACAGGTGGGCCTCTTCTCGATCTAGAGACTACCCCCCACAAGCCCTTCTCCATAAGAAGCAAGTGCACAAAGGGTTGCCAAGAAGGGAAGTTTCGGCCATCAAACTTTACAAGAGAGGCTTTAGGAAGACCTAACTTGGTAGAACAGACCTTGGACCAACTATCTATGTCTATTGCAACTGTGAGAGAGTTTGGTTACACACTTCAAAAAGAATGTCTAGAGCTAGGATCTTCCTTCTTTGAGAACTACGAGGTCTTTTGACAAACTTTGGTGCTCCAAAAATATCGAACTTGGGCAACCTCCTCCAAATTTTTTGCCCTTGAGTTCTTAAGAACATTTAGGCACATGCAACACCTACTCTTATACCACTTGTTGGGATTTGCATATGCATGTAGCATATGGAAGAGACAATCTTAAGGTCATGAGGCTGTGAATAGTAAAGGAAGAGTCCACACAGTAATCACACAAACCATTAATCTTTTATTACTCAAAATGGATCAAAAGGCCACCACTCATTCGTATGGGGCTTGTCTTGGTGGTTTACAATGTAAAGATCCCACACTCAAAGCCACACAAGCTAGCTACTACTGCATAAAATGATAAGATATGACACATTGTCATGGAGAGAAACTGCCACATAGGACTCTTTGCATGATTACCATGACCAACATAGCTGAGACATTAAGAAGAAGAATAAAACCACCAAGAAGATCATCACTGACAGTTGCCGACACCAAGGTGATCAAAGCCACCAATCCAAGACTGCTGCTAGTGCCACTAGCCAGTAGGTGAGCTTGTTGTGAGCCATGAGCTCCTCCTACCACTTCTAAGAGATCCAACCTCTGACCTTCATGGAACAGACTCAAGAAGCCTGGAAAAGATCCTAAGAGATGCTGCCTAGAACAAAACCACTAGGAGAGATGCATGCAGATGTGCCAAGTGTCAAGTGGCCAAACCTACACTAGAACCTTATGACCTACAATACTTTATGCCAACAATTAAGGTGGACACGGATATCTAATCCTTATATTAATAGTCAAAGATTCCATTAGTAACCCTTGTAGGTCTAGGAGAAAAAAAGGTGTACACATTAGATGACCAACAGATGTCAATGTAAAGATGATGGGAAAAAGCATTTGGATCCCAAAGATGTAATAAGTATAGCAAAGGATGAGAAAAGAGTTATCCTATCGCAAACAACCTGCTACATAGAAACCTCAGCAAGTATGGTTTCTCTCTTCAAAATCAAATAAGATGGATATAAAAATGGAAGAAACCAAGGGGAACAAAAGTTGGAAAAGAGCAAACCAAAGGACAATGGGGCAAAAACTTCAACCAAAACCCAAATAGTCAAAGATGGAAGTATGGTTTCTCTCTTCAAAATCAAATAAGATGGATATAAAAATGGAAGAAACCAAGGGGAACAAAAGTTGGAAAAGAGCAAACCAAAGGACAATGGGGCAAAAACTTCAACCGAAACCCAAATAGTCAAAGATGGCTTCATGTAGGTGAGATTCTTGTTAGAAGACATTACTTCCTGCCACAACTACTAGCACATCTACCATGTCATTCAGTGCAATTGGTATGCAATTCGAAATTAGTGTGGGGAGAGCATGGAGATCAAATAAGATAGAATTTTCTTAATCTCAACTTAGTCTAGTTCAATTAGATTGAAAAAATGTCTTAGGATTATGATTGGCGGTATTCAATCAAAGTTATGGTTAAAAATATTCATAAAAACATATCATTGGAGATCCCAACTTAGTCTAGTTGGATAATATATTGAAGGAGCATCTTAGGAATATGATTGACATTGTTTAATAAAAGTCATGATCAATATGCTCATAAAAGTGAATCATTGAAGGTCACCTTCAATAAATTCCAAATAAATTAATCAATAAATTCCAAATACTCTTATTGAAGGTCACCTTCAATAAAAAAAAAAAAAATCCAAATTCTCTAATTGAAGGTCTTATTGAACGTCACCTTCAAAGCTTTAATCAATAAATTCCAAATATTCTTATTAAAGATCTTATTGAAGGCCACCTTCAAATAAATTCCAAATACTTTTATGTATGCAATATATTCACTCCAAGAAAAAGGAAAAAAGAAGAGGGGAAAAAGGAAGATGAAAATAAAAGAAAGGATCTGGAGGATAAAACTGAGTGTTTGGAACTTCTAGATACATTAATCCAATAAGTCTACACAACCACATGTGTCTACATAACCACATGCTTTTGATCATGTATGCCTAGTAAAATGTTGGAAAACTGAAGGAAAAGAGTAGAGTGGACACAAACTCAGAAGACTTGCATTACTTCCATTGTAGAATGAAGAAGAGTGAGGTCCTTAAGTAGGCACCTCATACATGCTCACTGACATCACTGATGACCTCAAAGCTCCACAATCATCTCCTCAATCTGCTCCTAGATTCTCTCAATCATCCTATGTGGCTCTCCACCACCTAACTGTGCTTGTGGGCACCTAACTGTGCCTCTAGCACTCACACATAGAAACATAAGGTGTGCCTGAGGCATACACCTTGAGATATCCCAACAAACCCCCCCTCAAGGAAATGCCTCAAGCTATGTCAAGGATACATCTAGTCTCATAGTTTCTCATGCCATCTCATGGTGGTCAAGGATAAATCTATGGCTAGGTTCTCATGCTAGCAAGGGTTCCCTTGGGTGTAAGGTAAACAAAAGGGATACAAAAAGACCTTCCAATGGTTATCTCCCCTGCATGTACATGCACACAATGTCTGCAAGAGGTACCATGGAACAAAACATACACATGGCCTACATCATAAGGTGACCAGAGGTGTTTACAAAACACACAAAACACATTAGTTTATTTTCATTCATTTTGGAGGACTATCCAGGCTGAGTACCTTGACATAAAAAGAGAGATGTGGAGCATACATAGAGATGATTTAAAATGCATAATCTTCAAAGGATGCCTCATCTTGTGGAGGCTCATTAACTGTAAGTGCATTTTCTGTCTTTGCTTTGTTTCTGTAAAACTTCTCATTATGGTTGTTCTTGCCACAGTGCTTGCATGGATTAATTTTGAAGCAGTCCTTTGAAAGGTGATTTGTCTTTCCACAGTGATTGCAAGGGGTATACTTGCCCTTCTGGAATTTTACAGCATAATCAGTGTCATTGCCTGTCCTAGTGTCATTGCCTTTCCTGAGCTCCATATGCCTTTCTTCTTCTTGGAGAGCAGAGATAATACCTTCAAGATTAGGATTAGGAAGATTTTTCAAAGTGGTAACTATGTGATCATAATCTTCAGGCATGCTCTTAAGTAACACTGCCATAGCATCATCTGGAGAAATAGGAGAGTTGATAGAAGCTAATTGAGTCATAAGACTCCACATATAGTTGACATGAGTTGATAAAGTAGTACCACTAGTCATCTTCAATTCAAAGAAAGAGATTTTAAGTGATAGTTTAGAGATGTGAGAGCTACCACCAAAAATCATGTCAAGCTTCTGCCAAGCTTCTGAAGGAGACTCCAAGTCAGAGATATGGTGAACATGATCATCTCCTAAAGCAAGAGCAATGATACCGTATGCTTTTTCTTCTCTAGCTGGATCCCTTGCCGGTCGTGTCGGAGTTGAGGATTCTCCAACATTGGAGGCCGTAGAAGTAGCGGTAGGAGTAGGTTTGACAAGTCCCCATAAGTTCTCCCTCATCAATGCAAATTTCACCTTCATCTGCCATGTATGGAAGCCCTTTCCATTGAACTTCTCTAGATTCAATAGGGTAGCCATGAGAGGGTCTAACCCAGATATTGGGCAGTGTCTATCTCTCTTACAAGGCCAAAAAAAAAAAAAAAAACTGAAAGACTTCCAAAATATGAGCACTTGATGTAGCAAAGACTAGTGACCAATATTCAAACAATGATGCTTCTTCTTACATGCTTCACAGAGGTGGCTTAAAATGAGAACTTTCCAATCAAAACCAGGTCTAGTAATTCAAAACAAAATTGAAGCCACACTTGTACTGAAGTTATTGAAAGCTTCAAAAGACCAGAAATGCTAGAGTAGCATTTTATGTAGCATCATCTTCAAAAGCTTGTCAAAACTGTCAAAACTAAAGAGCTGAACTTGGAGGGCTTATAGCTCACTCTTCAAAGCAAAAGAAAGGGGGCTTTCTGAGGCAAAAGAAAGCTGGTATACCACAGTAGATCCTCTAGGAAGAAGAGGTGCAAAAACGGTCCTTCTACAAAGTCGACTGGTTTTTCTCTGTTTTCTCCTTCAATATGCAGCCATTGCTACTTAGATTTTAGCACAAGGTAGCCCAAGGTATGGAGAAGCTTCCCCTGAAAGGAATTAGAGAAAGAAGGAGCAGGTGCAAAGAAAACGCAGGAAGAGAAATCGACGAAAACCGTGTAATGGCGACCAGCAGAGATGGACGTTCTTCAATTTCTTGCAGCCGGAAGTTCGCCCCTTCAAGGTGGATCTTCAGCAGGAAGGGCGTGGGAAATGGTTGAGAACCTGAGGAGAACAGGCTTAAGCAAATTTTGGGAAGAAGAGGGAGAGATGGTGAAGAAGAAGAAGAAGAAGAAGATGATGATGATGTGGCAGAAATGGGCTCAAGGGGGATCAAATGGGCTCTGATACCATGTTGGAAAACTGAAGGAAAAGAGTAGAGTGGACACAAACTCAGAATACTTGCATTACTTCCATTGTAGAATGAAGAAGAGTGAGGTCCTTAAGTAGGCACCTCATACATGCTCACTGACATCACTGATGACCTTAGAGCTCCACAATCATCTCCTCAATCTGCTCCTAGATTCTCTCAATCATCCTATGTGGCTCTCCACCACCTAACTGTGCTTGTGGGCACCTAATTGTGCCTCTAGCACTCACACATAGAAACATAAGGTGCCTGAGGCATACACCTTGAGATATCCCAACATAAAATGCATAAAAATAAGACACCCATTGAGTGTGCCAAGACAACTAAATGCCAAACATCAAATTAGGGGTTAATATGGATGAAAGTCTAAGACAATATGTCATTAGAATGTAACATTTCCTTTAAGTAGCACTAGCCATCATAGAAATCCAACTACATAAACACAATCCCTAAGTGAGAAGAAAAGGAATCTGCAAGTGAAACACAATCCCTAAGTGAAAATAGGAATTTGCAAGAGAAGAAAAGGTACATGGAGGTCTTAGACCTCCACATACAAGATAACTTGCGTAACTTTTTCAAATTGATCAATACTATCCATGCTTCTTACGAATCGTTCCTACTTTTCTAGCCCTTCGTTGATCATTAATATCAATAAACCATCGTCAGGAATGTGTAATGATTTTTTGGGTAATTTTCTGAGTTCCCCTATCATTTTTAGAAATAGGAATGACACGATGCTTGGGCGTAATAAATTCCAACATCATAGGAAGGTTATCCATGCAGAAATTAAATGGAGTCTCTTGTGCTTGTGATAGCGAGCAAAGGGTGAACTTCCATGGATAACCTCACCCCTTATGCCTCTTTATAGCATATATCAAAGGGATGGGCATAAAAATATAATAGGGCATAGCAATATAAAAGGGATGGGCATAACAATATAAAAGGGATGTATAATATAATAGGTGCTTTGGGAGCAATAAAAGTGGCAATAGAATAGATTCCAATTATAGATCTGGAGGACTAAAATTTGTGTGTTACCTATCACTATCATGGAATAGGAGATAGCACTAGTGCAGTGCCTTCAGACCCCTTTCTTGTAGAATTTCTCATCTAACTTTAGATTTAGGCCTATTTTGATGGAAAAATTTATGGAATACGAAAAAATATTCATGGCCTTTCCATTTGTTATTTTAAATTTGGTTTCAAATTTTTAATTTTGTTGATCCTAGTTGATGTTGCAATTAATAGTCAAAAAATCACCTTTGATGGTGGTCAAGATGAAGGAATCTCACTTCAACACAGAAGACAAAATTGATTTGCATGGGATTTTATGCAAGAAGACATCATTTCCCACTGTAGTGTGAATTTGGGCCTCCAAAGGGTGTTCAAAGATCCAAATTCACACCATATAAGAAATGATGTTTCCTTACATTTGGTGCAAAACACAATTTGTGGTGACTTTGACTGCTCAGAGCATATTCCAACTCGATCAACTTTGTCTTCTATGCTAAACTAAGATTCCTTCTACATTTTCTTGAAATTGAGGCTGGAGTCTTAAGAATTGGTTAATAGTTGCATTAGACAATGTGTTAGGTTCACAATAATCCCACTTTATTTATTCTATATTTAATTAGAGACATTATGTGCAAGTTCTCAATGTTAGTATCTCCATGTAGTTTTTAGAATTTGGTTTTGAATGTTTGTCTATGTTGATCCTAATCTATTTTGCAATTTCAAACAAGAATCCAATTTTCATGGTCAAGTTGAAA
The DNA here is from genome assembly GCF_047967505.1 of Dipteris shenzhenensis. Taxonomy (NCBI): domain Eukaryota; kingdom Viridiplantae; phylum Streptophyta; class Polypodiopsida; order Gleicheniales; family Dipteridaceae; genus Dipteris; species Dipteris shenzhenensis. Next base: position 40,253,378 of record NC_141627.1, on the reverse strand, counting down.
AACTTCACTTTGACACAGAAGGCCAAGTGCCCCTGACATTTGCCAGCTACATAGCCCCACAAGCTCCACCTTACTGTCCAATGCAAGGAACCTCCATGCAGATGCCCAATGACCCGCTTCCTCTTGGAGTCCGACAGTTCACTCCTGCTACTGCTACTGCTCCAGTGTATGGGGGAGTAGGATTTTCAGCCCTAATGCTAGCACATGTCACTCAGTGGACCACCTCTATGAACCATCAGGCCCACAACGATGCCACCTCCAACAGCTTCCCAAATGGTGCTATTGGATGAGGCGATGTGCATCCAGGTGAATGAACTAGGAAGGGGGGCTGCACCACCCTCGGCTGCACCTGTATTTCCAGCAGGGATCACCAATCCCTCTAGGAGTTGAATAGCCATCTCCAAGTTGATGACTAAATTCCTTGGGGAAGGAGATTCGGTCTCCCACATGAAGCGATTCAAGAAAATATATGAAGCCTTTACTGCTCCCGGAGATCTAGAAATGGTTAATGCATTTGGACTTCGTCTAGATGGCAAGGCAGGCCAATGGCATAGAGCCCTCAACCCGAAAGAGAAAGTCAACTGGGAGGCATTATGGAAAGCATTCATTGTAGGGTTCACCCCTAGTGGACATAAATGAATCCCGATTAACCAATCATATGGGGTGAAATAGAAGTACAAGGAATCCCTCTGGGATAACATCGCCAGGATCAAACACCTCAATTTTTGTTTGCAAACCATATGAGAGGATGAGCGATGAATGATTGTTGCCACACTTCCTTATTGGTTTGGAAGACCCAAAGCTGCATGACCACTTAATGGTTATGAATCCTGCTTCCTTCAAACTTTGCGGCAAGGTGGCTATCCGTATAAGTGATAATATGATGGATAAGGTTGTCCAAGAAAAAACTACAATCCCATCAGAGGTATCACAATCGGTAAGGTCTTCTAGTGTAGAGCCTAGTAAGAAGGAGAACAACGAGCCCAAGGGCTTAGATATGAGCAGTTGGCCTCAAACTTGCTAAATTAGGTGGGCCAACAGTGGAAGCCAAGGACCTCCAAGGAGACACCTAGTAACCCCCATTTGTTTTCGAGGAGAGACAATATGTGGTGCAGGATATGCAACGGCAATCATCCCTCCAATAAGTGCCCCTACCGATTCTCGAGGGTCCTTCCCCAACCGATTTATCAAGCAAAGACCCCCCTTAGCCCTGATGGACCCACCCAACCTTATGAATGCACAAGTTGCCCCTTTAGCCAATTCAGGGTAGAATAGGGCACAATAGGCTCCCCTACCACCACTCAAACTGGGTCCGCAACCTCTCCAACCTTGTATAACTCCAATCAATCAAGTGTTGGTGGAGGAACTACCCAATGATTGAGAGAAGCCATCAAAACAGGACCACGGTCACCTCGAATATTACCCTTGCAAAAGGAGGGAAGTGGCACCATAATTCACTACCTCCTGCATGAGGATCAAGAGGTCCTAGTGTTCTAGAAAGCTCTCATGGTGGCCGAAGGGCAAGAGACATGAACTCCGTAACACAAAGGCTCCCGATCTAATGTTATACTTGCTAAGGTCCGCATAGGGCAATTGAATGCCCATATAAGGGCTCAACGAACTCTCTGGTGTCATGCTTTAAATGCCAAGGGCCACATTTTTAAAAGGACCACCCCTATAGGGATCTTACCTCGGTAGTTCCACCCACGACAGACCCTACACCCTTGTGTGCTGGTTGCAAAGTAGAGCATTTATTCAAGGATTGCCCCTGAGAAGACCAGCAACTCTGGCCACCCTGCCCAAGAGCACTAGCATTATTTTGCTGAGTATTGAATAGGGTCAAGTAGCAAAAGTACCCTTAAAGGTCATCACAAGGATGCAAGCTAGAGCCATAGGTAGGGAAATGAAGAAGTAGGAAAGGAAGGACAAAGCACCCCTATCGCAAAACCCCGAGGTGCCCCAACCCCCACAAACTAGGTCCAAGAAGGCCACCCGAGTAGGCAAAGGAGCGGACCAAGTGCTCATCCAAGACGGTCCTGATGAGGAGATAGCCACCCTTTCCACCTCTCCCTGGATGACCTGAGTATGCGTCCATACTCAGATGCAAACAAGCTAGTGCAGGCCTAAGGCCTCACATCTCCACCTCAATAGAAGGGAACCTGTCTGGACCCAGCCATGGAAGAACAACACATAATAAATGCTCAAAACTTTGTATGGGAATGCTAGGAGAAGTTTGAGCATAGGATCAAGGCTAGTAGAGGGTCAAATACTATCCACTCGGACCACCTGACCACTCATAGAGAAGAAAAGGTACTTAGGGTTCCTGAAAGGGTGGAAGAAGAGGAACAATCTAGCTCTGGTAAATCAAAGGCTCCACACTTAATGCAAAGAATGTTTCAAAAAGGACTCGATATTATACAACCTACAAGAGGAAGGAGACATTTACGGTCTTGAGGATCTGCTATCAGTAGGTAGGGAGACCTCTCAGGACAATGCCAAGTTGGCAGCCTTCCTCTCCACTGAGGTTAATATGCCAATCATGTCCTTTGTTAAGAGGAAATTGTACCCTCTTGCGAGACTTGTCAAACTGGATGAATGGACAACTCATTCCCCTAGGACCTACTAGCCCTAAAAGAGGAGGAAAGCAGCTAGGCCAATATTTGAAGGTGATGATACTAATGCGGCTATCCCCATAACCTACCAAAACCAAAAGGTTGATGCCATCATGGACGGGGGAGTAGGTGTGAGTGTCTGGACCAAGGGATGCTTAGAGAAGTGGGGAAACTTTCTCTTGAGCAAACCCACTTGGTAGTGAAGCTAGCTAAGGGCAGAACTGCTGAACCCTTGGGAGTCCTCATAGGCATTAACATTAAGGTGTTCGGCTTCACATACCCCATTAGATTTGTAGTCATGGACTTTATCCAGAAGCCTGGATATGAAGCCATCCTAGGTAGGCCCTTCTTGTGAATGTTCGGACTTGTACATGATTGGTGCACTGACAACATCTATTTACGCCATGAGGAGCAAATGTGCGAGTGGCCTTGCATACATACAAGACCCATCCATTGTCAGGACAACTATTTGCCGTAGAATCTGACACAACCGATAGGACTGTGTCCCTAAAACTATTCCAAACTTGTGGGAAAGAAGAGGACAAGAGGGAGGCAAATGAATTTTGGTATGCCCCTCTCCCCAAGCCAGAGTTCTCTTAGAATTGGATGCACATTATGGCAAACATTGACATCCCAAAGAGAATAGGGTTCTTTAAGCAAATATCCATGGAGATCCAATGCATTTATCTGTGGAGATTTTAACAATTCTCCTCTGCTGAGAGTAACACCACTTCAAGATCTCATATGCTTTCATCGGAAAGACATAAATGGGATAGCATGCTTTTTTCTGTGTAGGCTGAAGATTTATGGCTGCTTCTACAAGGGTCAGCGCCCGGATATACTTTTCATCATCAGACTCCACGAGTTGAGCAAGGGGATAGTAAGGGTCAAATCAAACCTCCACTGGCTAACATGTGTGGGGGCTACTACTGCTCACCATGAGTTCTCCTCCGATTGGGAAGCATGGTTGAGCAAGGTCACCTCCCTAGTCTGCTCCATAAACTTCCATGAAGGAGCCCCCCTTAGGTCCAAAGCTCCAAACCTCCAAAAGTCCAAAGGCTCCCGCCAGGGCCAAGGGGAATACCACCCAAGGGGGAGTGGAGGAGGAGGATGAAGAGAAGGAGGATCTACAACACGTACCTGCCTATTACAAGGCCTACACAATTGAGGATCGCAAGATCTTATACCAGCAAGCCAAGAGAACTCAAGAAAAAGGGTGCTTCCAAGGATATGATGGCCCAGCTAAGGTTAAGGAGGTAAACCTAGTGTCGGAAGGGGAAGACCCCCAACCAATATTCATCACAGATGATCTCACCCCCAACAAGGAGAGTGCTTTAATTGCCCTCCTTCGAGAGTACAAGGATTGGCCTGGAAATACACAGATATGAAGGGTGTGCCCGTTGAAGTCATGCATCACATGATACCCATGCTTGATGATGCTAGGCTAGTGCGTTAGATTGCCTACCCCATGAATCCCAAATATGCACTCATAGTGAGAGAGGAGATCCAAAAACTCATAGATGTGGGATTCATCTATGAGATAGAGCATACAAACTGGGTGTCACCCATTGTGATAGTCCTAAAGAAGAATGGAAAGATTTGAGTATGCATGGATCTAGAAAAAGTCAATGCTACCACCAGGCATGACCACTATCCCTTGCTATTCATGGAACATGTTCTGGAAAGAGTGGCCGAAAGGAAGCTTATAAATTCCTAGATAGATTCTCAGGATACAATCAGGTGTCCATCGCCCCACAAGATCAACATAAAACTGCCTTTGCAACTGAGTGGGGTGTGTATGTAGCCAAGGTAATGATATTTGGGCTTACCAATGTGCCCGCCACCTTCCAACGGTTGATGATCACCATCTTCAAGGAGTACCTAAGGGACTTTGTGGAAGTATTCCAGGATGACGTGTGCGTAAGAAGCTCGACATGGGATGATCACTTGAGATACCTAAAACTGGTTTTGGAAAGGTGCAGGCTGTACCGTATATCCTTGAATCCCCTCAAGTGCCACATAGTGTCCAAGAATGGTATCTCCATGGATTACAACAAGATCAAGCTCATTCTAGAATTACCTCCCCCCACAAATGCCAAGGGCGTGCATCAGTTTACATGCCATACGGGCTACTATCAAAGGTTCATTCTGTTCTATGCAGACATAGCTCGGCCATTGTACAAGCTATTAGTAGTCTTTGAGTGGATTGAGTAATGCTAGAAATCCTTTGAAACCCTGAAGCTAGCTCTAGCCACAACACCGATATTACGGGCCCCAAACTGGAATCTAATATTCCACGTTCACATAGATGCCTCCAATTTTGCTATTGGGTGTGTGTTAGCCCAACCAGGGGAGTATAACTTGGACTACCCTGTGTACTTTTCTAGCCGGCAATTAAATGATGCCGAGGTCAATTACATGACAACAAAGTGGGAAGGCCTAGCCATGGTCTATGCAGTTAAAAAGTTCAGGCATTACTTGTTAGCCAATAAGTTCATTTTTTATGTGGATCATCAAGCATTACTATATTTGGTTAACAAGCCCTGCATGACGGAATGCATCACAAGGTGGGTGCTAATCCTTCTGGAATTTGACTTCACAGTCGCAATGTGTAAGGGAAAGACCCATGTCCTAGCCGACCACCTCTCAAGGATCCCCAATGGAGAAACTCTGACGAGAGTCAAGGATGATCTCCCGAATGCTCCCCTATTCCTCATTGACATCATTCCTGAATGGGCAGCCAAAATAGGCCACTACTTGGCCAACGGGGTGCCTCTAGACAAAGCCCTTAAGAAGGATAGATCCTACAAACTCATTGAGGATGCAACACCATTTCAATTAATTGCATGCCAGCTATACCGCATGGGCAAGGATGGCATCATGCACAGATGCATGTGTGAGCACAAATACATCGACATGCCCAAAGAAGCACACTTTAGGATAGCAGGCGATCACTTCGACGTTACGGCATGTAAGGTGCTGCAAGCTGGCCTTTGGTGGCCGACTCTCTTCAGAGATACAGCTGGATTTATCAAGCGATGCGACCCCTACCAATGAGTGCAAATCCCTCATAAAGCAGACATGATGCCCCTGATGGGATTATTAAACTATCAGCCCTTTGAGAAATGGGGCATAGATTTGATTGGATCGATAAGCCCAACAGCTAAAGGAACATGGGCTAGATACATTATCTTGGCCACATATTATTTCACTAATGGGTGGAAGGGAGAGTCACAAGAAAAGTTGATGCACAATCCACCACTAAGTTTTTATATGAGTAAGTCATTGCATGGTTCCGATGTCCCTTAGAATTGGTAAGTGACCGAGGAACTCATTTCCTCAACGAAACTATAGCGACCCTGACTAGTGAATTCATGATTAAACATAGAAAGTTGATGCCATACTACCCCAGGGCAAATGGCCTGGCTGAGAGCTCAAATAAAATGTGTTGCAAGATCATAACATTGCATTGTCAAAGCCAGTCATACAGACTAGGAACACAAGCTCATCGCAGCCTTGTGGGCCTACTGAACATCTTATAAAGTGGCCACAAACTGCACCCCTTTTAGCCTAGCCTTAGGGTGGAAGCAATTATGCCAATGGAATATGTAGTGCCTAGCCTTTGCATTACAGTCAAGGAAAGGCTCACCAAAAATGCCTTGGCGGAGCACTTAATCTATCTTGAATGGCTAGAAGAGATAAGATTGCGTGCAACCTACTGCCTCTGGGTGGAGAAGGCATGACGTAAAAAATGGTTCAACTGCAGCCTCAAAAAGAAGGACCTCAAGGAAGGAGATCTCGCACTCCTCTATGGCATCTACAACACCAAACATAAGCTTAAATATAGGGGCATGGGTCCTACCACATGGTGGACATTACTCTGCAAGGGGCATGTCGAATAGCTACCCTGGATGGAGTAGAAATGGATGGCTACCACAACGGGAGTAAATTGAAAAGATACAATGGCCCCTCACCCTGGAGATCCTCCAGGCCATCCATAGGGAAAAGGAGCTTAGGGCCGAGGTGGCCCAAATGAAACGTCAGGCCATCAAAGAAGCCAAGGCACATAACGCCGAGATCAAACAACGTAAGCAAATGGCCTTGCTTAAGTCAACACTCGAACATCCAGGAAATTGATGAACTAACACTAGAATTAGCTAGTTGAATGTAAAATTGGAGGGTCCGAGCTTACACGTCCAGGGACTCATGGATCTGGGAGAGAGCCGTAACTTCATCTCGCACAAAGTATGGGAAAAGCTACAAGTACCCCTAAAACTTTCTGTGGCTTCAGGCCATGCCATTAACGGTCATCTCTTAAGCACATTAGGATATGTGGACTTGGAACTAATGGTTGTTCGCCAGGAAGTAGATATTTGTTTTTATGTTCTCCCCACACTGACAAACATATGATATTGGCAAGGACCTGGTGCTACGGTGTGAACTACCAAATCAATTGGAGGGCTAGAACATCTCCTCTCACGAATGGGGGGAGGACTATAGTAATTCCGCTCTGTGAACTTCATCCCATTCCCCAGTTTTAAATGAAGGCAATTCCAAGGCCCCAACAACCTCCAGTACTCCTGGTCCTGACCCTTGGAAGGAAGTCCAAACCTGAACAGTACGAAGTCCTAATCATAGTGATGGTAGAGTCGCGCTGCAAGTTACTCCGCCACCCCTACCGCCCAACCAAAAATGCCATGAACAATAGGTGCACGAAGCTATTCTCTATGCTCAATGACACTTCAACAATAGTCAATGGCTTGAAAAGATCAAAGTAGGGGAAGCGTCTCTGATCCCTCCTTGGCCTACACCGACATGGGAAACCCCATCTAAGAGAAGAACCAAATGCTACCAATTGCCTCGACTTCCAAGCCCGAATCTACCACTCCAAGCACAACTGTCCCACAAGCATTGGGTCGCCATAAAGCTCTTGGAAGCCCAGGGCTATTACCAAGGCAAGTAGGCCGCTTGGGCCTAGAAGTTTCCTATGGCACCAAATACATGATCCCAACTTGTATGGGTTTAGAACGTAGTAATACAAGAACCTGTGTCAACCGTGGATGTAGTTCCACAAGAACTAACCTTCAAACTCATTATGAAGGACAAGTCCCCAAGCCCCTGGAGTGGTGTGATTCTAGGAACAGTGCAATTCAATGAGAAGGTTGCCTAGGCCAATGACGAAGCAACACAAGAACCGACCCCTAGAAAGGGGATAGTTACACAAGAACCTTCCTCTAGGCCCATGCACATGCCATCAAAGGACACTTGTTTTCACACCGGTTACAACCATACAAGAACCCGCCTACCCTACCTCCAAAGAGTTCCATCCAAGTGAACACCACCATGCCAATACACCCCTGACAACCAAGATGGAGGCTCAAACTCAACACATGCTCTACTTGGCTAATGACACGCTATATATCTGCTCGACATTTGTCTCCACTGCATCCCATATAAGCATCAAGTCCAGGTCTAGGTGACGGTAGGCATATCACCACCATGCACCAGCAGCTCACAAATCTCTAGTATGCCAATGCGCCCACTCACATTCATAATCAGCAATAGGTGAATACGGCTAGTACATCTCTTCTGCATTATCTTCATGATTTGCATTCTTGCATGCTAACCTCACAAGTCTACATGACACCTAGTCCATTTACATTGTGTTTCCTTTCGCACGACATCCTCAACATCCACAACCACCGACCTGGATCATTGCCATAGTTCCCATCCCACCGACTGTTGCCGTAGCCCTTATCCCCATGACCCATTGCCTTACTCCATCCCCCCTACCGTAGGGATACCAAAAACTATAAAAGGACCCCCTATCCCCTTGGGTCATCGCCTTAGCAAAAATCGTGAAACTCTACCAAAATTTTGCCAGAATTTCCCCAGCCCTTTGCCCTCTTCCAGCCTGCATTCTAACCCCAAGTTAATGTCTTCAGCCTCCTCCTCTTCCACCGATTCTCTCCTCAATGCAACTGCCCTCCTTCTTTCCCATGGATCTCCAAAATGAACTTCTTTGAATTTGAGATTGAGTTCGGCCTCCACCCCCCAATTCTATAGCCCACTGAGCCCTTGAATCCCAGATTCGACCTTAGGGACCATCCGAATGCCCTCCAAAATTCTAGTAAAGGACCTTCTAGCAGAGGAAGAGATCTCGCTTCAGTAGGCCACTCAAGATATGCCAACAACAACTGGCACCACTCCCTTCAAGTCGAGTGCCAGCCTTGCCCTAAGACGAGGGCACTCCTTAGAGGATGATTTCCATTGCATACCCCACTCTTTGTGGAAATAGATGGAGGTTTCTAGGAGCCTCTCTCAATGTTTTTGCCTTCCATTATTGGTCCAACTCGTTTAATAGATTAGTGGCCAACTCTTCCATGTTTAGCATGTCAGGCATCATGCTTGCATCCTTAGTTTCTTCTGAGGTTGAATCCTTTGTCATTTGGGACATATCAGAGGAACCTAAGGATTTATCCTTTTGGGGCACCTATTGAAATCCCACAACCGCTTACTATGAATCTCGCCCAACCCCCCAGCAAACCACCCATCTCGTCCCACCCCCACTCCCCTAAACAAACCTCCTCGAGTACTCCTCTAATGCCTCCAACACAAGCTCTGCACAACACGAGATCTCCCCTCTCCTCCAATGCTCCAGCCGAACTTCTGGAGGAAGCACTCAACACGCTCCTCAAGCCAACAAAATTTGTACATATGCCCATTGATCCACAAGGCTCCAAAGAGGAACCCATGCCTATGGATGATGACGTTTCTCCAGCACCCCCCCCTCCATGCCCAAAGATGTTCGATGGCGACCTGATCTAGAGTCCTTCCAAGATCTGCTGACATTGCCCTAATGCATCACTGGAAGACACAGCTCAAAGGCTCTCGCCTCCACCTCTACAAAATTATGAAAGTTTGCCCCCTTACCCAGTTTATTACCCAGTCCTTCAAAAACTAGCAGTGGACCCATCTAAAGCGCACGCACAATGGGTACCACCTTGCTCATGATGCTCCTATCCCCCTCACCGACTCCAATGCTAGCCTTCAACCTTGTTGGTGCATTCTAGTTTTGAAGAAGGAGCAAGTTTAGCACTACTATTGTAGTGCACACATCGACCAATGGTGGATCCACCCCCTATACATGCCCATGGAATGCCGCTGGACCTGAACCAACTTCCATGAGCTCCAACACAAAGACCCCGATATTTTGTATAACTTCCCAAAGTACAAATTTCCAAAGGAAATGACCCAAGAGGGATTTTGCTTCTGCCTCTAGTCATTCAACAACACTTATGGCTCTGTTCTCAACCTCGTGGTCATTGCAACAATTCACTTCAACCGCCTCATCCTCTTGCTACTTGGTGATCTCCCCACCCACGATCGACCGATTGAACGACAAGCTCCATAATCTCAACAACCGAATTGTCTTCAACCTCGACATCAGCCCCTCTCAGTTCCTAGATCTCCACCTCTACCTTTGAGTACACAACTTCCATGGCCATCACATTTGCATGTACGAGGACATGAATGCCACCCACACCTCCTCCTCATGCATGTGAGGGTTGCATCCTTGGCAAGATGCATAGATTTCCTTTCAAGAAGAATGGTGTAGTGAAAGCTACACGCAAATTACAGCTTATTCACAATGATGTCTGCGGTCTCATGAGGACACCTGCTTTTGGGTGTTATCTTTATTATGATACATTCATAGATGACTTCACCAACTACACTTGGGTCTATGGTCTTAAGGCAAAATCAGAAGTGTTTATGCATTTCAAACACTTTGTGGCTATGGTTGAGAATGAGACAGAACTCAAGGTGCAGACACTTCGCACAGATTGAAGGGGGGAATATATGTCTCATGAGTTTGAGGCACTTTTGAAGGAGAAAGGCATCACGCATTAGCTTACAGTGAGGCATACAACAATGAAGACCAAAGTCAACCATTTGGCCTTTTATACAAGTTGCCTTTTGAAGGGAGGGCTAACCTTTTTCCTTTTTGCACTCTCCCTCTCTTCACATTCACAAGGCTCTTGGACCCATATGGTGCTAAGGCATCTTCTCTATCCTTTCCTTCCCTCCTTCTATTGCAGCTCTTATTGTTACACTTCTCCGTGTGTTGAAAATAGCCCTTGTGTTAACCATATAATAGCATTTGGGATGATTCTCAAATAAAGAGGTGCTCTTGCCAGGGCGTCTGGGATAAATGTGGCATTAGGAGGTGCTCTTTCCCGGGTCCCAAATAGCACTTGTGTTAACCTCACCAATCTGGAAGGTTATGGTGCCTTCCATTTGAGGCTCAAAACCTAGATGGCGAGGTCAATCTTGAGCCATTTGTGGCTCAAGACCCATAGGGTCTATAACTATCTCGATGGCTACAGCCGTTAAAGTAAATCATGAAGCCTAATCACCTCTAATCACTCATTACCATGCATTTGGTGGCTATGGCTGGTAACATGCCCCCCTTCCTATTGCTAAGCCCAGCCACACTAGAGGAGGTGGGTGGAGAGGACTGTCTATAGGATTGTGTAGCGGTCTAATTGCCAAGGGTGATCTGGGTGAAGTATGAGCGAAACTTCCAAAACAAGTTTGGAATACAAGCTCCCTCTTCTCTTCAAGAGTGTCTTTGGGTGCTCTCTTGTTTCCCTTGTAGTTCCTTTGTGTTTGCCTCTCCATCCCCATTCACTCTTTGCTTCTCCCCTCTCTTCTCTCCTTCTCCCTCTCCTCTCCCTTGTCCCCCTTCCCTCTTTCTCTCAGGGAAACACATTGCAACAATCTGGGAGCCGCTTGAGTGACACATGCGGATGGCTCGTGCCTTGCATTGCTCTCACAAGGAGTAGCTTGGAGTGGAGGCTCCATCGGCATTCCTTCAAGATCCCCACAACACGTGAGTCACCATTGAGACTACACATTTGTCTTCTATGCTAAAAGTTCGATTTATTCTAGTTTTTCCACAAATTGATGATGGAGGTGTATTAAATTGGGAACCATAAAACCAATTAGAAACATTAAAGTTTACCATGGACAATTGAAAACAAGTAGAGATTTGCTTTACAAGAGATTTGCTTTACAAGTCTTTTACATGATAGAAATATTAAATTCTCACTAATGAACCATAAATCAATGGAAAAGCCTAATTGAAACTTGGCACTTAGAAATGACAATAGAATGATTAAAAGGGGACCCATTTATTAATTATAGTAAAACTCATTACAAGGGGGATTCATAGCCTATTTCTCTTCTCCTAAAGACCTACGAAGGTGGCCCCTTTGAGAAGAGAGTTCATAAATATTAAAGGTATCCTACGAAAATTCAAACATTACATTGCAATACTACTTGAAACACAAACTCAAAATTAAAAGACGGGATGGATAATTGCTTACCTTTAGAGCCTTGTACTTTTTTGCACCTTATATGTTCTATAATGTAGATAGTCCTCTTGATTACATCCAAACTTCTTTGCTATGTGCTACATCTGGCAGCAAGCTATGTGGTGAACGATCTACCTCCTTTAAAGTTTCTTGTATTGTAATAATAAATTGTTTGCTGGCCTATTCTTGCAATCCAAGAATTTGGGATCTTTGAGAATGATGTCAAATCAAAACCTAACAAAACACCCAATGCCTCATCCTTCCTCAAACAAAAAAGAATCCAATTTCATGGAGGATATTATTCTTCTCCATTGAGAATGAATGGGGCCAATGTCTAAGTTTCATTTTTCGGACTAAAGGACATACTTTCAAAGTGGATGGGAGCTGTGAGGGACCTATGTTGAGTGGGATCATGAGTAGTTTGAGGGTTGAATAACATTGCATTGTTGTTTTGTTAATGGTGTGTTGCAGCTACTCCTTGACGTGGTCTGCTTTCCTCTTAAGGTCACATTGTACATATGGGCCTACTAGACCATGGATGTCACAGGTGGTTGTTTATAGCAGAGGTGTAGAAGTATATTCACCCCACGAGTGTATGGATTTTGTATAGACCCAGGAGCAAGGGTATATATGCTTTGTATAGACTAGAGTATATTCATTTTGTATAGATCTAGGAGCCAATATATTCATTTTGTGTAGACTTTGGAGTGAATTCATTTTGTATAGAGTTGAAGCCAGTATATTTGTTTTGTATGGAGTCAAGAGTGAGATGTACAGTATATTCATTTCAGGAGGGTTATTGTTTTTTGTATAGATTCATGGGGATATTTGTTTCATATTGATCCATAGTATGTTCGTTTTATTTGGGTCAACAAGCTTTTGCTTGCATTTTAAGATTAGGGCATCGTGTCTTGGAAATCTCGCCCTTCTCGGATGTTCTCTCTTGGAATGCATTGATCTCGCAGGATACACATAACAGGGCCAAGGTGAGCAGGCAATGGACGCATGCAGCATGAGAGCTATGATATCATATTGTGCTGCTCTTATGGACATGTATACATTACAGGATACATATAACAGAGATAGGGTGAGCAAGCATTGGATTGTTTTTGAACTTATGCAACATGAGGGCTACGATATAATACTGTGCTGGGCATTGCTCTTCTGGACATGTATGGCAAATGTCGTGCTCTCTCTCCCTCTCTCTCTCCCGCTCAGTGCGCAGGTCCCTTCTCGGAATTTTTGCTGTCTTGGAATGCATTGATCTCACAGGAACAGCACAACAGGACCAAGCCCATGGTCTTTTGGCAATGATCTTTTGGACATGTATGCCAAGCATGTGCTTGAGGAGCTTCCAGCTCAGAATGTTCTCTCTTGGAATGCATTGACAAGTCAAGGTAAGCAAGCACTGGATTGTTTTGAAAGCATTCAGCATGAAGGCATCCCTCCAAATGCAATGACCTATGCTTGCATCTCTAAAGCCTGTGGTAGTTGCGAGAGAGAGCTGTCTGCAAACTATTATCGTGCAAAATATTATGTGTGCTTGAGGAGCTGCCTTCACGAAATTTGTCTCTCTTGGAATGCATTGAAAGCCTCTCTCTCTCTCTCTCAGCCTATTTTGAATGCATGCAACACGAGGGTGGCCCTTTGGATGCAGTGATCTGTGGGTGTGCCTTGAAAGAGTGGGAGATGTAGAGAGAAAGAGAGAAGGAGAGAGTGATGGAAGCAGTGAGGAAAGGAGAGAGACAAAGGGTGATGGAAGCATCTGCAGAGCCTATGGCCATACTGGCTACAGCTAGCACACATTGCCATGCAAGCAACCACATTAGCTACCACATAGGTAGCCAAGTCGGCTGTCACATAGGTAGTCAACGATAGCAGACAATCATACAGACAGTAGCACACACATTAGTGCACAATAGCCACATTAGCAACATGGCAGTCAGTGATTGGAGCAGATGCAGCCCGACCAGCTTGGTCGGGATAGATTTGGCCAGGGGGTTGCCTGCCTTAGTCAGTCATTTCTAAGGCCCAAGGGAGCCTATAAAAGGTAGCCGCCTTGGCCTCTTTTGTCATTCACTTCCAGGGTTGAAGAGTGCAGCCAACATTAGTATTTTGCAGCTGAGGTCAGGCTAGGATTAGGATCAACGAATCTGGTTCATCCTTGGCGTCTATAGAACATCTTCCAGGCCCCTTCATTTTGTATAGCAGTAGCAGCATTAGGGTCTGCATCAAAGCATCCCTCTTCTGCTTATCTACAGTGAGGGTTCATCCCTCCATACAGTACTTATTCTTTGAGTTGTATTCAGCCCTATTGGGAATACATTTATGTTGCAATGGGCAGGTCACCTCCCCATCTGTAAGTTCCCAAATGAGGAGAGCATGGGGGAGGTGGACCTAGGGCCAGGGCTACCACATGAGCATTTGATTGGATGCCTTTGTGGGCAGCATGCCCCGAGGGAAAAAGAAAGAGAGGGGGTTGCCACATGGGCAAGCATGTCACAGCAGAGCAAGGGGACTACCACATGGGCAGCACATGGGTAGCCATGTGTGCAACACAAGAAATGAGTACCTGGCACCAAGATGGACAACAACAGGCTGCGTAAAGAGATTGAGAAAGACCACGATGTTGTCAGCATGGGTACAGCTTGGTTCGGATGCTTGGAGCAGACTATACAGAGGTCCACGTGGCCTGACAAAAGGTGGATCCAAGGCAGGAAGGAGGTGCAGCTGTGGTGCAGATCTATAGGTGTCTGGCAAACCCTTAGGGCTTACATTGGACCACGGTTTGGGGCAGGAAAGGCCCTGGACAGATGGCAGGGAAGATGGAGCAGATAGGTGAGGGTTATGGGTAGGTGGCAGGCCTGCAATAGGCCCTGGGATAGGGCAGATATGCTAGGCACCCAGGTGGCCAGGAGTAGCAGTAAAAGGGCTGGCCATGGGGCCTTAGATAGAGCCCTACTGGGTCGGCCCAGTAGGCAGGTTAGCCAATAGGGGGGGCTACTGGGTTGGCCCATTTCCCCCTACTAGATCAGTTGGTTTTGGGCCTTATAAAAGAGCCCCTTCTAGGGCTCATAAGGCATCACTTGGAGCAGCAATCCAAGAGTAGGAAGGCCTGCAATAAGCCCTAGGATAGGGTAGGTGGCAGGCCTGCAATAGGCCCTGGGATAGGGCAGATATGCTAGGCACCCAGGTGGCCGGGAGCAGCAATAAAAGGGCTGGCTGTGGGGCCTTAAATAGAGCCCTACTGGCTCAGCCCAGTAGGCAGGTCGGCCAATAGGGGGGGCTACTGGGTCGGCCCATTTCCCCCTACTGGTTCGGTTGGTTTTGGGCCTTATAAAAGGGCCCCTTCTAGGGCTCATAAGGCATCACTTGGAGCAGCAATCCAGGAGTAGGAAGGAGCGGCAATGCAATAGCAAGGAGCAGCAGCAATAGGTCCATCCTTGGGCCTATACATAGGAGCTGAAGGAGATGTACAAGCGCTGTAGTCTTAGCTCAAGGTGCTGCCCACCTAGGCTGGCTACCCGGATAGCAAGGTGGAAGGGATCACTGACAGAGAGTCTACATAAGCTCAGTGGAGCATGCAGTATTAGGGATCTGGAGGTGACAGCAAGATAGTAGTACAACATTTTGGTAAGGTAAGAGGACCATGTATTTGTGGGACTCTAAGCCTCTCTTTTGTATTGTGTCCTTCTGTGGTTGGACGGAAATATCTTTGGCAATAAGAGGTGGAGTGGAGGGAGAGCTAGGAGATTTGCCACGTGTTGTTATGGTGTCCTTTCCATCTTGACACGCCATAGCAGAGGCACTTGGGCATCACTGTGTAGGAGCAAGGTAGAAGAGAGAAGCCATCTACTAACACGAGTGAGGACTTAGAGGCAGCAAGTCATGACTATAGACAGCAAGCAGATATGAGTTGGGAACTTTGGCAATGGGACTGACCAGAGATGTGAGAATAGATTGGTGTCACGGTGATTGGTCTTCACGACTAACGAGTGATGGAGTGGAGTGGAGAGTGTACATAGCAAAGAACAATCGCGCAGATTGGAACAGTCGAGCTGAAGGATTGGCTACACACTGGTAGAGTGGATGGCAACGCAGAAGAGCATGGTTGGCAACGCAACAGACAAAGCACAGTGATTGACCTCTTTTGCTATTTTATCAACAGTAGAAGGGGAAGCATAGTCTGGATGAGGGGTTGCGAGGTAGGCATGTGTCGGTCCACATGGATGCACATTGTTTGTCAGGCAGCCACGAGGCGAGTTGCTAATGTGCGATGCCACGCCAGTGAGCAATTTAAATGAAATATATTTTTTTCAAAATTTTGTGCTTAGTTTATATATTCACACACACACACACACACACACACACACACATAACCTTTTAATAATCCTTTGTCAAATGCTTTTCATTTAATTCTTATTTCTTTTTGAAGGCGAGAGAGAGAGAGAGAGAGAGAGAGAGAGAGAGAGAGAGAGAGAGAGAGAGAGAGAGAGAGAGAGAGAGAGAGAGAGAGAGAGAGAGAGAGAGAGAGAGACTTTATATTATGTATACAATATTTACATTTCATGTTTAATTTATATATATATACACATATATAAATTGCCTTTTAAATTAATCCTTTTTTAAATGCTTTTCGTTTAATTTTTATCGCTTTTTGGAGGCATGAGAGAGAGAGAGAGAGAGAGAGAGAGAGAGAGAGAGAGAGAGAGAGAGAGAGAGAATATTATATATATGACATTTATTTATATTTATACATTTCATGTTTAGAGAGAGAGAGAGAGAGAGAGAGAGGGAGAGAGAGAGAGAGAGAGAGAGAGAGAGTAAACATACGCACACACAAACACACACACACACACACACACACACACACACACACACACACACGTGAGTAACAAGGCAATAGGGTGGGTTTATGCTTTATTTTCAAATATGTGGCACATTGTGAGGGCTCTAGAAGATAGGCTCAAACGACTCCACATGTAACAAGAGAGGCTAAGACACAAGCTTGACAACCATGTGTGTGGAGTGGGCATGCGGTGAGTTATTGCCATGAAATGACACATGTGGCCTTTGTGCAACAAGCTACCACCTTCAAGCCTCTAGCCATACCCACACATGTGCACGTGCACACACACGTATGTACATTTATATGTACATACGTATGTATGTACGTACGTGTGTATATATGTATGTTTATACAGATAGAGACATGGTGCAAGATTGATGGAATTGACACACTTATGTGCATGGGTGCAGATATTCTAGCCATGTGCATTCAAAGGTGCACATACATCACATGAACATATACAGACACTTATAGGGACACAAGCACACATGTACATGAGTACGCAATCATATTGGATTGCACATGGACATATAGATGCATACATCCACTTGCATTGGCCTACACATAGACACACATGCAATCATCCACAATGCACACAAAACCCACACACTCCTAAGCAAACATACAAACATTATCATCATACACACACCTCTTCTTTAAAAACAAGCTTCTCCAAAATTGCATTTTTTTCAATTTTAGGACTTGACTTTAATTAACGTCATTTTAATGTTCAAATAAAAATTCTTCATGTGTGTGTGTGTGTGTGTGAAATAAATAATATATATTTTATTTATACCTTCAAATGAAAAATCAATATATAATAATTAATGTGATGATTGATTATAGTCGGGAAATTTAATTCAATTAATTTAGATCATATTATTAATAAAGGCACTCCTAGGGATTCATTTGGATTTGATTAGAAAATTTAATAAAAAGCTTACAAATGTTGAGATTTGTATGTGTGTGTGTGTGAGAGAGAGAGAGAGAGAGAGAGAATGGAGATACAATTTGAAAATTTCTTAAAGTTATAAATAAAACCTTAAATTTAATTCCTCGAAATTAAAGGCAACTTATGGTCTCAACTTTGATACCCAGTGAAGCGGGTCTGTAACCCATCGTAGACGGGTCATGCTACTCGTTAAAAGATTATCAGGCATGAATGAGTAAAATTCCATATAAGGATCATTATTTATTGTAATTTTGGCATGAACAAATCAACCATTTAAGCACATATGGCTATCATATTTATGATAATTATGGATACACATACTACTCATATTGGTCTAGTAAAAGTATACTACTCATATTGGTCTGGTAAAAGCTTGTGCCCAATATGATATTGATGCCTTCTTTTCATTCACGATCAAACATTTGCAATTTTGAAAATTACCTAAATCATTCTTTGGGCTATTTCATTTTGTTTTGGCAATCACCTATATGTAAATTGCCTTTAGATCTCAAAGTGATAGCAAAATTCATTAAAATAATTAGACTTATATTTAGTTCCGTTGTCATAATGAGGCCTTTAATGAAAGTTTTAGTTTGATTTCAACAAGTGACTCGAAATTCCTGAATGTGTCAATGGCTTCTAAATTTTATTTCAAGAAGTATATCCTTGTATTCCTAAAATAATTATCAATAAAAATAAATAACTGTAAAGTTATGTTTAGTGGAAGCATAACTCCATATTCACAATTGATGGTCTAGAGTGTATTGAGCTTCTAGACACGATGAAGAAATGGAACTTGGCTATGCTTACCCATGCAATGATGTTCACAAGCATCAGAATTATGGAAGGCCTTAATGAAAAAATATGAAGAGGGAGAAGAGAAGAGTGGAGATGAGGACCACACCACAAATGACTATATGTACCCTATATCAATCAAATAGAATGAATATATATGTACCAATTTAGCGCAGAGTTAGGGTTTTCATCCTAGTGCCCTTTTAGCTATCATGTTAGTGCCATGCACATTGTGAATGTGATGTTGCCTCCCTTAAGATGATGATTATGGGGAATACAAGAAGGACTAAACATTACATTCCATCACACCAATTTAATGAGAATGTCCTTCCTCTATCAAACCAAGATCTTGTTGGTGTTTCTCAAAAAGCTGTTTCCCAAGAGATTTGATAAGGATATTTGCAACATTCTCTTTTCTATTAAAATGTTGTAATGTGATGTTACTAAGGAAAACTCTTTCTCTGATGAAGTGCTCTTTGACATCATTTGCTTTGTTTTGGAGTGATATGTCGAATTCTTGGCTAATGCCTAATTCAATTGATTATTGTATATTATATTTGGCTTTATCTTACAAAGTGATCTATTTTGACAATAGTCTTCTAACCCATATAGCCTCACATGCTCCTATTATGAGTGCTCTATATTCTACTTCTATCAAAGATAAAGAAATAGTTGGTTATTTGTTTGACCATGATATAGCACCTTGACCAAGGAAAAGCGCATATCCTTGTGTGAATCTCCTAGTCACATGATCTCTACGTAGTCATTGTCACATATTCATGCAACCTTAGATGACTTTCTCTATATTCATGCCATATTTCCATGTACATCTAATGTAGCTAAAGACTCTCTTGGCTTCATCCCAATGATATTGTTAGACCATCATAACAATTTACCAAATTTTTGGCTTGTCAAGCTGCATTCACAAACTACACTAGCTCTTCTAGGGCCATGATAGTAATCCTAAGAGTATTATTGGTGTTTTTTGCTTTTTCTTTTTGAGCATGGTTCGACTTGGATGATGGTTTTGTGGACCACCTAAGTTGTCACTCTTCTGGGGGGATGTTTAGGCAATTCTTGCTCTTTTTCATTAACCTTCTCTAGATGTGACTAAGTAGTTAGTATGACTCTCTATTTGATGTGAATTCCATTTGTATTCTTCATGAAACACTACATATCTGGATATTATGACCTTTTGGTTGATGGATGGAATCATACAGCTAGTAATCTTGGCTTTCATCCACTATAGCCAACCATGATGCATCTATGTGACTTAACATCTAACAATTGTGATGATTGTCATTATGAGGGCATATGATGTGCATCCAAATATACAACGATGCCCAATAAATGGCTTATTTCAATTGAATTCCTCATAAGATGTCATACTTTGATTTGCTTTAGTCAAAATCCAATTAATTATGTAGTGTGGAGTGTGGATTACTTTTCGGCAACTCACAGCAGGGTGAGGACCATTATGATCATGACTCCAATATATACAAAAATGCGACATGTTTTGATGGCCAAGAGTTTGAGATGCTATGTGTATTCATCCTGACGAGAGTTATTCTTTGTTTTGTTGCTCAACTTTCTATAAAAATCTAAGCATACAACATGCTAGCTTGCAATAATTGTTATGAGTTGAAGGACTTTAGCATCTTTTTGTAATACCAACAAATCTGGTTGGGTGGAAGTTAGCAGTCCATTGTTCTGAATCAGGGTTTTGCCCTCCTAGATACTTTTGTTAGAACAAATTGATGAAGGTATACCTATGCTTGTGTGTCCATGTGTGTGACCACCTATGTGGTGATCTGCCTGTAGTAGGTGTGCTTGAAGATGTGTCAGTCAGTAGGTGTGAGTGTGGAAGGTTCTAGTGGATGATTGAGAGACTCATGGAGAGATCAGTGGAGTGATTTGTGGATCTGGGATGCTCTCTCTTGAACTCACATACAATGTATCACTGGCCTATATATTGGAACTTCCTCTCATGAATAAACAACTCATTCTCCTTCATTATTGATCTCATCATGACTTCCTTTCAGTTACTTCATTTGGTATCAGAGCCATATGATCCACCATGAGCCTAGTAGCTCAAATCCTAGTTAGATGCCATGTCATCATCCCTACCAAACCTCTTTCTTCCTCTTCACCATTTTCCCCAAATTTTAGCTGATCTTGGGAGCTTGAATTCTTAGCATACACTACACCATTTCGAGTGTCCTTCCAACTATAGAAGCTTCATGATAAGACAAACCTCTGGTTGAGAGCGATTTTGGAATAGACGCTTCTACTGCCCGTGTCGTGTCTCTTCTTGCTCGATGAAATTGCACCTCATCCAAGAGCTATGGTTGCAATTTTGAAAATTCCTTTCGGCTTGGGTTCAGCAATGTTATGAAGAATCTTGAGCCCAAAGCTGAGCTCATTTGGTTGCATATTTGAGCTGGCATTGTCTAAGCAAAGTTCAGATTTGCTATTGCTGCCTCAGGAAGAAGTGCGATGTATTTTGGCCATGCTTTGCTGAGTACCTTCCCTGATGAACCAGGCTCCTTTATGCTCTACAAAAGCCCTCTATCTTGCTCCATCAAGTCGAATTTCATGGTCAAAGGACTACTGCAATTTCTTCTCTGATTTCAGTCAAAATCTATTGCAAAAGGTGTTGACCAGTCAATAAAAATTGGGGCTTTTACTGTTTTCTGGAAGTGTACTGAGTATTTGTGTTGCCTAAAGCAGTTGTTCACTGATTGATGCCTGACAAGTCTAGAATCATCATTATATTCAAGATACTTCTATTCAAAACTTGATAAGTTTGAGAGAGGGACACTTGTAGCTTGGACACTTGTACATTGGCAAACTAGAATCAAGTTTGTCCTCATGGTCAACTGTTTGACTATCTTTGATGAATGTTTCTTTGATCATCTTCCATTGTTGCTTGAAATGAATGTCATATATTTGGATGACAAAGGGAGTAGACACTGCCTACAAAGGTAAGACCTTCCCTATGACTGCTGGAGGTAATCCATTATTGGTTTCATTACTCACAAATCAAGGGAAAGATATGAAGACCAAGATGATTATTAAAGATGTAGTAAAGGACAAGGATCAGAAGGGCTACACCAAGAACCTAACCTCTCCAATGGCAATGTACCTCACACTATGGTAGCTTGGAAGAGAACGAGGAAAAGGACAAGATATGCCATCAAAGGGGGGGTTTGCCTCAGGGGAACACAAGGGAGCATTGATACCATGAATAAATACAAAGAGGGAGAGGAGAAAATTGGAGATGAGGAGAGAGGGAAGAGCTAGAGAGACACCAAAGATGATTAAATGTACACTATATTAGTTCAAAATAATGAATAAAATCGGTACACTTTTTGCCCCAAAAAATAAAATAAAATGAATAAAGACATACCACTTTTGGGTTAGAGTTAGTATTTCCAAAACCTATGCCTTTTTAGAATGCTTTCATGTTAGCACTATGCAAAATTATGAACATGATGTTGAGATGAATACTCCACCGAAATAATCTAAGATCGTTTCAAAGGCCCAAACTCCTAAAGTTGGGATGGCCAAGGCTTTTGTGCCATAAATTGCTCAAATAAAGAATCTTAATTTTGAAGTGTTTGCTATCAAAGACATTTGTGTCAACACATTTGAAATCAACTAGGACATCTTGCCAATTTTGACTCCTTTTACAATGATAGACTCTAAATTTTACAACTCTTATAATGCAACCAAGCTTGTTGAACACTTACAATGTATCTTTCAATCATTTAGCCTATTGACAAGAGAGTTTGAACCATGGAACCAAAAATGTATCTTCAATGATAAATGAAATTATGTCATAATTAACCCTATGGTTTTAATTTTTTAAGGAGTATCATCATCCATCACTTGGCATATTTGATTGGATCATGTCAAAAAACTAAATTCATCAATAGTAATATGATTGTTTCCACTTGAGTCAAACCACCACCATATTATCTCATCATCACTCTAATCACATAGTAATAAGAACTTTTTGATGTGATTGATTCTCATTCTACTCATTGGCATAATGAGATGTCTATCTTCGATGCTTTTGCTTTGGAAACTTTTTCATTTTGCTAAAAAATTATATTAAATGTCTACATGCTCAGACCTTTATAGTTCATCTTGTTTGATCTTGCATCAACATATTTGACATGAGCTCAAGTGAAATTAGAGTATCTCATATAACCATAGCTATAAAAAACTAGTCACAATATTTTCCTAGACCGTTCAAGGTAGTTTGAACTAGCCTTTCTTTCTCAAATTTTAAATTTAAGTAATGTTAGATGAACATACACCTATGGTACTATTTCCTCTAGTTAGGAGGTTTCCCCCTAGGGTTAGTATCAGAGTTAGAGTACCTATGTAGAAAAAACGTCCTATAGATATATTTGACATGATCTCAAATGAAAGTGGAGCATCTCATATATACATAGCTATCATAAACTACTTATACATCCATAGCTATCATTTCCTAGATGTTTGATGTTGTTTGAAGTAGTTTTTTGAGGAGGATGCCCATTTCATGAGCAATTGGGAATGAGCCAAAGTCTAGACCGAGAAATGGGCAGCAAAAATTTGTTTCATAATTATCAATAAAAGACAAAAAATACTCCCATGCTTGACTAAGATCTAGGATCTTAGAGAGAAACTCCTTAATATTTATAAGGTCATCTCATAAAAACATGATCCTCAAGATACTGTAATCACTATCAAAGTCCTATGTAAGCTTGTGAACTTCACACATTTTTTGAGAGGCAATGTTCAACCTCTATAATTTGAGATGCTTGTGGGTTTGTTATTGTAATAGGAGAAGACAAGGAAGAATAAGCCTTCATCATCTCGTGGCAACGATCAAGAAATTTTATTCTATGAGAAAAGCCAAGGAAAGCCTAAAGGTGGTGCATAGCTAAGGTTGCTTCTATATATCCATTTGACATAAGCAAAAGGGTGAATGCAAAATAAAAAATAAAGGAAGATGCCATTACTGTAAGAAGCTATATCATTATAACCATGAATGCATGAAAATATTGGAAAAAGGGAGGAATGACCTTGAATGTCCATTTTAATTTTTAATGAGCACTTTAGTAAACAGATCTTACTTAATAATAGCACCAATCCGTCATGTTCATCTTACCATGGCTAGACCCAAAGAAACTCCACATCATGTTTAAACCGTTTAGGGATTTAAACTTTGAGACAAAGTAGAATCCACGGGCTGATTTGAATTGAGAGGCAGAACCATCTAACCACACACAATGTTGTTTGATATTTTTTGCATGGGGATTTTCTTTTTCAGCCATTCCCAATGCAGTAGAAAAGCATGCTACACAAATAAGGTATCATCGAAAATGTAGAGATGGTAAGTGCATTGCACTGACCTGGACTCCTATGAGTCAGCAAGCAGATTGGCATTAGTTGTACAAGAATCAAGCAAAATGACTGTACGTGATATGCACAAGAAATGTTATCTGCTTGTTGTACTAGTGAGCACTTTGTATCTCATCTTGTTCTTGAAATGTATAATTTTTAGCAAAATCTATGACAGAGACAATAGTGCGATGGGGAAAATTGGTAAGGCACATCCTGAACTGCTTATCCTACTAGTTGGTTGTGAAATTGTGAAGCACATATTTTGGGATGGATTAAACCACGTGACCTATAAGATCCCTCGGCCGAGTGCTCTTGTACGATAGTAGCCATCTCTTTTTATCAGATCCTTCAACATTGACATTTTCAAATATCCTCCATTTTAGAGCAACATGGTTGTCTTCCCTCATTTCATTTGGACAAACATGAAATGTCTTCTTTTTCTACTTCAGATTGCAAAGTTTGCATGTGTCATGAATGCATTCAATGTAGTGCCACTCACGGTCTCCCTTTGGAAAAACCATTGGCTCCCATAGATACCTTAGGCTACAAAACCTGGTCTCCTTTGCAACACATGATGAGGATCCACGTGATGGCTTACATAGTGTGCATTCATCAGGGAGACCGATCCCCATGGAGCAATGCTCCAACACAATCAGATCTCAAGTCATTCATAGCTTACTAGGCTAGGTCAAAGTCTATGTGTGTTTTCTAACAACAAACATTCCAGTCTTTCCTGACATACCAGGGCTTACAATGCTCAGAGCTCCTCTGCCCAATTGAATCGTCAAGATTTTGAACCATAAACTTGAGATACAGCTCCGACTGTGCTGACCCAATATGCGGGAGCAATAGTAGAGTGAGCCCCCTTTTAAATGGAACAATAATAGAGTGAGCCCCTTTTTTACACTATGAGGAAAATGAAATTTATACAAAACACTACAAAATAGAATACGCACAAAAACACGATCTAATCAAACTAATCAATCTATAAGAAAACAAAACAATTTCAACCCCCGGGCTAGTTTAATACAATCACATATAATGAATCTAATAATTGAACAAATCAAGCTACTAGAAAAATAAAATAATTTCAACTATCGTGTTGGTTTAGGATAGTCACAATTTCAACTATCAGGCTGGTTTAGGATAGTCGCAATTTCAACTATAGGGCTAGTTTAGGACACGGTCACAATTTCAACCACCGGGCTAGTTTAGGACATAGTCACAATTTCAACCACCAAGTTGGTTTTGGGCACGATCACAATTTTAACCACCAGGCTGGTTTAGCCTGATGGTCTCACCTTCACATATTAGAGAATAACAAGTGTATTGCTTTTCATTTCTGAATTTCACAATTTCCATCACGATTTCAATCAGTAACTTCTGTTTGTCTTGAACCAACACCTGGCTGGTTTAGGACAATCACATTAAGTCCAACCCATCCTTGTCTAGAAGTTAAGTGGTATATCACCAAAATAGTAGGAAATTAAATTTAACTAATTTAAGTACTAAGAAACACAGTAATTTCAACCATCGGGCTGGTCAATGACTAATGCCTATTCAACCACGTTGGTTCAAGACATTCACATAGCAGGTGATTGTTGCCAGCCACGATTGCATGATGTTCCAACCACCGGGATGGTTTGATAAAATAATAATATATTGCTATTTTTTGTGAAATATATTGTTGTTAATGTTTGCTCAACCACACTGGTTCAGGACAATCACATAACTGGCGAGATGGACTAGCCACGGTTGCATGATATCCCAACCACTGGGCTGGTTTAGAACAATAATAAAATATTACCATTCTGTTGTAAAATATATTGCAATTAATTTTTGTTCAACCACACCGGTTCAGGACAATCACATAGATGGTGTTTGAGCTAAACCAACCATGGTTACATGACATTCCAACCACCGAGATGGTTTAGGATATAATCACATTAAGTCCAAGCCTAGTTTAAGAAATGAAACAAGTAAACTATCCCAAACTCCAATCACAAAAACCACCGGGCTGGTTTAGGCACCACTGACTTGGGTTGTATCAAGCATGTGTATGATGTGCTCGTCAAACACCTTGCGTCCCATCTGCTTTTTATAGATGTCATTTCTATTTGGAGAAACTCATATATTTTCGTGCCAAAACATTGTCACTCTAGCAATGACTTCAGTACTTAGGTTGTCTCTCATTTTCTTGCATTCTATTGAATCCCATAGACTTCTCGAATCAGGATGATCGTGCATTGCTTCTGCTATATGTTCAACTGCTGGAGCCACGTTGGTCCTTCTGATTGACAACATCTTTGACATTGTGCACCCAATCCGTTTCTCCTTTGTTTTAAGGGATACCAACATAGCTAATATTGCCCTATTTGTAGATAGATGTTGATCTAAGCTATGCACCCCTTTTACTTTCTGTAGACCATTTCTCAGGTTAGAGAGCATCGCCTCTTGGGTGTGCATCTCCCGAGGTGTTGGTAGGGTTGTTACTTTATGAACTTTAGGGTGTATAGGCTAAAGCTTGAGAAGACTTGAGACTAGTATCCATTTGAATGGCATGATGTTGCTGCCTCAAATGCTACCACCAATCATGACACCACAGCCATGTTCTTTGCTCTGATAGTAATGACCGAATGCATGCATCTACAACTGCTTCCTACTGCTACTCTGCAAGGAGTCTTCTTTCTTCTCATTGTTTCTCCCTTTGCAAATGTTGCAAAAGTGTCTTTCGTTGCCATTTCGATGTCGTGCCATTGCTTTCATCGACCCACAATCTGTTCTTTATGCTTTGATCAAGATTTTTAGCTTTTCTATCTTATAGCCTCTGTCTGCTTCTCTTGCAAGCCATGTGAGGTGCATGTTGCCATTGACGCCATGGCCACAATCGGTCCAGAATAGACTCAGAGAAGCTAGCTTGTGAGGCAAGAAAAGAATAGAAGACAATCCAAGATTCGATAGGCAAGAGGTGTGAAAATTCAAAATTCAAGGGAGTATAAAAATTTTCAGCCCCTGCCGAGGTTCCCCCTCAAATGATACACATCAACACAATCAAGGATATCCCAAACAAGTGCAATGTGGCCTAAAATGCTTCAAAACACAAATAGGCCAAAGGGCATGCTATCGGGTTTGATGCTATGTATTATGAAATGCAATGATCTTTGGCATGCTTATGAGTCATATAGCAAGCAAGTGCATGGAAAAATAAATAAATCAAAATTATAAATAGTGTTGCACGTGCACAAATTGCACATTTTCAACCTCTTCCATTTTAGGGTGAATCTAGATACCAATATCAACAACTATCAATGTTTTAAGACCACCATGCAGTAGTCCCACTAGTTTGGATTCCAGATTTTCAATCTGCTTTGGCTTTCAATAAATAAAATAATAGTTATGGAGCATGCCCTTAAATGGGTGTGCATCACTTTAGCACAACATTGGAGGCTCATTAATCCATACCTAATGTTCTTATTTAGGTGTGTCCTTGGGTTGAGAAGAAGCTCACAATGTACTTTTGAATGATTACTTGGTTGCATGTATGTATAGAATAAAATTTTGATGTTTTTCAATAAATTGCTATATCCTATGGTCTTCAAAATGCATGCTTCACATGCAACATAGCGCTTGTAATGCTTTAATGGTCTTGTTACAAATCGTTATTCCATAATTTTTTGGTCTCATGTTGAAGTTGGAATGTGTACTACAACTTGAAGACAAAGTTTGCCAAATTCTGTTGAGCAATGCATAAGTTATGGGTCATGCAATATACCTATATACAGAAAATTCCTTGAACCTCACACAAAATAGCTACACCCAATCAAACAATGAACCACTTAATTGCTTGGTTTTCTTTTTCTATGTCGCTGTGATAAAAACCTTTTATCTTTCACTCTCCACCAATAGATGGCTTAATGGGCACTTCTATTACATTTTTTGTTTTTTTTCAAATCTGTTGTAATAGGAACGTCTCTTCCATGGAGACCAATGTTCGATAATACTATCCCGATTGCTGAAGTGCCTCCTTTCTATGCTCCTTTGCTTATGTTGAACATAGACTTGAGGGTCTTGAGGTTGCCTGCCATATGCCAATCAACCTGGAAATCACCTTTGCCGTCAACATGAAGGTACCCTCCTTGAACTTGATCTTTAATAAATGCATGTATTTTTGTGTGCTGGAATACCCAATCTAGAGTTTGGTGGTCCTTTGTCTTAACCTATCATTGAAAATTAAATTGAAGAATCAAACATTAACAAATACATTATACTTCTAAAAAAACCACTTTCAATCCAAGTGTGTGCTTATCTCAAATGTGCCTACCACCGAATGTGCTTTTCTGATTGCACACTGAAGTGTTTTGAGTCTGCTATTGTAATTGAGGGATCAAGCAGTCTGTTCATTAGAGTGATGGTCATAGCTCGTTCAATCTTTTTCTCCTTAACAATTTCACATTCATCTAGCTTTTTAATTGGACATTTTGGGTAAATGCTTCCATCACACCATAAATAGATATCTTGTAAGCCTTCTATCCTCAGGTTCTCTCTTTGCATTGCACCTGCTTTGTGGACCCTTCCATCAAAATCAATATGGAGATGGTAAAGTCTCTTCTTGCTGGATTGTTCTTCAGTGGCGTGGTTGCATGTTGCCATTTTTTTAGCAATGTTGTCCCATTGCTTCACATCGTCGTCAACTTTAATAAAACAAAGTGTTAGTAATAGACTTACCATGATAAATCCATTTTAATCTTTCACAGGAATGTTTTAAAATTTAAAAAAAAAAGATTCTTAAAGGCTAGTTATGAGTTTCTGACCATGGAATCTTGCAGCCTACATAAGTCAACAACGATAAGCCCATATTTATTGCGATAAGTCTATGTTTATCTTTCATGTGTAGGTTTAAAAATTTGAAAAACAAAGATTCTTAAACGTCAATTATGGGATTCTGACAAGAAATCTACTGTTGGCATAACAAAGATTCTTAAACATCCATTATGGGATTCTGACACGAAATCTACTGTTGGCATGAATCATGAATTTTTTTTGCAAATTAGAAGGCATTAGTCAGGATTATGTGAAACCCGTTTTAAAGAAAGAATCTGATAGGAGCATTTAATGCCATATCATTTTTGCAAATTTTGGAGCAAAGGAAAATGAGGAAATTGTGAATTTCTTATAGGGCCCCAAAATGAGTTCCCTTTTTTCCTAATGGATAAGCCCAGACTCCTATCTAACATCTAGTATTAGGCTTCATTCAGAAGCCTAGATCTATACTATTCTGTCAATTGTCCTCCTCATATGGGAGCTCACATGTAAGGACAATGATGTCCAACACCGCCTCTCACTTGTTCAACATGGGCCTATGCCCAATGGTTGCATGAGATGCTCCATTTATTCCCTAGAAAGAGCCTTAGTAAATATGTCAATGATGTTCTCCTCTATCAGGTAGTACTATTAGCTCTATTAGCCCATCCTTGATTTGGTCTTAGATAAAGTGGTAATGGACCTTGATGTGATTTGTCCTAGCATAGGACACAAGATTCATTGCTATTAAAAAATAGGCTCTAGTTGCCATAGTAGATCTCCACACGACCTCAAACCATTAATCTTTATGTCTTCTAGGGTTTAGTTCAGCCATAATCACTACAAGGCACAGGCCCTTTTCCGATGGAAATACCGACTTTTTTACACTAAAAAGTTTTTTTTGACAGGCACAAAGGTTAGTATTTACATCGCTATTAGCGTCGAAAAAGAATGGTCGCTATATAAGCGTCACTATATAGCAACACTAATAAACATCGCTATATAGCAACACTGGTAAGCGTCGCTATATAGCGACACTGGTAAACGTCGCTATATAGCGACAATTAACAAAAGCTTTAAAAAACATTAGTGGGGCTAAACAGGGCCACAGTAAGCCCTGTTTTGCCCCACTAATGTTTTTTTAAAAGTAATTACAAAAGAATGTTATTTGTTACAAAATTTCCTTTGTGAAAAGGGTGATACAAAATCGCTCAAACGAGTCGAGCGACATAAGCATATACATATCGAAGATATACAACATTGTTTGTTACAAAATTACCCTTTTGAAAGAGAGGAGAAAAGAAGAAAAGAGGGGAAAAAAGAGAAAAAGAGAGAAAGCATATGCTTATGAAAAGAAGAGAAAAGAAAATGAAAGAGAGGAAATAAGAGAGGGAAAAATAAGAGAAAGAAGAGAAAGGAAGAGGGGGAAAGAGAAGGAAAAAGGAGAGGGAAAAAGCATATAAGCATATGAGCATATGCTCATGAATAAGCATAAGCATAAGCATAGGCAAATGCATATGCTTATGAAAAGAATAAAAGAGAGGATGAAAGAGAGGAAATAGGAGAGGGAAAAAGAAGAGAAGGAAGAGAAAGGAAGATGAGAAAAGAGAAGGGATAAAGAGAGGGGGAAAGCAAATGAGCATATGAGCATATGCTCATGCATAAGCATAAGCATATGAGCATAAGCATAGGCAAATGCATAATGGTAGACATCAAAAAAATCCTTCATACATATACATATACATATACATATATACATATATATATATATATATATATATATATATATATATATATATATGTATACATATATATGTATATACATATATATGTATATACATATATATGTATATACATATACATATATATATATACACACACACATACACACACATTTTAATAAGTTATCTTCAATACAAGAGTTATAAACAAATTTTCACTTAATTTAGCAAAATATTTTAAAATAAATTAAATATATTTAGTTAATTTAAATACACATTTATATTAAAATGAATTAAATTTTAAAAATATAAATAAATTATTTAAAAATATTTAAATTTAAATTCTATGATACATACGACCTAATAAAAATAAAATTATAAACTCAAAAAATTAGTTTCAAATTAACTAGTAATTAATTAAACCCTCCCTCTCCCCTTTACGCTAAATTAACTAATAACTAATTAACTAACTTACTAATCAACTAAATAATTAACTTATCCCCTTCCCTTATTCCTTGGTGGTTGCGGCCGCAGTTGTGGCTGCTAGGATATAAGGGAGGGGATTATGCTTTGCATGGTCGATCAGGCATTATACACCATTTTTCCCCTAGTGTTATGTACAACCATCAAAAAACGCACTCCCAGTTGTGTTATCTAAACAAGTACTTATGGGATGGGTGCGCCACTTTTCATACAAGTAAATACCACCTAGGTTGAGGTACGTGCAAAGTATTTTTCCCATCCGATAGGCTTTGCATGGTAGATTCTTGCATCAAACACCGTTTTTTTCTTAGTATGATGCACATTCATCACAAAACACGCTCCTAGGTGTGTTATCCAAACAAATACTGATCGGATGGGTGCGCCACTTTGTACACAAGTTAATACCACCTTGTTTGAGACACCTACAGAGTATTGTGTCCATCGGATATGATTTGCATGCTCGATCATGCATTATACACCATTTTCTCCTAGTGTTATGGACCATTGTCAAAAAACACGCTCCTAGGTGTGTTATCCGAACAGGTACTTATGGGATGGGCATGCCACTTTGCATCCAAGTCAGAACAACTTGGATAGAGGTATGTGCAAAGTTTTGTGCCCATCGGATATGATTTTCATGGTCAACCAAGCATTCAACTCCGTTTTTGCCTTAGTGTCATGCACAAGCATAAAAAAACATTGTCCTAGGTGTGTTATTCCAACAAGTACTTATCGGATTAGTGCACCACATTGCATGTAACTCTATACCACCTAGGTTGAGGTGTCTTCAAATTATTGTGCCCATCGGATATGCTTTGCATGGTCAATCACACATTATGCACCGTTTTCCCCGTAGTGTTATTCACAACCGTAAAAAAATGCGGTCCGAGGTATGTTATGCGAATAAGAACTTATGGGATATGCCTGCCACTTTGCATGCAAGTAAATACTACCTAGGTTGAGGCACGTGCAAAGTATTGTGCCCATCGGATAGGCTTTGCATTGTCAATCAAGCATTAAACACCGTTTTTGCCTAATTGTGATTCACATCCGTAAAAAAACATGCTCCTAAGTGTGTTATTTGAATAAGTACTTATCGGATGGGCGTGCCACATTTCATGCAATGCAATACCACCTAGGTTGAGGTGTGTGTAGAGTATTGTGTCCGTCGGATGTGCTATGCATGGTCCATCATGCATTATACACCGTTTTCTTCCTAGTATTATGCACAACCATAAAAAAACGTGCTCCTAGGTGTGTTATCTGAAAATGTACTTATGGGATGGGTGTGCCACTTTGCAAACAAGTAAATACCACCTAGGTTAAGGCATGTACAAAGTAATGTGCCCATCTGATATGCGTTGCATGGTTGATTCTCACATTAAACACCATTTTTCCCTCAGTGTGATGCACATTCGTAAAAAAACACGCTACTAGGTATGTTATCCAAACAAGTACTTATCAGATGGGTGCACCATTTTGCACTCAAGTCAATAACAGTGAGATGTGTGCAAAGTTTTATGTCCATTGGATATGATTTTCATACTCGATCACGCATTATACACCGTTTTTCTCCTAGTGTTATGCACCGCCTTCAAAAAACATGCTCCTAGGTGTGTTATCCGAACAAGTACTTATGGAATGGGTGTGCTACTTTGGATGTAGGTCAGTACCACCTAGATAGAGGCCTCTGCAAAGTATTTAGTCCATCGGACATGATTTGCATGGTCGACCAAGCATTAAACTCTGTTTTTACCTTGGTGTGATGCATAAGCATAAAAAAATACTATCCTAGGTGTGTTATTCCAAGGACTTATTGGATTAATGCGCCACACTGCATGTAACTCAATAAAACCTAGGTTGAGGTGCATGTAAAGTATTGTGCCCATCGGATATGCTTTCCATGGTTGTTCACGCATTATGCACCATTTTCCCCCTACTGTTATGCACAACCGTAAAAAAATGCGGTCCCAGGTGTGTTATGCGAACAAGAAATTATGGGATGGGTGCACCACTTTGCATGCAAGTAAATACTACCTATTTTGAGGTGCATGAAAAGTATTGTGCCCATTGGATAGGCTTTGCATTGTCGATCAAGCATTAAACACCGTTTTTGCCTCAATGTGATTCACATCCGTTAAAAAAACACGCTCCTAAGTGTGTTATCCAAACAAGTTCTTATCGGATGGGCACGCTACATTGCATGAAACTCAATAATACCTTGGTTGAGGTGCATGTAGAGTATTGTGCCCATTAGATATGCTATGCATGGTGGATCATGCATTATACACCGTTTTCCCCCTAGTGTTATGCACAACCATCAAAAAATGTGCTCCCAAGTGTGTTATCTAAAAATGTACTTATGGGATGGGTGCACCACTTTGCATGCAAGTAAATACCACCAAGGTTGAGGCATGTGCAAAGTATTATGCCCATCTGATATGCTTTGCATGGTTGATTCTCGCATTAAACACCGTTTTTACCTCAGTGTGATGCACATCCATTAAAAAACATGCTCCTAGGTGTGTTATCCAAACAAGTACTTATCAGATGGGCACACCACTTTGCACACAAGTCAATACCATCTAGATTGAGACGTGTGGAAAGTATCATGTCTATCATATTTGATTTGCATGCTCGATCACACATTATACACTGTTTTCCTCCTAGTGTTATGTACCATTGTCAAAAAACGTGCTCCCAAGTGTGCTATCCAAACAAGTACTTATGGGATGGGCATGCCACTTTTGCATGCAGGTCAATACCACCTGGATAGAGGCTTGTACAAAGCATTGAGCCCATCGGATATGATTTGCATGGTTGACCAAGCATTAAACTCCGTTTTTGCCCTAGTGTGATGCACAAGCATCAAAAGACACTATCCTAGGTATCTTATTCCAACAAGTACTTATCATATTGGCATGCCACATTGCATGCAACTCAATTAAACCTAGGTTGAGGTGTGTGAAAAGTATTGTGCCCATCAATATGCTTTGTTGGTCGATCACACATTATGCACCGTTTTTCCCCTAGTGTTATGCTCAACTGTAAAAAAACATGCTCCCAGGTGTGTTATGTGCACAAGTACTTATGGGATGGGCACGCCACTTTGTATGCAAGTAAATACCACCTATGTGGAGGAGCATGCAAAGTATTGTGCCCATCGAATAGGCTTTGTATTGTCGATTAAGCATTAAACACTGTTTTTGCCTTAGTGTGATACACATCCGTAAAAAAACACGCTCCTAAGTGTGTTATCTGAACAAGTACTTATCGAATGGCCATGCTACATTGCATGCAACTCAATACCACCTAGGTTGAAGTGTATCTAGAGTATTTTGCCCATCGGATATTCTATGCATGGTCGATTACACATTATACACCGTTTTTCCCCTAGTGTAATGCACAACTTTCAAAAAACCCGCTCCCATTTTTGTTATCTGAAAATGTACTTATGGGATGGGTGTTCCACTTTGCATGCAAGTAAATACCACCTAGGTTGAGGTGCATGAAAAGTATTTTGCCCATACGATATGCTTTGCATGGTCAATGCCTGCATTAAACACCGTTTTTGCCTCAGTGTGATACACATCCGTTAAAAAACACACTTCTAGGTGTGTTAGCTGAACAAGTACTTATTGGATGGGCATGCCACTTTGCACTCAAGTCAATACCATCTAGGTTGAGATCCATGCAAAGTATTGTGTCGTTCGGATATGATTTGCATGCTCGATCATGCATTATACACAGTTTTCCTCCTAGTGTTAAAAAGGTGGTGATGCTCTAATTGGTCATAGCGCTCCACACTACTTTCGCTTTTTCTTAAAGGATGAAAAACCAATGATGCAGTGGCAACACTATTCTCATGATACAACATGGGAACCCAAAGAACCTTACTATCTCTTAACTTAAATCCAGAGCAAAGAAATGCATCTAGTATGGGCTCCTATAAAAGAATTCAGCGAGAAATCTAAAAGGTGAAATAGAAGGCTTAAAATCTTTTATTACATACAAAGAGGAAATGCTTCATAGATTTCCTAATTGGAAGCCCTCTTGGAAGGAACACACTACTGTTGCAATTAAGAAGACCTATCAATTGATAAAGGACCTTGAGAAAATGCGAGCAGATGATGCTAAGGCAAAACGGCCTTTATTTTGCCCAAATGTTGGTAATGACTTGCACCCCCATTGTTTGATGTCTTTGAAAATGAGTTTGATTCGCTACTCCCATGTCCATATATTGTGGTCCAAGGGAGAGAAAGTTTATGCCAAAGGTAGACATAGACATCTGCTATTTTGTTGCAGTTCGACCATCGGCGGACGATGAGCATGAGAATGTTAAGTTATGGGTTGCAAAAGTAGTGGATGTGAGCATGGATGACAAGGGAAAAGTTGCAACATTTACATCACTATGGTATGAGCCAAGGGGAAGGAAGGAGAACTAGGATAACAATATACTATATATTGGCTGGCTGTTTGAAAAAGGAATGGGTTCCACACCATCAAATTTTAAGTGCATTCTTTTGGATTAAATTATATTGATAAGTCTTTATTTTGAAAGTGATTTTTCATGAATTTAAATTAATAACTCATGATTTTTTTAAAACATGAATAGGATTGTAAAAAACAAGAAGTAAAAAAGTAGGATTTAATTGAAGTTTTTGCATTAGGAGTGCACCATTAGAGACATATTGTGAAATTTATTATGTGGAAATGATAGTGCCAAAAAGTGAACTTTTGATTCTCAAATGATATTTTCATAAAGTAAACTTTTCATTTGGGATGGATTTTTGGGATTAGTCCAAGAGTAGACATATGAGTCCAAAATTAATGAAATAAGTGTTTTGGGTAAAAAATGCAAAAGACAAGGAGCTCAAATTGAAGAAGGCCAAGACTGAGCCTGACTACGAGGAAAAGGAGCTTGAAGGGAGGAACCAGCCCCCTTCAAGAAAGGAGCAAGAAGGGTCGAGCCTACAACCAGAAAGCTCAAATCAAGGAAAGAGGAAGCGGCATGAAGGGAGGGGTTGGGAACTTGAAGGAAGAAACTAGCCCCATTTTGAAAAGGAGCAATGAGGGCCGAGCCTACAATCAGAGAGCTCAAAAAGGCAACCTACTCAAAGCAATGCGAAACCAGCCCCCTAAAGGAAAGGAGTACTTGAGATGTAATTTGAAGGAAAGGAGCCTTTGAGATGTAATCTGTGTGTAATCTATTAAATTGTTAATATTCTCCAAAGTTTACTTTAACAATGCTTTCTTAACTATGTGACTAGATAATGTCCTTTGACATGCCAAGGACCATAATGTGAGACGAAAGATTTCGATTTGACAACTAATGTGAGACAAAAGATTTTGATTAGGCAACTAATGTGAGACTGAAAGACTTCGACTAGTCAACTAATGTGAGACGAAAGATTTTGATTAGACAACTAATGTAAGATGAAAGATTTTGATTAGACAACTAATGTGAGACTGAAGAATGAGAAGGTCGGGCTCAATGAACTCTCTCCCTTCCTAAGTGCAGTGCATACACAACTAAGAGCACATTATGAAATCTAGCCCCAAAACTCTGTACACCAATCTACCTACTGCAAATCTATGGCATACCCAAAAGATTTTGGAATGCTATTGTTCTGAAAATGATGTTGGATGACCTCCTCATAGAAACATATTTGGAGAAGGACAAAAAAAGCTACAAGGAGGACATGCTTCAGTGGTGGGTGTATTACTTGGAGTTAACAAAGACGGTGAATATTAATTTCCCTGGCTATTGTTTTTCCTGCTCCTTTAAGGTCCTTGTCAAGCCCATAATGTAGGTTTCTTTTGGCAGGACATGATGGCGCGAAGTTGTATAAAGCTTGTGGACTTTCTCATGGTGCTTGTAATATCTGATTTTGTGTCAACTTGCTTCCATGTTAGTACTTAAATGTTTTAAGTGGCCCGATGGTTGAAATCTGATGGTTAAAGATAACCAGTCTAAAGGGGACTATTTTAGTATAGCACTGTGTAACAAATTTTAGGATAGCATGGCGGTAGTGTAGGGATATAACAGTAGTAGTGCAGGATAAGTGATCGCCAGCACAGTGGTTGGTTGCACTAGGATATTAACAACTACCATCGCGGTGGTTTGCTTCTATTATTACAAGATGAATGGATTTGTGGATGTGTGGATTTGTTATGGGAAACTAGTGCGGTGGTTGTTAGGATATGCTAAAAACAAGCATGGGATTTACCGTTTAGGACTTACAAAAATAACCAGCGTGGTGGTTGTTGGGATATACTAAAAACAAACATGGGATTTACTATTTGGGATTTACAAAAACAATTTAATAAAACCAGCACGGTGGTTGTTTGGGATATACTAAAAAGAAGCATAGTCTCAAATACATTTTCCATTTTCTAGGACAAGTGGAATATTGTTCCTTGCAATGAGACTACATTTTCTTAGTACTATCTTAGTCGTCCTCATCAACTGCTCCAAGACACCCTAAGATGTGCTCATGCATGTCTAAATCCAATTTGAAGACACTCTTGACCTTCTTTCATTGTGGCAAAGGTTGTATCTGGAACTTAATAGCTCTTACAACATGAGAGTACATAAATGTTTGTGGTCTCTTATGTAGCACTTCGTAATTGCAACCTCTCTTAGATGGTTTTTTGTACCAAAAAGCTCCAACTACTACACCCCACTTCTCATAGGGTTTTCCCCAATCATCCTTAAATGCTTCCTCAACCTTGTGCTTAGGTTTTGTGCACTCTGCAACAAAAGTATGGGTCATCTTCTCGTTCTTGCCAGATGCAATGACAACTGCAAAGTTATCCCCCTCTTCCAGATAGTCAGTGAGGTCATCGAAACTCTCCCTAAACTATGGCGAGTCATTTGTCTCTCCATTGTTTGTTACTCCATTTGAACGTAGAGGAAAAACTTGAACTTGCTCCCATGTCTTCACAGTTGCAGTGTTCTCACAATTGTCATGATCCCCTATGATGCACGCACTGCAGAAATAAGAAAGTTTTCTTGTTTTAATCAGTTGGATGTTTGAAAAGCCCCATATGCTATGCAAACCACAAACTCCTTTAATTTTCTCACAATCGTGCTAGCTTCTCCTTTGCACTTCATCCACTTTCACTTCATGGAACACTCTGCATACTATAGTATTCTTAAGGCTTTGTTTACTGTATGTTGAATGCGTGCTTGTGGAGAGGTTAGCTGTAAGCCATGTTACAGCATCATGGGCATCGTTGAGTTTTTCTTGAGGGCATGCTAATTGGTGTTTAAACAGAGCTTTCTTAATAACAACACCACATCCCATTGCCATGGCTAGACCCAAAGAAATTCTACATCATGTCTAGACCCCCGGTCAGGGATTTGAACCTTGAGATGAAGTAGAATCCACAGGTTGATTTGAATTGAGAGGCAGCACCATCTGACCACACCCAATGTTGTTTTATATTTTCTACATGGGGGTTTTCATTTTTTAGCCATTCGCAATGCAGTAGAAAAGCATGCTGCATGAATAAGGTGTCATGTTCCCTATCATCTGGAATGTAGAAATAGTATGTGCGTTTCACTGACTTGGACTCCTATGAGTCAACAAGAAGATTGGCATCAGGTGTGGAAGAATCAAGAAAATGATTGTATGTGATATGCTCAAGAATTGTTATCTGCTTGTTGTATCAGTGAGCACTTTGTATCTCATCTTGTTCTTGAAATGAATAATTTTCAACAAAATATATGACAGAGACAATACTATCACGGGGAAAATTGGCAAGGCACGTCCTGAACTGCTTATCCTGCCAGCTGGTTGTGAAATTATGAAGCACATATTTTAGGATGGATTGAACCACATGACTGATAAGCTCCCTTGGCTGAGTGCTCTTATATGACAGTAGCCATCTCTTTTTATCAGATCCTTCAACATTGACATTTTCAAATCTCCTCCATTTTAGAGAAACATGGTTGTCTTCCCTCATTTCATTTGGACAGACATTGAATGTCTTCTTCTTCAGCTTCAAACGGCAATGCTTGCATGTGCCACAAATGCATTCAATGCGGTGCCACTCACGGTCTCCCTTTGGACAAACCACTGGCTCCCACAGAGACCTTAGGCTACAAAACCTACCCTCCCTTGCAACACACAATGAGGATCTAGGTGGCCTATAGACTTTGCATTCATTGAGGAGACATGGGCATTGATCCGCATGGAGCAATGCTCCAACACGACCAGATCTCAAGGCATTCATAGCTTACCGAGCCAGGTCAAAGTCTATGTGCATTTTGCAACAACCAATATTATTGTCTTTGAGTTTCTTGACGTACCGGGGCTTATAATCCTTAAAGCTCATGTGCCCAATTGAAATGTCCGGATTCTGATCCATAAACTTGAGATACAGCTCCGTCTGCTGGCCCAACATGTGGGAACAACAAAACAGTCAGTCCTCTTTTTGCACTACTAAAAGAAGACAAAACACAGTTTAATTAAAGTATATAATGAAGCAAAACAATTTTCAACCACCGCGCTAGTTTAGGCCAGTCACAATTTCAACTATCGAGCTGGTTTAGTATAGTCACAATTTCAATCACTGGGATGGTTTAGCACACATTTATGGCAATCAACCACCGAGCTGGTTTAGCACACGTTTACGATGGTTAACCACCGAGCTGGTTTAGCACACGTTTAGGACAGTCAACCATTGGGTTGGTTTAGGACAAATTTAGGACAGTCATAATTTCAACCACGGGGATGGTTAAGGACACTGTCACAATTTTAACCACTGGGATGGTTTAGCCTGACGGTCTCAACTTCACATATTAGACAATAGCAAGTATATTGCTTTTCATTTCTGAATTTCATAATTAGAAAATAGCAATATATTGCTTTTCATTTCTGAATTTCACAATTTATGTCAGTAATAACTGCTTGCTGTTTATCGGGAATCATTTGTCTTGAACTAGCAACGGTGCTTCCTCCCTCCTCCTCCTCCTCCTTCCTCATCCTTCTCCTCCATCTCCTCCCTCATCCTTCTCCTCCATCTCCTCCTCCTCTCTTCTCCTCCTCCTCCCTCCTCCTCCTCCCTCCTCCTCCTCCTCTTTCCACCTCCTCCTCCCATCTCCTTCTCCCTTCTCCTCCTCCCTCCTCCTCCTCCTCCTCCTCCCTCCCTCCTCGTCCTCCCTCCTCCTCGTCCTCCCTCCCTCCTCCTCCACTCACCTCTCTCTTCATCCTCCTTCCTTGTCCCTCCTCCTCAACCCTTACCCCTCGAATCCGCGAAGGAGACTAGCTCTCCACTCCTCAACCTTGGACTCCTCCTAAACCCTACCACCCCCTCTGAACCCTGGAACTCCTAGCTAGCTCTCTCAACATTGTCCTACTTTTGAATCGTGAAATTGCCTTCTAAACCGTTGAACTCCCGTGGAGGCAAAATCCTCCACTAATCATTATGATCGAGCCCTCTTTCTCACCCACGCGTGCATGAGACCTACTTTCCATGCTTTAGCCTACACCTCTCCTCGGAACACAACCCAAGGACCTATGCTACACTTGTGAACACCTATGCTACAACGAGCAACGACATGACTATGGGTGACCAACACCCTCAGAACTTGCACTTGGGATAAACAGGGACAACAAGCAAGCTGGTTTAGGACAATCACATTAAGTCCACACCATCCCTATCTAGAAATAGTGGTATATGACCCAAATAGCAAGAAATTAAATTTAACAAATTTCAATACTAAGAAACACAATAATTTCAACCATCAGGCTGGTCAATAAATAATGTATGTTCAACCATGCTGGTTTAGGACAATCGGATAACTGGTGATTGAGCTGAAGCAGCTAAGGTTGCATGATGTTCTAACCATCGGGCTGGTTTAGTAAAATAACAATATATTGCTATTCTATTGCAAAATATATTGTACTAATGTCTGTTCAACCATGCTGGTTCAAGACAATCACATAATTGGTGATTGAGTTGGACTAGCCTACGGTTGCATGATGTTCCAACCACCGGGCTAGTTTAGGAAAATCACATTTAGTCCCCAAGACTGGTTTAAGAAATGAAACAAGTAAACTATCCTAAAGCTTAATCACAAACAACCACTGGGATGGTTTAGGCACCATTGACTTGCATTCTATCTAGCATGTGTGAACTAGAGCATGAACCTCCAGTTTACCATAGTCCTGCACTAGATATTATTGGGAAGACCATGGCTTCGAGAAGCATCGGTACTCCATGATTGGGGCACTGATAGAATCACTGTCCAAAATAGAGAAACCATTGTCAAGTTAAATCTGGGAACAGGGGAAATCAAACCCACTATTCCTATAAATGTTGAAGACACTTCTTCCACTACAACCACCAGCCATGCATCCCTTGTACCTACTAATGTACTAAAGCCCATAGAAGGGGATACACAAAGTGACATTAATAATTGGATATAGATGTTGGCTACAATAGATAATTGTAAAACAACACATCTAATATTGCCAGATGTGGATGCCCAAATGATACAACTAGAAGCACCAAACTGGGATGATGAATCGGAAGTAGTGGAAATGCCAGTCTTCATGACAAGCATTGAGTGGGACAGTGACCCTGAAGAGGCAATAATAGAAGTCTACTGTGCCGACATAGATCGGGATATGGAAACAGAAGCTGATAATGAAACCTTGGAGGGCCAAGTATTTGACAATGACTTGGCAATCCTATAGGCACTCATGGCCATAGAATACCCCAAGATCGACCCTCTAGCAATATCCAATAGCAACCAGTTCAGGAAAAAGGAGGGTGTACAGTGCCAAAAGGCCAAGATAGAGCACTTCAATGAATTCGAAAGAATGCAGACCAAAGTGGTAGAATTGTACTTAACTAAGCACACAAAAGCACTTGAGTCCCCAAATTTTAAATGGTATCCTAAAGGGCTTGAAGGTGTTTGTAATGTGAATCCTATTGAAAATCCATCACTGGTCTCACAAAGCAAAAAACTTAGAAAGTTCAAACCCAATGTGAGAATGAAGAGTGAAATGGTGAATAGTAACAAAATAGAAGAACAAGGGAACATTGGTGAATTGGACCAAATATCCTCCAGTGGAGCTAGCAGCCAAGCAAGCACCTCAAAGTGCCATGAAGGCCTAAGGGAAGTTCCCAATTACTTTGAAAACTACACTAGAGGAGAAGCAACAATAGCAATGGCTAGGCCAGTCAAGGAGTCAGAGCTCAAAGAAACAGAGAATATTGAGGATACCCCAATTTATGAAGGACTAGCCAAGACAAGGAAATTGAATCTTGCCTTGGATGGAGAAGAAGAAAATCATGTATACATCGGCGAACAGCTCACTCTAGAAGAAGAAAAAGAATTCAAAGCATTGCTAATGGAATATAGAGATTACATGGCTTAGCCCTACAAAGAAATAAAAGGGATTTCCCTAGAAGTTGTAGTACATACCATACCAATAAGGGAAGGATCCAAACCAAAGGTATGCAGGCCTTATAGGACAAATCCCAAATATGGCACCCATGTCTATGAAGAATTAGAAAAATTACTAGATGCCGGTTTCATTTATGAGATCGAGTATACCAATTGGGTGTCACCAATTGTGATTGTTCCTAAGAAAAAAAAGAAGCTCAGAATATGTGTGAATCTCAAGAACATCAATGCAGCAACAGTCCAAGATCCTTATCCCCTACCATTGACTGAAACAATTTTAGAAAGGGTAGCAGGATCTCAAGTGTATAGCTTCTTGGATGGGTTCAATGGGTACAACCAAGTACAAATTGCACCTCAAGATTAGGCAAAGACAGTGTTTGCCACAGAATGGGGCATTTTTGCATATAGAGTCATGTCATTCAGCTTATGCAATGCCCCATCTACTTTTCAAAGGGAAATGTACACCGCCTCAAGGAATTTCTCAACAAGTTCCTACAAGTCTTCCTTGATGACTTGTGCATACACTCAGGAAAAAAGAATCACTTGAAATGCCTTGAAGAAGTCCTTAAAAAATGCAGGGAGTATGGAATCTCTTTGAATCCTCTAAAATGCCAATTCTTGGTCACACACGGAGTAGTCTTGGGACATATAGTCTCTCGACATGGGATTGCAACTAACATCGACAATACAGATCATCATGGAACTTCCCCCCCTCCTAAATGCCAAGGGAGTCCAAGTTTTCATGGGACATGCTGGATACTATAGAAGATTCATACTGAGGCATGCCATGATTGCAAGGCCCCTATATAAGCTCTTAGTCAATCTGGATAGACAAATGCAAACAAGCACTCAAAACCCTCAAGTGGAGATTGATCGCAGCCCCTGTTCTAATGGCACCAAATTGGGACATATAATTTCATGTACATACTGACCGTTCCAATTATGTAGTAGGGAGTGTGTTATGTCAAACTGGAAAACACAACAAAGACTACCTATTATATTTTACACAAGTAGACAACTAAATGATGCAGAGGTGAATTACACCACAACAAAAAGAGAAGCCTTGGCAATGATCTACAACGTGAAGAAATTACGACACTATTTACACAGATCATCAAGCCTCATTATATCTTGTGAATCGGCCATCTACCATAGGCCGGATCACTCAATGCCTTCTACTACTACAAGAATTCAATTTCCAAATCGTGGTGAGAAAAGGAGCTCAACATTTCATTGCCGACCACATGTCACAATTGAGAATAGGAGAAGAGCTAGAAGGAATAGAAGATGACCTACCAGATGTCGCATTATTTTAAATAGACGATGTGCGTGATTGGTGTGCAGACATCATTGGGTACTTGATGCCAAGAAGACCACCTCCTAAAATGAAAGCAATGGATGCTTAGAAACTAATTCTAAAAGTTCCACCCTATCAACTCATTGTTGCAGGACAACTATACAAGATGGGCAAGGACTGGGTTTTAAGGAGATGTGTGATGCCACATGAGATCATGCCAATCCTCAATGAAGCACATGAAGGCATTGCAAGTGGACATTTCCAAGGGGAAGCAATAGCAAGAAAAGTCCTTCTTGCAGGATACTGGTGGCCAACACTTTGGTCAGATGCCTATGAATATGTCAAAAGCTGTGATGTATGCCAAGGAACTAGTAAACCACAACACAAATACTTCAATCCCCTAACAACAGTCATTGCACAAAAACCCTCTAAAAAATGGGGGATTGATTTTGTGAGTCCCATCCATCTAGGAGCAAAGGGAACACATGCACGCTACATCATTGTGGCCATTGATTACTTTACCAAATGGGCTGAAGCTAACGTAGTCAAAAAGGCAGATGCCAGAAGCATAGCAAGGTTCTTGTACGA
Source organism: Dipteris shenzhenensis (assembly GCF_047967505.1). Lineage (NCBI taxonomy): Eukaryota > Viridiplantae > Streptophyta > Polypodiopsida > Gleicheniales > Dipteridaceae > Dipteris > Dipteris shenzhenensis. The sequence goes on along the minus strand of NC_141627.1, from coordinate 40,209,079 downwards.
GAATGTGATCACCCAATTTGGATGTCCCATTGAAATTGTGTTGGATAGAGGCACACATTTTGTCAATGAGGTCATCCAAGAACTCTTGTCTGGATTTATGGTGATCCATAGAAAGAGCACACCTTACTACCCCAAGGGAATGGACAAGCCGAATCCACCAACAAAATATTATGCATTGTCCTCACCAAAATAGTAGAACCAAAGCATTTTGATTGGGTAGAGAAACTAAATGCATCCTTATGGGCATACCGAACAACACTCAAGGTGAGTACAGGAAATACACCTTTTCAATTGGTGTATGGCCTTGAAGCTGTGGTCCCAGTGGAATTTGTAATACCCAATCTATGCATAGCAGTACAAGAACGTATGGGAGATCATGCATCGCTGAAAGAAAGACTCTACCAATTAGAGAAGCATATAGAGACCAGATTAGTTGCCTACCATGCCATGATAATAGAAAAACGAGGAAGGAAGGCATGGTTTGACAGAAACCTCAAAGATAAAGACATCAAGGAAGGTAACTTGGTTTTATTGTACAATACCAAAGTCCATAAGGGCAAGCTCAAATTTCTAGGTCAAGGACCTTATAGAGTCAAAAAAATGAATCCCATTAGAGTTGTGCTACTAGAAACACTGGATGGAGTCCAATTCATAACAACAATAAACGGGAGCCGACTGAAGCGCTACTACATCAACATGCAAGTGGCTAGGAGTGAGGACCATGGGTCCAAACCATGGGTGAGAGGTCTCCCCAACCATAAATGCTCAATATGTCCTTTTGTACAACACAACATACCAGTGTCCCACACAAAGAAGCACTCTCATTGGTACACCTCAAATCCATCTCTAATCCCTTGAAATTAGGAAACACTAATTAGAGGCCCTTTTGAGACCCCGTTTCTCTTTTAATGGTAGTTTCAATCGATTTCAACCTAGGGCTTAGAGGTGATGACTGAGTCCTAGCTACCCTGTGATTCCCTTAGCAAATTAAGCATATAGGAGGAATGCCTACCTCACTAATCATGCATAACGCACCCACATGTTTTGAGCACCACGAATAAATTGCACAAATAAAAGCCCCAAGAGATACTTGTTTTGATCCACACACATGACACCCTCATCACAAAAAGAGTAAAATGCATTAGCCACTCACAAAAGAAATAGGCACTCTTAGCACATGGCACTATATTGGCAACTGTCAAATTGGGACCTGATTCATGTGTGCAATGCCAGGGTGAAGACAGTCCAATAAGATGGGAAAAAGGCCTACAACGCCATCGACAAAGCAACACCATGCCAAACAGCCCAAGCCTCGACCTTAACAACCCTCCTCAAATCACCAACTTGAAGAAGGACATGATCCGGAATCACTGACCCAGAGGTCAGCACCAAAACGACCACAGCTAGTGGTTCTGGATAGTGATACTTATGAGCAAATAAATGCAACATGCCAAGAAGAAATGCCACAGAACCAAAGGATCCTAGAGTCAGGAGAAATTAAGGCAAAGCAATTGACTATGTAGGATGCAGTTGGAGAACACCTTGATGATTAGACCAACAAAGAGCTAGAAACAGATGGAACAATACAGCTTGTATGGCCACAAGTTTCAACATTCGCCATGTCACCCGATGCTTACAACTTCTTGTAGTCAAAGGGACTAGGAAGTCTTTTTGAGAAGCTAAAATCCTTCTTACCAACACCTGCTATGACAGAATACATTTGTCAATTCATCACATCATACAAAAGCAAAGAGTTGGAGAAAGATAAGTATGGCACAGTAACATATAAATAAAAGCCCTTACAGATCTACCTCAATAGATCCACTATGCAGGAGGCTTTATCATTTCCAAAGGCACAAGAAGAATATCCAAAGAAACATTTGGATGCAAGATTCTCTGAAATTCAGGATTTATGCCCACCTCAAAATCACAAAGTGGAGGAATATGCCATGATATGATTCTGGATCCCATATGCAAAGAGGCAGCTAAGTTTTTGGCTGACATTTTCAATCATACAGGAGTGAGAAAAACTATATGTCAGTAAAAACTCTTACACTCCTTGGTAGAGCAAAACTGCAAAACTGGGCTCAACACATATCCTTGCTGCTAACCAATTATGTATCCACTACACATAATGGCAAAAGCTACATTGCCCATCTATTGGCCATAATAATTGGGTTTGTAATAGAGCAAGAGGATGACTCTACACCTCTCTCAACACAAGATATAGAGGACTTTGAAACATTGATATTATCTCCAGAATGGGAATTAGACCCTCCACCTACTCTCAATGCGAATAACATGGATGGGCAACAATCCAAATAGATTCCAAAGAATGACAATGTGGAACTCTACCAAAGAATACTGCAACTTAGTTCAGTCTTACTCCCGCAATAGAAGGACTCGATCACAACCAATAGTTACAACAATGGTCTCAACTATTTGCTACCATGGCGTCAGATGAGCAGGAAAGAGAAATGGAAAGATAGATGCTCCCATCACTCCAAACCAAGTTGCAAAGTGCCGAGACTGAAATTATTAAGCTCAAGGAAAGCACGGCAGACCAAATGTAGCAATAGTTCCTTGCACAAAATGCTCTAGCAGAAAGTAGAAAGGATGTCCTACAAGCCACGGTTTCTCTCCAAGAAAAACACCTACAACTATCTGATGCCTTGAACCAAAAGGAAAAGGTCTAGTTATCCCTCTCCTGTATGCAAGCCACTTATGATGATATCAAGAAGGAAATGGTGCACTTAAATGAAAGATTACTACTTAAAGAGGATCAGCTCCATGCCACATTAGACACAAACAATGAATTGCAGAACATCCTCAAAGAAGTTAAACGTCAAATTCAAGCACTAGAGAAGGAATGCATGGCATCAAGAGAGATACTTGTGCACACCAAAGTAGAACTGGATGCTCAAGAGCAAGAGATACTCCAACTCCGCGTGCTTAATGATCAATTTTTCAGGCATCCAAACGTGTATGAGATAGCTCTCTCTTCAGGAAGGAAACTCTGGCATCATTTCTTGCTGCAAACATGCTCTCTAAAGTTTCATCATAGTCTTGACCATATTGTTGTGCAAATCCTTTTGCAACTAATCTGGCTTTATATCTCTAAATACTGCCATCGGGATTGTACTTCACTTTGTATACCCATTTGTTTGCTATGGCCTTCTTTCCTGGTGGAAGGTCGCATAATTCCCAAGTATTATTCTTATACAAAGCATCCATTTCTTCATTCATAGCAGTTTGCCATTCTGGCTTGTTTGCTGCATCTTCGAAGTACACTGGCATGATGGTAGTCATAAGAGCATAGTTGGTGGTTTCCACCTGAATTGCTTTGCCTTTCTGAGCATATGTCAATCTGGCTGGTGGTCTGCTTTCCCTAGTAGACCGTCTGAGCTGCTGTGGCACTACTTGGGGTGTTGCTGGCAATTCTTGCTCTTCTTCATCAACCTATTTTGTAGATGACTGTGAAGTCGATGCTTCTATCTCCTGTGTAGGTGAGGTTTTCCATTCTGATTCCTCATCAAAGATTACATCTCTGGAGAGAATGACTTTGCGGTTGATGGGATCATAAATTTTGTATGCTTTGCTTTCTTCACTGTAGCCAACCATGATGCATTTGCATGACTTCGCATCCGATTTCCTGCAATGATCATCATGTATGTGGGCATATGCTATGCAACCAAATATGCGGAGATGCCCAATGTGTGGCTTGTGTCCAGTGAATGCTTCATAGGGAGTCATACCCTGTATCGGTTCAGTAGGAAGCCGATTAAGCAAGTAGTTTGCTGTAGCTATTGCTTCTGCCCAATACTGATTCGGAAGATGCTTTTCACTAAGCATTGCTCTAGCACTGTCTGCTAAAGTCCCATTCTTCCTTTCAGCTATTGCATTCTGCTGAGGAGTATCTGCACATGTGAATTGTCTTCGTATGCCGTGATTTTTGCAAAAGTTCATGAATGCTGAAGACATGTGTTCACCTCCTCTGTCTGATCTCATGACCTTGATCTTTTTGCCTGTCTGGTTTTCTACCATGGCTTTGAATTCTTGAAATCTGGAAAACACTTCATATTTCAGAAAGTAGACCCAACAATATCTGCTGTAGTCATCGATGAAGGTCAAGTAATAAAGTGAACCATTGATGCTACGGGTCTGGGCATAACCCCATACATCTGTATGTATCAAATCAAGAATACCTCATGCACGAGAGGTACTTCTAACAAAGTTGGTTCTCTTTTGTTTGCCGAAATAGCATGCTTCGCAAACCTTTCCAAGGAACTGTAGCTTTGGAATCCCAATTGCCATATTGTGATTCCTGAGAGTAACAAGTACTTGAAGTTGACATGACCATATCTCTTGTGCCATTTTGCAGATAGTGGCATTTGTTGCATTTGAGCTGACATGGCATGCTTATCTGGTACTATAGCTAGCATTCTGTATAAGCGTCCTTCCTTGACACCTTTTGCTACTAGCTGACATCTTTTGGATTTGTCTCTGATAGTGCATTCATTACCGTCGAAGATGACTTTGTAGTTGTGTTCCGTCATTTGACCTACTGACAAAAGGTTCTTGCTGAGCTTCGGAACATAGAGCACATCTTTGACTAATCCTTTTGTACCAGTGAAATTGTTCATAGGGATAACACCTGTCCCTTGAACTGGATTCGGTGTATTGTCTGTTGTGTAGATGACATTTTTCTGTCCTTCTAATGGTTTCATCTTTGTGAACCATTCCTGATGATTTGTCATATGAGATGATGCACCGCTGTCGATGTATCAAGGATCCTGTTCCACTTGGTCGACTTGATAACTGTAATCCTCTTTGGGATTGAAATCAGTGTCTAGGTGCATTGTATTAGTCTGATGCAATTCCTCGCTTGCAAGAAACATATTTCCATGTTCATTTGCAAAATGACTGTGACTAGAATGTCCACCACGATGATTTCCTCTTCCTCGGGAATTCCCTCGATTACTGATGGATTGACCGCCTTGGTCGTACTGCTTCTTGCGGCAATCTCTTTCATAGTGTCCAACTTCCTTTCTGGAGGGTACTATGCAAAGATTGGGTTTCTCATACTAATGGGTCAGAGGAGTTTCTACGCTTTATGTGGGGAGCTCTAGCCAGATTCTTATTGGAGGACGCATAGGCGAGGCCTTTCCTCTTTCTTGCTCGGTCCACCAAGGCTGCCCCCTCGCTCCCTTCCTCTTCTTGTTTATGGCGGAGGCCTGGGCTACTCCTTGGGATCACAAGTAGCATGCCTCACAACGTTGGCTCCCAATCAGGTAGGAGGAGGAGCTGCTTAACTCTGAGTTTGTAGATGACATGGCCTTGTATGTAGAGGGTATCACAGTGAGTTTGGAGAGAGTCAAGGGAGCCCTAACTATCTACTATGAGGCCTTGGGTGTGTGGATCGAACAAAGTCCATATGTTTCTTCACAGGCTCTGAGGAGACACATGAGATCCATGAGTGGGGGAGCAACTTTGGCTTCAGATGGATACTGCGGGTCCAGACAACGAGATACCTCAGATGCCAGGTCGGTATTGACATTACAACAGAGCAGAAGATCGACCCAATCCTTGAGAATGTACAGCACAAGCTTCTCTACTAGAGCTCGGCCAAACTCTCCCTAGTAGGTCATGCCTTAGTGCCAAACCAAGTCCTTCTTGCCATGCTTTTGCTTAGACACATACTCGACACATAGTCGATTGCATGACCTAGCTACTAGTTCATGTGCACTCACACGCTTTTGCAGGTGTCATGTTCCCTATCATCTAAAATGTAGAAATGGTACATGTGTTGCACTCACTTGGACTCGTGTGAGTCAGCAAGCAGATTGGCATCAGGCGTGGAAGAATCAAGAAAATGATTGTACATGATATGCACAAGAATTGCTACTTCTTCTACTAGTGAGCAGTTTGTATCTCATCTTGTTCTTGAAAAGAATAATTTTTTGCAACATCTATGACAGATACAATAGTGTCACGGGGAAAATTGGCAAGGCACATCCTGAACTGCTTATCCTACCAGCTGGCCATGAAATTGTGAAGCACATAGCAGCTCAACAATTCAATAGTCTAAAGCTTGCATACACCTGCACATTAAGTAAGTATAAATACAAGTGCATGGAGTGGCAAAATCAAAAGGCAATAATTTCCAAGTTGGAAATTCAACTACTAGGTCAAGCCGATGACGATGAGGAGGGGTTAACACAAGATCTTTTGCTACAAGGCATCACTACATTATACCAAGAGCTTGTTTTACAACCCTTCAGCAAGAGGATCATCTTGAAGGAAGAATACACATACTCTGGAAACACTTGCAAAACACTTATTTCATTAATTTTGGACTTGTCAATGTACAAATTCATTTTTACATATACTTTTGGACTAGTTTTCGGATAAAATTTAAGAAAAACCCAATCTTCAAAGCACATATAAAAACATAAAAACAAGCATTTTTAAATATATTTTTTAAGAGGATGAAATTTAAATTATAAAATTTAACACAACCTAGATAAGTTACAAGAAAAAATAAGATTCAGTAGTTGTAAACTCTCTTAATATTTAATGGTGTTAATAGACACCTTCAAAAGTTACAGTATTAAGGAAACTCTCACCATATTTATAAAGGTGTTAACAAACACCAAAAGTTACAATAAGCCTGAGATAAGTTACACAAAAAAATAAGATTCAACAATTGTAAACTCTCTTAATATTTATAATAGTGTTTAGGAAACACTTTCAAAAGTTACAAGTGGAATTAGCAAACTCTCACAATTTTTATAAAGGTGTTTAAAAACACCAAAAGTTACAATAAGCCTCTCATTGGAAGGCAAATCTCTTTTATCTCTCTATCCTAAATTCAACCCATTTAAGAGCTGAGCTCATCTCATCCTCATCGATGTAGTTAAAATTATAGAAGAGAAGTAAGGATTGATGAATTTCCTCCTTTATAACACTTTGTTTATTCCGAATGGCTTGTGCTTCTTGGGGTGAAAATCTTCCATAAATAGCCACACGCAAAGATATCTCACTTTGAAAGTATGTCAGCTCTCTCTTATATGGTTGCAATATATCTATTTCACTAGTAGCCATACTTATTTTTCTTTTCTCCTCCTTCTCTAAGTCCTTCTGACAAGTAAAGTCATCATTCTCATACTAGGTTAATGGAGCTGGATTTTACTCTCTCCTCTCTCTTTCCCTAGTTCTTAGCAATCCATAGTTTGGTGCTGCCAACGGCTTCCTCGATGGAATCGATTACTTCAAAAAGATCCATGGAAACGAGAGGAGGAAGGTAACGAGAGCAAGGAAGGTAACTAGAGGAGGTAAGGCGAGATGGAAGGAATATGCTTGAGGAGAGGAGGTAAGGCTGCGGGCAACCAAGATGGAAGGAGTAAGGTTGAGGAGAGGAATAAGGTAAGAAGAGCAAAGTGGAAGAAGTATTTGCTGCAGGCGAGAATATATAGAAGACTAATGACTACTAAGGGGTTTATAGAAGTGTAGACTCATAATGTGAGATGAAAGGAGTAAGCTTGAGGAGAGGAGTAAGGTAAGAAGAGCAAAGTGGAAGAAGTGTTTACTATGGGCGAGATATAGAAGACGAACGACTACTAAGGGATTTATAGAACTACAGACTCATAATGTGAGATGAAAGATTTAGAATAAAGAATTGGTAGAGTTTGAGATGACTAGATTATCTGAAGTAACAGATGCAAGACCGTAATGCGAGACATGTGAGACATGTAAGACAGTGAGTACATTGAAATCTATAAAATAAAACGATGGGATATAAGACCGTAATGCGAGACATGTGAGACATGTAAGACAGTGATCATTACATTGAAATCTATAAAATAAAATGATGGAACACAAGAATGATATAATTATTAGAATCTCATCATGAGATATTTTTTTAATATAATAAGTTAGACTTGTTGATGCAAGACCGTAATGCGAGACATGTGAGATGATAGATTTTGAGTACATTGAAATCTATAAAATAAACTGATGGAATACAAGAATGATATTATTATTAGATTCTCATCATAAGATATTTATTGTATATAATAAGTTAGACTTCAAAAAAAGTAAAACCGATTTAATAAATTTAGAGAGGTGAGTTGTCCATTGAGTGAAGTAAAAAATAAAAGACCATAAATGTGAGAGATACATGAGATGATAGATTTTGAATCAGTTTAAATCTATGAAATAAAGTGATTGAAGATAAGAATAATATAATTAGACTCCCTTCTTTCATCCATCCTAGTTCTTCTACAAGCACATTCTTCGTTTATCACTCTTAATTTATCATCTCTCTACCCACTATGGATGTCCTTGGCATCGTCGGAGACATGGAGTTTGGAATCGACAGTCTCAAACAATTGGTTGCTGTCCAAGGAGCAAGGAGAGACACAAGAATTCGACAAGGCTCTCCACTGACATGGATGGAGAGAGAGGAATTCGATGCAGAGAGGCGGACAGAGAGGGAGGAGACTCAGAAGATAGCAGAGAGTGAAAGACTTATACAATGTATTATAAAAGCACGACAAGATCTCTTGGACTTCTTAAGCAACCTATGTTATCGAAGCACTCGGTATGGTCGATTTGATTGGGATGCTGAAAGAACAATAAAGGCCTCCCAAAGAGATTATAAAGAAACAATCTGTGACTGTTTGAATTTCTTCCTTCATTGTAATTATGTTGACGATACGGAAGTGGAGTCCATGGAATTTTGGATTGTTGAGAAGATAAGAGATACTAATGATGAGATCTTCTAGTGTGATCTCAGCCTCTGTGGCCTGTCCATCATGATTGCTTGAATTTCTTCCTTCATTGTAATTATGTTGAGGATATGGACGTGGAGTCTGTGGAAGATTGGATTGTTGAGAAGATAAGAGATACTAATTATGAGATCTTCTAGTGTGATCTTGGCTTCTATGGCTTGTAATAGTTTTGTATTCTCTGCAACAAGTCTGGTAGGGCTGAGCATATCATATTAGAATTGCTAATACAATAATAATACAAATTGAATAAATATCATAAGTAAATATCCTAATGTATTGTAACATTTAACATAAGTTAAAAAAACACCATCATTAGTCAACACAAACAAGATAAAAATATTCAAGGACTCATGTTTCTTGAATAGAGTTTGATGAGTCCTCTTGAGGCTGTGATGCTCTAAGAGTACATTGAGTCTCTACTTCTTGTGTGGATGGTTTACATTGAGGTTCTACTTCTGGTGCAATCGGGATAGACTCAATCTCTTCCTCCTTTGCAAGATGTGATGTTGTAGATGCACATTGAGTCTCTACTTCTTGTGTAGGAAGAATGCATTGAGTCTCTAATTCAAGTGGAGACTGTAATGCTTCTACTTGAGGCTGTGATGCAGAAGGATTGTCTCTTGTTTTTCTTTGGCTCCCTCAGGTTCTTCATTGAGTCCATCATCTTGTTTCCCAATGGTAGCAGTTAGGTAGTGAATAGTCTTAGCCATAAAATCTTGTAGCTCGAGCTTTGTATATGCTTCTATTGAGACATGTTCAAAAATTTCATTGAGGAACAACATGAAGTTGTAGGCAATTCTCCACCCACTACTAAACTTGTCTTTTTGCTCCACTGCAAGGCGTGTCTAGAAATTTGGTTGGTCTTGATGCTCCCTGATTTTCATAATCGAAGATACTAACTTGTTTGCAGACCTATCCATCATGACATATGACAAAGTGAATTTGTGTAGTAAATAGTAAGATGCATGTTCATAATGATATGATAAAAGAACACTTACTTGAACACCCTGTGAAAGCCTGTAAATGAATTGACAAACCAACAATGGTTGTCATCAAGATCCCATACTATTAGGCTCCAATGTGAATACATCACCAATAAAGAGCGATGAGATTTATCACAATATTAAGTATTAATTGACACAATATTACAAATAAAAGAGTAAAAGAAAGATTGAGACGATATTTACTTCTCATAATATGGCATAAAGATGACTAGTAGGCCATCTAAGTCTAAAGGTTGTAGCATTGAACAAACATCATCTACCGTCTTCTTGGTATCACTAAGTACAACTAAAAGGAGAGAATCGAGCATACACACGTGATTCTGTACTGATCTAGGAAAGTGAGATATAACCGTATTGTAGCAATAAATAAACAAATGTTAGAAGCAGATTGAATCAAATGATTGAAGTATCAAGCCAAGAGATGTTCATATCAAACCTGAGGATGGCCATCATGACTTTGTCATTAACCTCTTTCAAAGGGTCGGAGAGGATTGTAACTTCCTCGCTACCAAATGTCAAAACATGAGGTCGCTTGCTAATGATAATCCTAACCTCAAAAGAGCTCCCCATTTTGTCCAATACAGCGGTTACATTAGGACAACTTATGGGCGTAGCAATTAATGTTTCCTCTGGATGCTCCACCACGTTATCAATAAATGCCTTAATGATAGATGACATAAATGCATATAGATGCAAGTCTGTATATGTCGACAATGAGGTTTCACCACTGCTCAAATCAAAAATTTGAGTAAGGAGCAAAAAGCAGTTATATCCGACTCTCCACCCACAACTGTGGTCATCATTCTGCTTTGCTGTGGGGCATGTTACATACTCTATTTAATCTTCTAAGTCACCTTCCATTTGCATAAGTGCAGCTATAGCACCTACCAACTTTCGAGCTGATCTACACATCAAAATAGATAACATAAATGAATGTGCGCATTGCATAGGATGCATCTCATCGATGTAATTGTGACACAAGTAGGTTATACTTACTCTGACACACTGCCATGGATAGAAATTTCAAAGACATTAATCGGATGTAGTGAACAAATGGAAGCCAAGACACGCCATGCAAAAAAGAGGATGGCAGCTCAACTTGCCCAGGTTGACTCGGAGAATGTTCTAGTGGACAACCTAGAGAAGGAAGGATCTTCAACTTCTACCACACAAAGCTTAGGCTCTAGTGCATTTGAAGGTATAGGATCAGAGGATGAGTATTGTTCTTTGTAGGATCAGTGGCATGTATGTTTGTGCAACAATGTGATTTGTACCTTTTTAGGATTTTGAAATGTGTTATCCCATGGTCCTTTTATGTGCATTGGATGCATAGGCCCTTATTGTGTTGGTTTCAACAAATTAATGTATTTTTTGCAATTTTGGTATTCCAAGTGTAGGTGTTTGTGCCTGTTTTCCAAAGAAACTTTGTAGGCAAAATTTCATAAAAGCATGGTTTTTATGAAATTTTTCAAAACCCGTCACGCAAAAAGGCCATCTTTTTCAAATAAATGTAAAATTCACAAGAAAAAGATGGAATCTTTCAAAGATTTCTCTAGAGTTTTCTTTTTGAGGTTATAGTTCTTGAATTAGATGTTACACTGTTATGTGTGTTTGTTTGAAGAAATGGTTGACAAAAATTGAGCAAGCAATCTACGATGTTCGTGGATTACAAGGAAAAGATCGACAACAAGCTCACTCCATCTATCACCACCACCATCTTTACCATACTCATTGAGTAAAGACAACCAGAGACAACATTGTCTATAGACTCAACCATAACTGGAGGACGAGTAATCAAATCGGTCTAGGGGAGTTGTTAACCCTGTGGCAACAAGGGCCAGAAGTGCAGTCTGGGACAACAACTATGAGAGCATTGTGTATGTAGAGTAGCGGCAAAGCTCCTCTTGTAATATCTTGAGCCTAAAAGATGGTATGATAAATCTGAAAGGATGAGGATAGCCAAAATCCTCTAGACTAGAAAAGATCCAATCATACTTGTAAAATCAGGATCTAGAGAGAGAAATACTAAATCTAGAGAGCGAAAGACTAAAAGCCTACACTTTCTCAGGTCCCTCCACTTTGTGTAGAGACCCAAAAGGTCCCCTCACTTTGTGTAGAGACCCAAAAGGTCCCCCCCAAAAGTGGAGGGACTCTTGTCCAAAAGGTCTCCTACAAAAGAGGTCCCATCGCGGACCACCATGGAGGTACCTACGGATTGTGTAGAGACCAACATGTATAAATAATTCTCAATGGAATGAAGCTCCCAGTCTTTGTGGTTCAGTGTTTAAGCTCACTATTGTGTTCATGCGATTGATCTCCATTGCATCCATGCTCTCTTACACTATCGTGTTCTAGCATGCCCTTACCCTTGCACTCTCTACCCTTGTACTCCCTCCTCCTCCTCCTCCTCCCTCCTCCTTCTCCTCCATCTCCTCCCTCATCCTTCTCCTCCATCTCCTCCTCCTCCCTCCTCCTCCTCCTCCTCCTCTTTCCACCTCCTCCTCCTATCTTCTTCTCCCTTCTCCTCCTCCTCCCTCCTCCTCCTTCTCCTCCCTCCCTCCTCCTCCTCCCTCCTCCTCCTCCTCCCTCCCTCCTCCTCCACTCACCTGTCTCTTCCTCCTCCTTCCTTGTCCCTCCTCCTCAACCCTTACCCCTCGAATCAACAAAGGAGACTAGCTCTCCAATCCTCAACCTTGGACTCCTCCTAAACCTTGCAATCCCCTCTAACCCTGGAACTCCTAGTTAGCTCTCTAAACCCTATCCTCCTTTCAAACCCTAAAATTCCCTTCTAAACCCTTGAACTCCCGTGGAGGCAAGAGCCTCCATCAATCATTATGATCGAGTCCTCTTTCTCACCCATGCATGCAGGAGATATGCTTTCCATGTTTTAGCCTACACCTCTCACTGGAACATGACCCAAGGACCTATGCTACACTTGTGAACACCTATGCTACAATGAGCAACGACACGACTGTAGGTGACTAACACCCTCGGAACCTACACTTGGGATAAATAGGAATAATAACCAGGCTGGTTTAGGACAATGACGTTAAGTCCACGCCACCCCTGTCTAGAAATAGTAGTATATGACCTGAATAGCAAGAAATTAAATTTAACAAATTTAAGTACTAAGAAACACAATAATTTCAACCACCGGGCTGGTCAATAACTACTCTATGTTCAACCATGCTGGTTCAGGACAGTCAGATAACTAGTGATTGAGCTAAAGCAGCCAAGGTTGCATGATGTTCCAACCACTGGGCTCATTTAGTAAAATAACAATATATTGCTATTCTATTGCGAAATATATTGTTCTTAATTTTTGCTCAACCATGCCACCGAGCTGGACAACAAGCAATGTCTGCTCAACCACGCTAGTTCAGGACAATCACATAATTGGTGATTGAGCTAGACCAACCTATGGTTGCATGATGTTCCAACCACTGGGCTGGTTTAGGATAATCACATTTAGTCCAAGCCTAGTTTAAGAAATGAAACAAGTAAAATATTCCAAAGCTCAATCACAAACAACCATTGGCTGGTTTAGGCACCACTGACCTGTGTTGTATCTAGCATGTGTATGATGTGCTCCTCAAACACCATGCTTCTCATCCGCTTTTTACAGATTTCCTTTTTATTTAGAGAAACTCTCGTATTTTCGTGCAAAAGCGTCGTCACTGTAGCAATGACTTCTGCACTTAGGATGTCTCTCCTTTTCTTGTGTTCTATTGATGCCCACAGACTTCTCGAATCAGGATGATTGTGCATTGCTTCTACTCTATGTTCAACTGCTGGAACCATGTTGGTCCTTCTGATTAACATCTTTGACATTGTGCGCCCAAGCTGTTTCTCCTTTGTTTCAAGGGACACGAACATAGCTAATGTCGCCCTCTTTGTAGCTAGTTGATCTAAGGTGTGCACCCCTTTCACTTTCTGTAGGCTATTCCTCAGGTTAGAGAGCATCGCCTCTTGGGCGTGCATCTTCTGAGGTGTTGGTAGGGTTGTTACTCTATGAACTTTAGGGTGCAGGCTAGAGCTTGTTAAGACTCGAGACCGGTAATCACCTGAATAGCCTGATGTTGCTGCCTCAAATGCTCCCACCAATCGTGACACCACTACTTGTGTTCTTCGCTCCAATGGCAATGATCCAATGCATGCATCTGTAACAACCGCTTCTTGCTACTGCTATACAAGGAGTCTTCTTTCTTCTCGTTGTTTCTCCCTTCACAGATGTTGCAAAAGTGTCTTCGAAATCGTCCCAGTGCTTTCCTCGACCCGCACTCTATTCCTTGTGCCTTGACTTGGGTTTTCACCTTTCCTGTCTCATAGCCTCTGTCTACTTCTCTTGCAAGCCATGGTGAGCTACATGTTGCCATTGATGCCATGGCCACGATCAATCCAAAATAGACCCAGAAAACCTACCTAATGAGGCAAGCAAAGAATAGAAGACAGCTTACCCGAAAGAAGACAATGGCAAACCAAAGTCTGCACAAGGTTACGCCGAGGTGCATGTGGGTTGCAAGGCGTTTGCAGAGTAGGGACAGGTTGCAAGTACTTAATCTTGCAAGATTTGATGGGTGGGAGGTGTGAAAATTCAAAATTTACGGAAGTAACGAAATTTTAGCCGCTAGTTTTTTCCCCTCCGGTGACACACATTAGCAGATTTGGATATCCCAAACAAGTTCAATGTGGCCTAAAATGCTTCAAACACAAATATGCCAAAGGGCATGCTATCGGGTTTGATGCTATGTATTATGAAATGCAATGAACTTTGGCATGCTTATGAGCCATATAGCAAGAAAGTGCATGGAAAAAGAAATAATTTAAAATTGTAAATAGTGTTGGATCTATTAAAATATCTTTGCACATGTACAAATTGCATTTTTTCAACTTCTTCCATTTTAGGGTGAACCTAGATACCAATACCAATAACTATCAATGTTTTAAGACCAATACCAACAACTATCAATTTTTTAAGACCACCATGCAGTAGTCCCACTAGTTTGGATTCCAAATTTTTAATTCGTTTTGGTTTTCAACAAATCAACAAAAAATTATGGAGTGTGCCCTCAAATGGGTATGCATCACTTTAGCACAACATTGGAGGCCGGTTAACCCATGCCTAATGTTCTCTCATTTAGGTGTGTCCTTGGGTTAAGGAGAAGCTCACATAATGTACTTTTGAATGATTACTTGGTTGCATACATGTATAGAACAAAATTTTAAAGTTTTTGAATAAATTGCTACATCCTATGGATGCATGCTTCACATGCAACATAGCACTTGTAATGCTTTAACTGTCTCATTCCAAATCCTTATTCCATAATTTTTTGGTCTCTATTCAATTTTGGAATGTGTACTACAACTTGAAAACAAAGTTTGTTGAATTCCATTGAGCAATGCATAAGTTATGTGTGATGCAAGATACCTATATACAGAAAAGTCCCTAAACCTCACCAAAAATGGCTACACCCAAGCAAACAATGACCCACTTAGACTCTCTCTTAATAATCTCTTAGGTAAAAACTCATGGCTTCTTTATTTGAATTTTTAGCTTTTCTCCTTCCTTGCTCGCTACTGCACTTTCTTTTGTAGTCTATGGATTTGTGGATTGTTATTTGCTCTCGAGTGCTCACATGTTAGAAGAAAGATTTTTCTATATTGCCATTACTCAAAACTAATTTAATGATCTTTTCACTCTAGGATAATTAATCACCCCATTTCCTACTTTGCTATTTTTAGGTGCCATGCAGACAGTTTAGGAAGCCTTTAGGTTTTATTGACTCTGGATCTATCCAGCAACAACTTGATTGGATTGGGCTTGAATCGCTCAAGCAACTATTGTCCTTGAATTTGTCGACCAACCAATTGTCTGGCAATATTCCCTATGCTCTTATCGCGCTAGTAAGTTTGAGTCTATTACATAACCACCTTGGTGGAAGTATGCTAGAAAGCCTAGCAAAGCCAATTTGTTGGACCTTTCCTGCAACCGGCTTGAGAAGCCTGTTCTGGATAAGGCACTATTTGATAATGAATCCATCACATATTTGATGAGAAGCCAAGATTGTGTGGCCAAATCGTGCATCAAACCTACAACAAGCAAGCTACCACGAACCATACATCATCAGATATGCCAAATGTGAAAAGTTTTCAAACTTTTGAAGTTGATCGTTTGCATTATTGCACCAGTGTCGACTTTAGTAATTATCATTGTTGGCATTGCACTTTGCTGGTATTGCAAGCTTAGGAGATTTAAAAAAATTTAAGTTGACGATGTTTTCTTTATTGCCAATCCTTTTGTTAGGCCTTCTACCCCTTCAACATTTTTTGATTGTAATCCACTTGTGAGTGCATAATATGTTCTAAGCATTTATGCATGTCCAGCTTCATTCCAAGCACTACTCTTTTGTATTCAACGTCTTAGACTGTGTTCCTATCTCGGTTCCTATACGTTTTGTTCTCAACCATCTTGAGGTTGTTTAATGGTTGTAAACTCTTTTATATTGAAAGTCTTCACATTGTGTTCCTATATGTTTTGTTTACAATCATTCTTGGGTTGTTACAATGGTTGTAAAATTCTACTATAGACTTCATGTGGCATTTCCAAAGCTTTGTCATTTCATCATATAAGGAGGACATAAGAAGAATCATTGCCTCTATGCAATGAAGCACAAAAATGTAGACACCATAAACTAGAAGGATAGCTCTAGACCTTCACACTCAGCATATATACATACGACAAAATTCCATTTGTGTCATAAATGCCTAATGCCATTGAGGCTTCTTCATTTATGCCTAGTTAGGCCATTAGGCCTCATTTATCCAAGTGTCCAAAAGGGTTTATAGAATGTCAAGATTTTATGTGCTCTGCTCTATGCATTTCACCATAGGCCATGGCTTGCCATGGGTTTGACGCAAGTTTTCCTCATGCAATAGTTCATACTGTCTCCGATGTTCTCATTGCAGTGTGTTTCTGGTTACAATCTGTTGAGATCGAGGGGAACACGCTGTCCGCTAAGGCAGGATATGGCTGTAACCGATAACGAGATGCAAACGGGAAAGCAATGCAAACAGCAAGCCTCGCATCCAACCATGTCGACTAAAGGTCACCGGCTGTAGCCCACAAGGGTTGCAGGTTGCCGCTTGCTTCTGTTTCAAGGGACCATGTTGCATTCGCCACCCCTTACACTGTACAGTAAACTAACTGCACAGTGCGGATGCATGATTTTCAGTGTACACACTGTAGCCGCGCTTGGATTTCCGGAAAGTTTTGACCCGTATCTTCGTGCGTGTAGGTTTTTACTTTAAGATGTATTATATTGCAGTCGACATGGGAGATTGGGTCAGCAACTCTACGCGTAAGTCCCTCACGTGAGCGCGCAGTGCGTTGATCAGGAAAGCAGCTTAACATCCTCAAGGGCAGTGCAAAATTTGGATCTTCTTAGGAGATTTCAAATTCGTGCGAGTACCGATCACTCCTTGGGAAAGAAAGTTTGGCTGATCGCGACGAAATCTTTCTGCAGCTCACTATCCATCACACAACCATGTAAATTCAACATCTCGCGAGTCAAGGGCTTCGAACATGTTTTGCGTGGATCTCTTCACCTTGCGAAATTTCGCATTAAATTTCCGGCTTCCAATTCAGTTAAACAAGTGCCCATCTAACTTCCAAACGATTTCTTGGGAATGAATGTTTGTCTGACTGCGAAACTCTGATTTTGCGCAGATTAACGTGTGCATGCATCTCTACACTGCAAAATTTCCAAGAACATCGATGAAAATCATGAAAACATCGCATTCGCATGGACCTCTCGAATCTACGACATCCCCGATGCCACTGCTGGAACACCCATTCTATGAGATTTAAGCCTATGCTACCTATCCCATTCGTAGTGACGAACCCAAAATGGGTCACACGGTGAACACTTACGATGAAAAGCTTAGGCGATCATCAAACTATACAAAGCAATGAGCATCAACTCGAAATTAAAATAGAGCTAAGGAATGATCAATCAGATCAACTACACGAAGACATCGAGATGGAATACAGAATTTGAACATACTTTATTATTAGTAGAATCGTGATCAATACCTAGTATACATGGCTCCATGGGAGGCCCTCTCACTAATTATCCTCCGCAGTCGCTTCATGTTTACATATGTCAGCACTAAAGAAAGTCGTCGAGTGGAGCTGCCTGCAAGCTTCTTGCAGGTGAAATTAGCTGCTCTTCCAAGGCATACACGAACTTTAAATGTAGGAGCGAGAACTCTTATAATCTTGTTAATAGTCAAACTCTGGAACTTCTGCTAGTCTACAAACAACAAGCGTCGTAACTCTCAGCATGCATTTACACGTGGGGGATGTTAGCATGGCAATCTGAATTTCGATCTTTGGGGTTCCACTCTCAGATCGAGATGTTCCTCAAGGAAGCAGGCTCCTTAACAGTGCTCTTCCTTCTGGGTTTGGCCTCAGCGAGCATGGTAACCACATCTCTCATGGATGGTCTGTCCGTTGGCGATCTGCTAGTGCACAGTAGAGCAATACGCAACACTAGCAGCATCTCTTCCTGCACTGTGCTGCATGAGGCGCCCACGTTTGCATCCAGCGCATCTACAATGCCCGTTTTCGTCTTGATCTTTCCACGTACCCACTCCACAATGTTTACAGCATCGCCGAACTCTGACTCGATCGGCCGTCTTCCGGTCAACAGCTCCAATAAGACGACGCCGAAGCTGTATATGTCCGTCTTCTCGTCCACTTTGAGCGTGTACGCATACTCTGCATGTAAACATGCAACGATTACTAATTTCTGTAACATGGACGATCGATCTAGCTCTGATTAAATAATACACACACCCTCAAGAGAAAACATCGACGTATATGCTAAATTGATCAAGGTAAATATCAAGACAATTTCACCTGGTGCTATGTACCCATAAGAACCGGCAATCATCGACATGGATTCGTTTGTCTCGACCAATTTAGCCACCCCGAAGTCTGCAACTCGAGCTTCCATATTGCAATCGAGAAGTATATTGTTCGACTTAACATCTCGGTGCACCACCTGTGGAAAGCAGTCATGATGGAGATAGCACAGACCTTGCGCGATACCCACCGCTATGTTGTATCTTGTCATCCAATCTGCTAAAACATAAGCTCGTTCCTTTGCATGGAGGGCATCATCCAAGCTTCCATTTGTCATGTACTCGTACACGAGCAAAGTGTTGACATTGTTAGAGCAATAACCCAGGAGTCTGACAATGTTTCGGTGTCTTATGCTACCCAGGAGATCCACTTCTATCTGAAATCCTCGATCTTTGGTTTTATTCTCCTTGTGCGTCATCCACAATTTCTTTACCGCCACTATCTCGCCGCTTGGCATTTCTGCTCTGTACACGGTACCGGTTGCCCCTCTACCGACAATGTTCTCATCCTTCAGAGCCTCAAGGACGTCGTTGCTCGTGAAGGCAAGCCTTTGGAACGCGGTGAGTCTCCATGGCCACTCATCCATGTCTTCGAATCTGTCCTTACTACACAGCTGCCCGCCATACTGCTTGAAAAGGCAGCGGCCACCTGCAATAAGGATTACCAAGGAGACGGCGAAAACACCTCCAACTAACCATCCCAACGGCCCAGGGCCTCTCCTTCTCCCCTTGGAAGGAAACCCATTGTTGTCGCCTGAACCAATGCATGAGCGCGGTAGCATGCCTCCACAGAGATTTGGATTGCCCTCGAAAGAACTCGCACTGGCCGTCTTGAACATCCCTTCCAAGGGCACCGGACCTGAAAGATTATTGTAGGAGACATTGAATGCTTCCAGAGTTGTAGAGTTCTGGAATTGAGGAGGAATGATCCCAATCAAGCCATTCTGGGACAGATCCAAAACTTCTAGGTCTGGCATGCTTGCAAGCTCAGGAGGTATCTCTCCTGTCAATTGATTCTGTTGCAGCTCGATAGTTATCAATTTGTGGCAGCTGCTCATGCCCAGAGGTACGTCTCCTACAAGAGAGTTCTGAGACAAAGAGAGGACTGTGAGAGTACTGCATGTGCTGAAGTCGGACGGAATGCGTCCTGTGAGATTGTTGCCGGATGCGAAGAAACTCTGGATGCCTGGAAGCTGCCATATATCCGAAGGCAGGGTTCCGGCGATTTGATTAAACGATACGTCGAAGTAATTCAGTTTGGAAGAGTTACTAAGATCGGCTGGAATGCTTCCAGTAAGCTTGTTCCTTTGTAGCTCCAACCTTGTGAGCTTGGGCAAGGAGCCGAAACCTCTTGGAATAGTCCCGGTCAACTGATTATCCTGAATTCTCACTCTGAGAAGAGACTGGCAACTCGCAAGGGTGTCTGGAATAGGACCAGAGAACATGTTCGAGAACAAGATGAGTTTGGTGAGATTAGAGTGGAGACAGAGATTGGGAGGAATGGGGCCGTCGAAGAAGTTGGAGGATACGTCGAGCCATTGGAGGGGAGAACTCCGGCCGAGCTGGTCTGGCAGGCTGCCAGTGAAGGAATTATTCCAGATCAAGAGCGTGAGAAGGTTGGGAAGGTAGCCGATGCCAGGGGGCAATGACCCGTTCAAGTTGTTATACATCAAACTGAGGAGGGTCAAGTTATGAAGCTGCCCAAACTCATCTGGGACACTACCAGTGAGGTTGTTAACGGAGAGGTCGAGGGACATGAGGGAGGACATGCTGCCGAGCTGGTGGGGGAGGGATCCGGTGAGGCTGTTACGGTAGAGGAAGAGGGTATTAAGGGACTGGAGCTGGCCGAGCTGGGGGGGGATAGGCCCAGAAAGATTGGTGCAGCAAAGGTCCATGTATTGGAGGTTGGAGAGGCTACCGAGCTGCGGGGGGATACCCCCATCGAATTTGTTGTAGCCAATAACGAGGTGCTGGAGGCGAGAGAGGGAGCCCAGGGAGGGAGGGATTGGGCCAACGAGGAGGTTACCCGAGAGGCCGAGGTAAATGAGGGAGGAGAGGTTACTGAAGGAGGAGGGGATGGAGCCAACGAAGAAGCTACCGCCGAGATCGAGGTGCTGGAGGGAGGGGAGGAGGGCGAATTCCTCAGGAAGAGGGCCTGAGAAATTGTTGCTGAATGCCGTAAAGATGGTCAGAGAGGCAAGGCGTGAAACTCCGGCAGGAAAATCGCCAACGAAAAAGTTGCGACTTACGTCGAGCTCCGCCAGGTTAGCCGGCAGCGCCGCCAGAAACGCCGGCGTGAGTGACCCTGTGAAGGCGTTACAGCTGAGATTAAGGGACGTTAGCGCTTCCAGACGGCGCAGCGCCGGCGCTGATGGGCTGCCGGAAAGGTTGAGCTGCGAGACGTCCAGGCCGGTGACGTAGCCGGAGGTGTTGCACGTTACCCCCGTCCACGTGCACGGGAAGGCGTCGCTGGCCAGCCAGTCGCTGAGGTGGCCGAAGGGGTCCTCTAGCCCCCGCTTCAACTCCAATAGTGCTGACCCGTCGGACGACACCGCCCCTGCCCCGCTGGCCGTCCATGTCAGCACCGCCGCCAACGCGTACAACATCGCCACCGCCTCCCACCTCCCCGCCGCCATCCGCCGCTCCGTCGATCCGTCGGTTTCCACAACCTCAGTTCTTGGCCATGCATTCACTTTTCCTTCTCTTGCGGACTTCGCTTCCGTCCCCGCTGCCCTCCTTAGCCTATCTCTGGAAGCTGAGTTGCTGACACGCGATTGCTAATGATACCTCTCTATCTGTCTCTCTCTCTCTCTCTCTCTCTCTCTCTCTCTCTGTTTCGATTACGTGACTTCAATCGGTTTGATTGTCACGGCTCTGAAGAAACGGGACACCCAGAAACTTTCCAATCCGCGTGCGTTCATCCGCGAACTCGAGCTGGCGGAGTGAGGGAGGCCGAAGAGCAGAGGAACGAACCATTTGCAGCTTTCTCAACCACGCGGCTCCGCGGGAAGAGACGCAGAACAAGCTTGCATATGGTCAAGGGAGTTGCCAACGCGTTCACGATCGGCATGCACGTTTACTCCCGTTCTAACAGACTGCGGTACGTGGGTAGGGGAAAGATGAAAGCAGCAACTGATCAAGGGCGAGCTGAGCGGACGACGGGCAACCGCTAGCTGGGGCTGGGTGTGACAAGGGGACTAAGAGAAGGGTGATGATAGTTAGGACAGCTCGCATGGGCAGAGGAAGGAGGAGAAGGAGGTTGCCAGCACGACGCTCTTGGCAAAGATAGCTCAACGACGAGACTAGAGAGTGTGTGAGAGAGAGAGAGAGGGGGATGCACAATGAGCTCGCTTCTCCACGATCAGTCTATAAATACATCTTGGAGAAGAGCACTGGAAGCTTATTTTAATAGCAGCAGTCAGACGAGCGAGGCAAGGGGGTGCGACCAAGTTTGCGAAACGCACGATAAGAGCAGGGAGCAATGGCCGAACGCCATGATTCTGACGATAGGCAAGGTGTGAAAAATACGTTGAGAGGTTGGCAGTGTTGAATTGTGGCGTTGCTACAGGGGACGGAACGTTGGGAGGAGCGATGGTAATTGGGTTGCATGTGACGCCGGATTCCACTATCTTTTTCTTTATGTTTTCTTCATCTGGCTCACTGATTTTGCCACCCTCTTCATCCTTTTGTGAACGACGGAACTTCTCTCCCTCTCTTTGATCTGTGTGCCTGTCGTGACTTTTTCGACCTTTGCCACCTTCTCTTCCTCGATTGCTCCGCCCTTTCCCGCATCCCACCCATCACCGTAAATCACCTCCTTCCGCTCAATCTCCTTCGCCACTCCGTAAGCATCTTTTCTGAGCTCCCAGATCTCTAAATCCTTGGACAAAATTTTGCTCTCTCACGTAAGTGCTACTGCATCTCCAATACAGCGATGTAGCAACCTCTCTTCACTCACAACTACCCTTTACAGATTCCCATTACCCCCCCATATCACCCGATCATTTCCCTCACCAGTCCACCCTGCACGCTTTCAACCCCCTCGCCCCCTTCGTCGATCGCGCCCTGCTTCCCTGTTCAGCTACATCTCATCACCATGTGCAACTCAAACAGCTCAGCAGCTTGCAGCATAAATTATTAACCGAACCCCTCTCTCACCCCAATGCCAAGAAGAACAGCATGCTGCGCAAGCACTAGTAGACTGTAGTACAGTTTGCACACAAAGTCTTCAGTAGATAGAGGATTATCCGTACCCTAAACTTCAATCATCAAATCGTTACCCGGCCTAGTTACCAATTTGGGCTCGAGAGTCCATAAAGGTCTTGTTAACATGAAGCGAGAATCAAGGTTGCATACGTAGTTTCATTTCCTTCCCCCTAAGCCGGGACCTTAGCTGCATATTACATGTGGTTAAGGAACATGCAAACTTTAGAACGTAAGATTTTCTATGTACACAATGTAATATCTTTGATAAACCATGTCAATATATCGTTCATATAGTTGTATATTTAGTTGTGAAACACATGAGATGAAAAGCTAAATTCTTCAAAGCACATATCCTAAATTCTTTAAACAAACATTATTATACAATGTAGATATTCCCACTAGATTAAAGAGCATCCACATCCTCTCTCTCTCTCTCTCTCTCTCTCTCTCTCTCTCTCTCCCTCCATGCATATATATGTATGTATTTATATATACGCATTAGTACACAACATACTCAATATTCCCAAAGAGCATCCACTCTCTCTCTCTCTCTCTCTCTCTCTCTCTCTCTCTCTCCCTCTATGCATATATATGTATGTATTTATATATGCGCATTAGTACACAACATACTCAATATTCCCAAAGAGCATCCACTCTCTCTCTCTCTCTCTCTCTCTCTCTCTCTCTCTCTCTCTCTCTCTCTCTCTTGCATATATATGTATGTATGTATTTATGTATGCACATTAGTACACAATGTAGTCTATATTCCCACTAGAATAAAGAGCATCCACATCTCTCTCTCTCTCTCTCTCTCTGGTGGAGAGAGAAAGAGAGAGAGAGAGAGAGAGAGAAGTTCCATGTCCTTTAATTCACTAGTTGTGCAATTAGTAAATATACCCATAGACTTGTCATAATGTAGATAGGGATGTGTGCTTCCTATTAAGCACACAAACCGACCACCCGTGAATGAGGGCATACACAATTAGCTAAATGAAATCCCACATTCGACTACTTTTCTTGACTGGGTTTGTAGAAATCAAGACATCACTTTTCCCATTTCCAAGGGAGTAAGCAATCCTTTTTATAAGGAAAGTTGGTTAGCAATTCAAAAGGACCACTATAAAATTTGCAAATGAATGGATCGTGAACATTTTGAAGCTTTTATTGCTACCTCTAATGGTAGAAGTACATGTGCGTTTAAATCTAAATAATTGCATATTTTAAACCTCTTGAGGCCTTTTTCCCCTTTTCTTGGTAATTGTGTTTCCCAAACCACCATGAAGCTCGAAGTGCACTATATGCTAATCATTTTTATGTTTAATTTTTCTTATTCTATTTACACCACATGGCCTATGTGTAAGCCACAAAGAGCAAAAACAAAAGTGCGAACATATGACAATTTGCTTTTATGACATGAACCTATACTAGTCATTTAATGTACCCTACTTTTTATACTTCCAAAGATCAGATCAATTATCTATTGAACATTGTCCTCCCATCACTTAAACTTGTAAAGGCAACTAAGTCAGATACTCTACATGTGCATTACCATCTGTTTTAGTGCATAACATGTTGTATCGCAAATTAAGAATGATATCCCCTAACAAACATGCATGACTTTTCAAAGAGGATGCATTAGAGAGTAGCCATATCTACCTCTATCCTTGGGATAATTTTGGTGGTTAATTGGACTTTTTGACATTTTATCCACATCTTCCTTGAGTTCTATACTTGGAGAATCTTGCCTAATTATGGGATACAATGATAAAATTACTGAAAATCTTGGGACGTGCAATAAATCATTCGCATATTTTGTGTTGTATAGGCAAACTTTTTTGAGTTGCATGGCCATTATATGTAGCTATCCACTTGAAATTCTATGTAAAGCCAACTAAGACAGATCTTGTACATGTGCACCACCCTCTATTTCTGTGCATATGACACGTTCTATAGTAAAGCAAGGACATATGCTTTATCAAACATGCAAGGCTTCTCAAAGAAAGCACATTAGACATCCACCATATCAAGCAAATCTCCCAAATCCAAGAGATAATGTTGATAACTTAATTGTTATTCTATTTATCTTCCATGTCACATTTGTTTTAGGGAACCTTTTACTAAGGGTCATGTGAAGATATGTCAATCCAAACAATTAAGGAAAGAATAAAGAGAATCGTATATATTTGTGCATGTGTATTTACAATGCTACTCTAAAGCATGCCCCTAAAGAAGTCTATGGGTATATGTTGTTGTGCATGTGTATTGACAATACTTCTCTAAAGCACCCAAAGCTAATACCGTATAGTTATTTGCAACGAGTTCACTTATTTTTTTACAAAATTTTCAACTCTTCACAAGAAGTGCCACTAAAATCATAATCCATTTTGTTGTCCTACTTTTACCATCTATAAGGAATCCAAAATGTCACATTTAGAGTCAAATGTTTTTTGGTTTGGACCTTTAACAACATAGAAGGCAAGTTCTACATGATGAATGGAATATCATCCATAAAAAAGGTCCATAAAGTTTCAAATCCACCTGGTTGTCATTGATTCATAATAAAAATTTGCCAACATGAATTCATAATTTTCAATTGCATGCTCCATTTTTGTTTAAGCACAAACATGCTTGAAATAAATCCGCGTAGAGGGACATTTTGACTTTTATGTCAAAGATATCTTATGGTAGATTGCAAGATCGCAACCACTCCCATGGTATTGAATCTAAAACTCACAAAGATCTAGAAAATGCTATAGTATATGACAAGTTCTATTGGTATCTCATAGATCTGCCTACCACAAAGCCAAATTTTTATTATGCAATAATTTCATTAGCAGAGTTCATGACAAATACCAAATATTCTTAAGCATTGGAATGCAAAAAAGAGAGTCTTAGTTACAGTAGAGTACAACATAGTTTGGAAGAAAAATATAGAGGTAATAATCTAAGATTGCATGGATATTATGATAGGCACTATATGGGAGACCATGAGACTACTTGATCCACATAAGCATATGCATTTTTTCTTGTTAAGGTGCAATATCATGATTGTCCAACTATTTCAAAAGACTATTATTAGAATAGATTATCTTAATGACACAAAGCCAACAACCATATATCATATATGTGATAATCGATTAGCTCAACAAGAATCTACAATATCATTCAAGGACAAATCACATCAATGAATGTCAGAGAGCACTCCATCAAAGAAAGAGTGTTACCTAGTGACATCACAAATTTCAACATTGTGAGAGCAAAAACAATATTGCAATCATCTTTACCAAACCACTTGGTAAAGAGTATATAAGAAACATCAACAAGCTCTTTGTTTAAAATGATTGACCTTGACATTCTTCACCTTTTCCACAACATCAAAATCTAGGAAGAGTAGGCCATGGCATTCATCTCATCTACATAGACATCTTGAAGCAATTTTGAATGGAGAATTGTGAATCAGCAATCATTTGAAAGAGGTTGAGGCCAAGTTCAACAAGGAAGATTGCATTGATCTAGTAGAATCAACTGGATATCAACAATTGGTTGTGAGTATGTATATGGTGGACACCAAACTTCTCAATTGGATTCATCTATGACTTTCCATCTGCACCGAGGGAGACACGCTAAAAGTCTACTTACATATGCTCAGGTATCACCATATATGAGTCACATACCTAAGTGGAATGGTCTTCCCCGAATATTTTGATTCAAATTATGACAGTTTACATTCAGATATTGCGTCATGCTAAGGTTTGAGGCAATCTCATGGATCAACACATAATGGCTCTATCCCTAATGGAGGCAGAGTACCAGTCAGCTTGCATGGAATCTTATGAGTCAATCATTCACTACTACACACAGGCCTTATTCCAACGATTAAGCACCGACATTTAGCGCGCACGGGGTGCTAATCGTTGGTATGCAAAGCGGGCTTAAAAAGTGTCGCTATATACTGACACTTTTATAAATGTCGCTATATAGCGACACTTTTATAAACGTCGCTATATATCGATGTTTATAAAAGTATCGCTATATAGCGACACTTGCTAGACTTGTATAAGGTCGTTATATAGCGACATTTTACAGAGAGTGTTTTTCCCCATACCGACCTTTAAAGATAGCTTTAACCCATGACAAAAAAAAATTATTTTCATACATGTTTGATCCTTTGAAAGAATAAAAGTACAAGAGCATGTACATCAAGTTTGAAGCTCATAAATTCATGTCCACGTTTGAGATGAAAAAAATCAATGAAGAGCATTTACATCAACGGCTTCAAGTCTAGTGCACCAAACAAGTCTATCTCCAACTTGATACTAAGTCGATCTCCTATATCATCATCGTACTCTAGCATCATACGTTCACCATAGACTTGATCATCTTCTTCAATAAAGTCAGGTGATTCTTGATTATCGTCATCTTCTTCCTCAATATCATGATCTCCATCTTCCTCCCGTATGATGTCATTATGCACATCTTCCTCTTGGCTTATATTGTGATCTTCATCTTCTTCTCTAGATCCATCTGGATCAATTGGATCTGGCATTGGTAGTGGCATCTCCATATCCACATCTCTATCTTCAAAATTTTGCTTACTTCGTGGTGCAACTTGAATCACGTGCCACCATCTTGGATCAAAATGATCCGGATGAAAAACCACCTATATTGAAGATGGGTGCCAAATGCCATCAATTATATGAAACTATGCTTAAGTACATGTACCAATTGATATTTAAAAACGAAGAGAAAACGAAAGATTCAATTAATTAAATCATTACTATGCACCTGCTCACAATACTAGGGAAGAACAAAGACCGTCGTAAATAGTTCTAAACCATTTTACATCAAGAATGAAAATACTAAATCATCTGAAATCAATTTCATAGATTTTGTGTATGGTCCCACAATAATCCAACTGCAAGGAGAGAAGATTGGTATCTGAAGCACTTGCTCGGCTATCTTGTGTGAAGTTAGCCATGTGCACCACCAATGGGGGGTACTGGTTTGGGCTCCTCCCCATACATCCTCAAATGGCGCATGACAATACGACGTCGATGTCGTACTTCTCACTTGCAATGAGTGCAATGACAATACAACCTCTCCGTAAGCCACTCTGCGCTCCCGAGCATTGGCACATCATCTGACAAGCTTCCGCTCGTCCCTTCCATTTGCACACCTCCAAGATCACAACACAAAATGCAAGGAAATTCATTAAGATCCAAAAAATAGCCACCCATGAGCTTCTTCCCTCTCTTCTTAGATCAAGTGCCCTCAACCGTCGCTATATAGTGATGCTTTGCCTTGTTCTGTGTGAAGTTAGCCATGACTTCACAATCATACGTGACTCTCTTTCAATCGATGTGTTCCACACAGAAATGTCATTGGTATGTTTAGGAGCTCTGAAAATATCAAAGACCTGCACTCCTGTCCATAAGATCTGTAACTCCTCTATCAAAGATACCATGTACACAGCCTCAGTCTTGGACATCATGTGCATTGCTCCTCAAAATAGAATCCATCATGTCCACCATAGCCTCGTCATCATCTAGCACATCCAGGAGACTATACTCCTTCTTAAAGTGTGAAGGTATATGCACACCACCCTCGCTACACTCCTCATCCTGTCTCAAGGTTTCATGTAAATATAAGATCTTGTCTCAAGATTTCGTGTCGTGTACACATGCAATATTAATCATGAACTCAAATAGCATTGACTTTTTGATGATCCATCACCACATGCACCACCAATGGTGGGTACTCCTCCCCATAGATCCTCAAGTGGCACATGATAATATGGCGTTGATGTCGTACTTCTCGCTTGCAATGAGTGCAATGACAATACAACCTCTCCGCAAGCCACTCTACACTCCCGAGCATTAGCGCATCATCTGACAAGCTTCCACTCGTCCCTTCCATCTGCACACCTCCAAAATCACAACACAAAATGCAAGGAAATCCATTAAGATCTAAAAAATAGCCTCCCATGAGCTCCTTCCCTCTCTTCTTAGATCAAGATCCCTGAACCGTCACTATATAGCGATGCTTCGCCCTGTTTCATCGCTATATAGCAATGCTTTTAGGGTATAAGTATATAGCGACACTTTTAGGGTATAAGTGTCACTATATAGCGACACTTAGGGTATAAGTGTCGCTATATAGCAACACTTTTAGGGTATAAGTATCGCTATATAACGACTGACCAATGTCACTATATAGTGACGCTGGGGGACTAAAACCCGAAACCTCGCATGACACTATCTTTCACAACTCTATTGTGAGAAAAGCAAAAATCGCTCCTCCCACGTTATATTCGGCGACCTCGCTTTCCTTCTCTATTCCCCACACTCCTCACCCCTACCAAGCCCCTCTCCCATTGACACTTGTGCTCCCTCTCCACCCTTCTCCCTCTCTACTTGTGTGAAAGGAAGTTTTTCAAGAAGATGTGTCTCTTTAAGCAATGTAGATTCATTTTTTGTGAGATTTCATTTTGTGAGTGTTGAAGCATGTTTCTCCTTGCAATGCTAAGCCTATGTGCTAATTTTCATGCTTGATTTTCAAAGATTAAGGACAAAAAACGAGATTTGCTCTTCTCTTTTTGGTATTTCTCTTCCTCCTCTTTTCCTTCCTTTCGTTCTTTCTCCTTGTTTATAGGCTTATGCTTGTCCCCTCAATCCAATCCCTTTGGAAAGTTGCTTCTCCAAACTCCTCCTTCCTCTAACTAGTTATCTGAAAAATGATATGTTTTCTCTCTTTTGTGGGGCCAGTCCACGAAACACTGAGTGGGACTTTTCCAAGCAAGAAAGTGCTTCCTCTTTTTTCCTTTTTTTATTTCCATTATTTGCATTGGCCTGTAGCTAGCGCTTTAAGCTAGCTAGCTGCAGTGATGGGCGTAGGAACGCTTTCTTCCCCTCTCTTCTCTTATTCCCTCTTCTTCCCCTCTTTTCCTCTTTTCCTCCCTCTTTCCCCCCTCTTTCCCTCCCCCTCTTATTTCCTCTTCTTCCTCTCTTTTCTTCTTTTCCCCTCTCTTTTTTCATTTTCTTTTCCCCTCTTCCTTCTCTTCTTTTCCCCTCTCTTATTTCCTCTCTTTCATCCTCTTTTCTCTTCTTTTCATAAGCATATGCATTTGCCTATGCTTATGCTCATATGCTTATGCTTATGCATGAGCATATGCTCATATGCTCATATGCTTTTCCCCTCTCTTTTTTCCTTTTCTTTTTCCCTCTTCCTTCTCTTCTTTTCCCCTCTCTTATTTTCTCTCTTTCATCATCTTTTCTCCTCTGCATAAGCATAAGCATATGCTTTCTCTCTTTTTCTCTTTTTTCCTCTCTTTTCTTCTTTTCCCTTGTCTTATTTCCTTCTCTTTTCCCCTCTTTCTTTCTCTTCTTTCTCTGCTTTTCCCCTCTCTTATTTCCTCTCTTTCATCCTCTTTTCTCTTCTTTTCATAAGCATATTCATTTGTCTATGTATCTCTCTCATAAGCTTATGCTTATGCATGAGCATATGCTCATGCATAAGCATAAGCATATGTTTTCTCTCTCTTTCTCCTTTTTCCCCTCTTTTCTTCTTTTCTCCTCTCTTTTCTTATTTTCACCTCTTCTTTTTCCTTCTCTTATGCTTATGCTCTTTTCCCCTCTTCTTTTTTCATTCTTTTTCCCCCTCTTCCTTCCTCTTCCTTCTCTTCTTTTCCCCTCTCTTATTTCCTCTCTTTCATCCTCACTTAAATTAATAAATACAAAACAATTATATATTAAATTCATTAATTTGTATTTAAATTAAAAAATATATACAAACTAATGAAATAAAGATTATGTAAACACATAAATTGTAAACTAAGATAAAATAATTAAAAATAAAATGGTGAAATTATAGACATCCAAAAAAATCCTTCATTTTTTTTGTCTTATATATATATATACATTTTAATAAGTTACGTTCAATACAAGAGTTATATATACAAACTAACAAAATAAAGATTATGTAAACACATAAGGGTCTGCACGTAAACTCTTTGAGATAGAAACAGAAGCAGATGTTGCATTCGAACTGAAAAATGAAGAAGCAAAACAACCATTGCAGCCTAAAGAAATGCAAAAGATAGAGGCGCAACGACTTGGTATTCACAATAACCATTGATGCCCAAAATTTTCAACAATTCAAACCAAATTTACCTCTGTGTGATAGTCAGGGCCAACACCGCTGCTTCAATTGTGACATATATGGCCATGTTGTGAAACATTATAGGAAGCCTCCTCATCTCGAAAACCTAACTCTGTCCAAAATGTACAAATTTCCATCACTGATTCATTGTAACCTTGGCAGCTATTTTGAAAAATAATTAGGTGGGTCAATTGCGGAGCCCCGAACTCGCAATTTCAAGCCTCCACCAATTCGAACAAGAAATTAGTTACTACAATAGTCACACAAGTTTTAGATACACCGGCCCTAGCACTCCTAGATTTTGGAAGTTCATTTTCATCAGTCAGCTCCAAATTTGTAGATGAGAACAATTTCAAAAAACAACCAATTCATCCCCAGCCTATCAATATAGTTGTCCTCCCTTATGTTCAAAATCAAGACCCACATCTCCATAACATCATTTTGTCGATTAAACACCCAGTCATTAGCACTCACCACTCCAAATTTATGCTCAAAGACAACCTACTATATTTCTCTTCAAGCCAAACAAAACCCCATCTGTGTATCCCTAAGTCTCTCACTGACCACTACATTGACTATTATCATGCGCGCCCCTTATTTGGCCATCTAGGTTTACATAGAGAGATGTCTTCCCTCTCTTAGTTTTTACTAGTAGCCCCCCCACTCGCCTACAACAATGCGTCCATTATCAGCATAGTAGTCTCGTGACCTTTTCAATTGGTAGGTTGGGATCGTATCGGTCAATTTCTTGAATCCAAACAAGGAAATTGATATGTGATTGTGTTCACGGAATATCTCACTTGGTGGTCTGAGGCATTACCTGATGCATTTGCAAATTCTATTGCAGATTTCCTATTAAATGATGTTATTCCATGCCATGGTTGTCCAGATACCATATTTTCCGATTAGGGAGCCAATTTCAAGTCAAAGGTGATGCATATTTTGACAGAATCACTTGAGGTTCAGGTCACTTTTGCTAGCCCTTGTCTCCTACAAACAAACAGGCTTATAGAGTGGCTAAATAAAACAATCAAAAATGTGTTCTATGTACGTGGATCCTCTACATCAGAACTGGGATAAGATTTTTCCCTATGTACTACATGCCCATCAAACGACTGTGCAGAGCTCAATGAGGATTATCCCATTTCGAGCCTTATATGGTCGTGATCCCAATTTTTTGCTGGAAGCTCCCCTCCTTTCATTACCTCTGCAAGGTACAAGGACGCGATCGATTTATGCAACCATTTGTCAATTGTACAGCCGATCATTCACTCAACAATACTCTGGAACCTATAGGTCACCCAAACTCGCCAAGCCAAAAATTACAATGAAGGCATGATAGAGCAAACTTAAAAAAAAGGCGATTTAGTTTCCTTGTACTATCCAATTGGGAAGAAGAATTTAGCTGAGTCCTTTCTTTACAGATGACTCGGTCCATACACAGTCCTGCAGAAGTTGTGCACCAATACATATGAGCTGCAAAGATAGAGCAACATGAAGAAGGCCATCGTGCATGTCATTCGGATGAAACCTTTCATCCCCTAAGCTGTTTTCTTTGAGGGGGAAGGTTGTAATGGACGAAGTTCAAGTGTAAAGTTGGCTGCATGGAGAGGTCCTAATGTGAAAGGACTTAAAGAGAAGTTACAAGCAAGATCACGCAAATTGACAAACGAGGGAGGTGGATATGTTTTGCAAGAATATCATGATTCAGTCTTTCAGACTTAACCAAATATTTTGTATGCTTAAAAATACATACTGTGGCCATATAAAAATTGAAGAGAAGAACCTTTGAAATTTGCTCTGTAGTGAGTCTTTTGGAGTCCCTTGCTTTGTCTAACAAGTTCATTACAGGCATATGCATAATGTTGACCATCAATCGGCCCAAATTTACAATGCAGCAAAAAATTTCTCTTTGCCTCTTTCAAAAATTTATCGGAATTTGCCTCTTCATCTTGTTCATGCGGAATAGATTCCTATTATTGGTAAAAATAGTTGCTGACTCCACATCTCGAGCATTCACAGCATAAGGCTTTTGTCCCCATATATATCCGACATCATATTCTGTGATCGTCTCATTAAGACGCAGATTGAGATTCTTTATTGATAGGAGCTCATCTTAATCTTCCTCAACCTTTTAATCTGCTCTTCTTCCTCTATATTTTCTCTGTCCTCCTCTTTCTCTTGTACCTGAAGTTTTTGAGCGGAGGAACGTTGCCTTTTTCTCAAAGTAGCCTTTGGAATTGTGTCCTCTTTATCTTTTACCTGTACTTTTTGAATGAAGGAACGTTGTCTTTTTGTGAAAGTAGCCTTTGGAACTGTGGCCCTTGCAGTATTAATCTTTTCTATATTTTCTCTGTCCTCCTCTTTCTCTTGTACCTGAAGTTTCTGAGTGGAGGAACGTTGCCTTTTTCTCAAAGTAGCCTTTGGAATTGTGTCCTCTTTATCTTTTACCTGTACTTTTTGAATGAAGGAACGTTGTCTTTTTGTGAACGTAGCCTTTGGAACTGTGGCCCTTGCAATATTAATCTTTTCTATTTTGCGTCTTTCTTTTCCTTTGATAGGTTGCACCAACATGGCTGTGGCTCGTCCTTCCTCGATCCCTTCTAGTGCTATACGAATTTCATGAGCTTTGCGGGGGTCATCCCATTGTTGGTATTCACTAACATTCGTAAAGTGATCAACATCCAACTGTTGGTATTCACTAACATTTGTAATGTGATCAAGCCAATAAAAAACATCTTCACTGGGTAAGCCCTGGAACGGTTCGAACGGACACGATGATTAAACAATTGATCTGATTGTTCTTGAGATCGCGGTTGATGTTGCATTGACAACATGGACATCAAAGCTTGATTTGTCTCGGATAACTGTGTAAGGACGTTGTTCACAGTATGAAACATCTATTCAATTGCAACGAGATCTGTATGAATTTACAAATGTTGTTCCACCAAGCCCGACGTCTCAACCAAATAATTTATACGATAGAGATTTAGACAAGAGACAAGAGCAGAGAGTTTCTCATTAAGCAGCGATCGGTCTCTCATTATAATGCACACATGCCTTTATCCGCCTTCCTCGCTTGTTAGTTTGCATGACTTCTCTTTAGTCATTTCACATTAGGACCTTTCCATGCAGCCAGCTTTACACTTGAACTTCGTCCATTACAACCTTCACACTTGCATAAGTACATTGTGAATGATGCACCTATTCGTACATTGTGAACTTGCATAAGTACATTGTGAATGACGCACCTATTCGTCATCTCTCTATTAATGAGAGGTTTCAGTTGAAGTGGGTAGGATGATTCAAGAATGGAGGATCATTGGATTCAAAAGAATTGGTATTGATCGTTGGATTAGATTGTGGCAATTATTGTGGGTTGACATGGTGCCCGTGCAAACTTCCTTCTCAGCAACAAACATCGTGATGTTTCTTGCGATTTTGAAAACATGCACTATCATATTAGAATCAAAGAAGAGCGTTATTGGGCTTCAAATCCCTGTGTATTATCTGGTGATTGCATTCCTTGTGCATGTACACTAGCTTGTTTGCAATGTCGGCAAATGGCAAATTAGAGCAAGAATGAAGCCCGTCATGGATAAGGGCTGCTCATCAAAAGCCTTCTTCTAGGGCATGCATGCTACTCGAAAGAAAAACTCATGTCTAAGGGTAAGGAAGCTAGATGGCTCTTGGACGCACTCTTTCTCTGATCTCCAAGATGAATGCCAAAATTACTTCCAGAAATTGTTCTCTACCCCTGGCTCCCCATCAAATCAAATGACTGATGCGAGGACTGAATTTCTTCAATATGTTTCTGAGATAGTGGAAATGGATGATGCTCTTACATTCGAGAGAACTTTTATTGACACAGAACTTGATAATGCATTGTCCCACCTCGGCAAATATAAGTCCCCTGGCTGGGATGGTCTTACGGTGGAATTTTATATTTCCTTTTGGGATGATTTGAAAGATGTTCTCTTACAAATGATCAATGTTGCCTGGCCACTTATCTAATCTCTTGTTACAACACAAGTAGTGTAAGATTAGTAGAAGGAAAGAAATTGCCCTAGCCATCCAAGAAGCATATTTCTCTTAATGCCTCATAGCTCCTTCTCGCATCAGTCATTCATGCCTCTATGCACATACAGAGAGAACGACGTATTGGGCACAAAGTAACAACTTCTCGATCCTCGGCTTTCAATGATATAGGCAGCATGATTGGTGGATCACCATGGAATGGAAAGAAAGAGTGCAAGAAAGGTGATCCAGTTGACCATATCATTGTGTCTAATTTGTTCATGATCCTATGGGTGGATCGGAGTTGCGAGAATGAACCTAGGCATGGTGTTGATGCAAATTTTGTACATAAATTGTATTTGTGATGCTTCATCCTTGGAGACATAAACTACAAACTGTGTGATCAAGAAGGCCTAACATACATGAAAAGCAAAGCAACACACATTCATGGAAGGCATCGCAATAGGATTACAGAGATAAAAGCTTTATTCATCTCAGAGACTTGTTAAAATTTCAATCCAATATGAGAAGAGGATAGGAGCAATCTTCCAGACACTGGTGTTGGTACGGTTGTATCAAACAACGTTTGCTGATTGCCATTAGAATGGCTTGAACTTGATCAGACTCTACTAGCAGCAATTAATTATTCATGTTGAGCTTGGAACACTCAAAAGAGTGCACATTATGTTCCTTTGGACAAGTTCCACCCGCTTTGGTGAATTGTAGAGCTTTATAGAAACTTGAACTCAGACAAGGTATCCTCATAGGAAATATAGCTTCCAACCTTGGTACATCCTGATGAACTTAGCAAGTCTTGGCCTCAAATGAAAGATTAGCAGGTGCTCTCTCGAGAACAACCTTAGTAGCCTGCATCTTATTAGCAAACCTTACGGCTTTGCAATCTCTTCTCCTGTTTGACAACTAGCTCAATTGATCAGGGAATGTCCTCATGAAACTATCGACCCCCACTCAACTGCAGAGATTCAATCTAGCCAACAACAACTTCAAAGGCAATGTTCTAGATGGCAGCTTCACCGCCTGGCCTGATCTCCTCTTGATTGATGTCTCTCATAATCCTTTTCAAGGAGCCCTTCCTTGTTTGCTTGCACTAACAGTTTAAGCAAAGCATTTGTATAGGGTTAAAAGCAAAACGTATTTGATGGAAGCATTCCTGATACTCTTTTGACGTCCCTCTACTTATAGAACTTGGGTCAAAGTTTGCTTGGGTGTAGCCAATCGCGAAACTATTTTCGAGGCCATTTTGAGGCCGCGATGCGATGTGCTCCTGGGTGAATATCTGAATTTTTCGTGGACCTGCGCTCTCATCAGAAATTTTTCAAACATCATGATGGCGCACTGGCGTAATAATGAGATGCAATCTATTTATTATGAACACCACATAGCTTGACACACGGCAGCTCTGCATTACATTGTGCATCTCTGCATTGCTTAATGCAGAGCAATCTCTGGCTTGAGCCACCTGACCAATTATCATCGTGCAGCCTTTTGCCATAGCTTTGCCACCTATCACTGGGCACCATACCCATGTAGATCATTAATATTGAAGGTTGGCTTGGAGAGACCATCATGCTCGTTGGCTTGGAGAGACCACTGTATTGGTTCTTAGCATAATAATGAGACACAATCTATCATTCTAAACACCATCACAGTGAAGTCTCTGGCCTGTGACCACCTGTCTCATCGTGCAGCCTTTTGCCTCAACTTTGCCCATGCAAATCATAGGTTGGCTTGGAGAGACCACTACGTTGGTTTTTGGTGTAATAATGAGATGCAATCTATCTTAGCTATTGCAAGTGAAGGTTTCTTTATTATTGGAGGCTCCGAAGTCAAAGTGCTTTAATGCCTAGTCTTTCTTCCCTTAGAGTTGCTCTCATGTAGTATTGTTTTCAAACTATGGCCTTTTAGTTGTGCATTTTATGTGGTTCGGGTTCCTTTGATTAAATGCACTCCACTTGTGAAAACAAAATTGTTTCCTCTAGATATCCTCCACATTTTTAGCTTCTCTCTCTCTCTCTCATGGCTTTCAATTCATCATCTCCACCCTCTATCGCTATATGGATCTTCAGTAGGCCTTATGAATGATTTATTATCATTCACCTTATTTAGAACTAAATGAGATTGATTGAAATTCAATTTGAAGTTATATATTTGTGTACTAAGGAAAATGTATTTCCTTGTGCAACCAAGCAAAGTGCAATTGATGATATGGCCCTTCAGGGGTCTCCCCTAGGGGCACGGGCCATATTGACATGCCATTTCTGTCCAGTGGCATCCTGGATATTGTATAAGGCATGTCGATATGGCCCGTGCCCCTAGAGGGAACGGGCCATATCGTCAATTGCATTTTCTGAAAGTTTAATTGTTTTTTTCTAGATGTATCTCCATGTAACCACAACGTTGGGTCACTGGAGCTATTTTAGCACTATTTTGGTTATAAACCAAGGAAGTCCTGCTTTACTAGTATTTGAGTCCTTGTTGCAGTAAATATAAATGAGGGCACAAGTACAATTCATTGAGTGAAAATTGAGCAAAAGAGATTATAATGTACGTCTATGTCCATAACAGGTTATATAAAAATTAACAACTTATATTGAGTAAAAATTGAACAGAGGATCTTACATTTATAAAAACTCGATAATTTCTGAGAGCCTTAAAGGCCAAAAGATTAAAGCTAGCGACCATAACCATTCAAATATAAAAGTTAACAACAATGCATACTGAGAGCCTCAAATTGAATAAAAAGAGATTACGTAAATGTAATAAAAAATCAGCAATTGTTGAGAGCCTTAGAGACCAAAACATTACATCTAGTGAGCCAAAAGATCATTGAGAGCCTTAGAGCTCAAAAGATTGCATCCAGCCATTGCTGAGTGGTTATGAGCCTCGTATGAGCAAGAGGAAATTTGTACAACTTAGTATTTCCACCAATCAAGCTTGTTGCATTAAAATTTTTTAGGGAGCCAAAGGAGGAGATGATGGAGAGGCCGAAGACCATGCACATTGCTAGGACTCAGATTACGGCCCCCCCAACAAGTCGAGAGTACTCTGCTATGAAAATACTGAGGCCTTCACCAACATCTACGGGGAACCCATATAGCATAGCCATAAAGAGGCGAGAGGTGAGCATGTCATCTAAGGTGGTGACATGCAGATATGGGGGGAACCAGCTGTGGGAACGAAGAGTCTCCACTAGTGCCAACATTTCTACTCCAAGTGAGTGCAATGCAATCATCTTATATGAGAAGGTAGATAACATTGGGATTAGAGAGCATCGAGGGGGGGCGGTAGTACGCATGGTGAAGATGAGTGGGTGAGTAGCAGATGAGCAGGGGAGTAGATGAGTGATGAGAGTTGAAGGAGGGAGCATGGAGGAAAGTAGAGCAAGGGTGAAAAAAAGCTGGAGGAGGGGTGTGGAGCAAAGTAGCAAAGCAGGGGCGGATGAGAGCAACATAGTAAAATGCCAAATGCCACGAATCTTATATATTATAAAGTTAGAGCCACTGTGGTGGCACAAAAGTAAATCATGAAGCCTAATCACCTCTAATCACTCATTACCATGCACCCTAGTACTCTACTGAGCATGCGAGCCCGATGAGTGACTAGTAATTTTTACTATACTCGTAGTAGTGATCATTCATGCTTAAGCCTGTTGGTGGTGGGTGAGCAGGCCATTGTGGTGGCTGGTAATTTTAACTCCAGCCTGGTGGAATCATAGCCACGACAGACGTGGCTGGTGAGAGCCACCACCACTGGGAAGTAGTTCCTAATAATCATGAAGCCTAATGACCTCTAATCACTTATTACCATGCACTCTAGTACTCTCCTAAGCATGCAAGCCTAGTGACTGGTAATTTACTACACTGCAAGCCCGATGGTGGTAACTGGAAGGTGAGTAATTGCGGGCCACTGCAATGGTTGGTAATTAACTACCAGCCTGGTGGATCTTCGCCGCCACCACAGACGTGGCTAGAAATCTTATATGCCACCACCTCTAATCACTCACTACCATGCAAGGTAGTACTGCCTTCTTTCTCCCTTGCACTCGGACTGCAAACTCAAGCCTCCACTAATCCATTTCCTTCACTGTCTCATCTTCTATCCCTCTTGACCATTTCTATCTATCTTGCACTCTTCTTGCAACTTCTATCCCCTCTCGTAATGGACCCTACATAGCCTGGAAGCTCCTCACACAATCTTTCCTCCCCCGCTGTAGCACAATGCAAGAGCCTCTCCTCCCTTGATATTTCCTCACACAATCTTTCCTCCCCCTCTGTAGCACAATGCGAGAGTCTCTCTTCCCTTGATATTTCCTCACACAATCTTTCCTCCCCCTCTACAGCACAATGCGAGAGCCTCTCCTCCCCTGATCTTGTAATCGTGACATATGGGAGCTCCTCTCTTGCTCTTCAAAAGCCCAATTTGGATGCTCTCAAAAACTTCACCAAGTTGGTACAGGAGGTGAACATGGAGGGGCAACTAGTATGTCAAGGTCAAAAGATTACCATCATTGAAAGCATGATTGAAAATGCTCTAGGAATTTCTAGAGGCAGTTTGCAAGCACACTTCTTCAAGAAGTAGTGGAAGAGATAGGATATTCTAGACATATACCCCAACGCTCAGATTAGTAAAGATGGTGGAGTCAATTTTTCTAGCTTGCCAACAACAGACCTACAAGATGTTTTGAAGAAGACAATTCACTTCTTTCCTGATACGAGAGGAGCCGTGAAGTTTTGGTAGGTTCAAGCAGTAGCAGTAGAGCAACTGAAAGGATGTGTATCTTTCTCAAGGGTGATCTCCAAGAGCACGTTAACCAACTTGAAGAATTGCATGGATGGCAAATCCCAATTGTCATCTCAGTCCGCTGGAGTTGCAATGCACGTGATGGCATCTACCCTCAAAGGGATTTTTGAGCAATACAATAAGAAGATGTCTCAGAAGGTGACTTTTCTACAAGAGAGAGCCACCGATACAACAAAGGTAGTGCAACTTGAGAAAATTCTCAGGGAAGGTGCAGAAGCCAAGGTAGAGGAGGCACGAGCAAGTTGAGGCCGCTGCAAAAATGGTCGACATGCAAAGGCATAGAAGAGAAGAAGTAAAGAAGTGCATGAAGGAGCTTTGAGATAGGCTCAAAGAAGTGAGAAGTGATGGGGACATTGCGGACAAGGAGCTAGCAATGATTCAAAAGGAGCTTGAAGATCAAAGAGCCAAAAAGGAGGGTCTTTAAAACGGCTCTGCAACATGCATAATGCATTGAACATTGAAAAAAACCAGATGATGGAGGAGTTGAAAAGGGAGAATCCAAAAACTAGAAAGGTGATGCAGGAACTGCGAGAGAGCTTCAAGGCCAGGAAGGATGGGGCAGAGAGCAGCCAAAGTTGAGAAGACAACGAGGTAGCTCTCTAGGCCAGGAAGGATGCAGAGAGACCATGGTGGAGCAAGTTGCAGTAGCCATGGTGAGGGTTGTTTTTTTGAAACACTGTTGGAAGTCCAAAGAGTAAGCTACAAGACCCTGCACAACAAGATTACGATAGGGTTGTGCACGAGCTTGTAGTGGCTTTCAAAAGTTTTGAAAAGTAGTCCGTCGTCATGAGAGATTTCCAATCGTAATATTTACAATGGTATTAACAAACACCTTCAAAAGTTACAATATTAAGCAAACTCTCACAATATTTATAATGGTGTTAACAAACACCAAAAGTTACAATAAGCCTCTCACTGGAAGGCATTAATATTTGCAATTGATATCCTTAGATAGTCTGTTAGCTCTCTCTGATATGAAAGTAATCTATCTATTTTGCTCTACTAGACCTACTTATTTTCCCTCTCTCCTCCTTCTCTAGGCACTTTTGAGTTGCAAACTCCTTGTTCTCGGCGATCCAATCTTTGTTGGTGCTAATGGCTTCCTCCACGGAATTGATGACTTCAAAAAGATCCATGAAGCTTTAAGCCAAGAGAATATGGACCATAGGAACAAGAGATAGTGAGGGAGTAAGGTGAGATTGAAGAAGAGTTTGAGAGTAAGGCTATGAGATGAGTGCAAGAATGATAATGGGAGTAGACTTGAATTCTAGAGTAAGGCTGCAGGCAACAGATGGAAGGAGTATGCTTGAGGAGAGGAGGAAGGTAATAAGAGCAAAGTGGAAGAAGTGTTTAGCTGTAAGGTTGCGGGCAAGATGGAAGGAGTAAGCTTGAGAAGAGGAGGAAGGTAATGAGAGCAAAGTGGAAGAAGTGTTTCGTTGTAAGGTTGCGGGGGCAAGATGGAAGGAGTAAGCTTGAGGAGAGGAGGAAGGTAATGAGAGCAAAGTGGAAGAAGTGTTTGGCTGTAAGGCTACGGGCGAGATGTAGAAGACGAATGACTAGAGAGGGACTTATAGAACTGCAGACTCATAATGTGAGATGAAAGATTTAGAATAAAGAATTGGGAGAGGTTTAGATGTCGCTAAGATGATGGTTGGAGAATGCTAGACTACTAGATTGTGTGAAGTAACAGACGTGAGGCGATAGATTTTGAGTACATTGAAATCTATAAAATAAATTGATGGAACAGAACAACAAAATGAGCACGAAGACCAACTCAGAGAGCGACAAGAACATCTTTGGTGACACTTGGCTATCAACCCCGAAGAAGTACAACTAGAATGATATGAAGCCAGAAGACTGCTATAACTGATGGTGGACAAAGAATCCATCATCATGAAGACAGGCATGCTTTTGATGGAGAGAGATGCCACTATAATCCGAGGTGAAATGAGCAGTTAAGGTAGTTTGCCCGAGTTCCTCTCACAACACACAGAGAACCTACTCTGTCGATAGGTACACGTTAAGCTATACCCTTAAGACCTGAAGACAGTACCAATCGAGTTAGGAGTCTACAACATCCTCACAATTATGAAGGCGACAAGAGGTGGGGAGCGAGCAAGTCAGTTCTCCCAAGTGGTAGACCTGCCTAATTGGGTTTTTGGACGAAAAAGTTCAAGTCCCAGCTCCAACATCAAGGTAAAATTCCAAAATTTCAAAGGCACAAATGATGAAGATCCTTACAGTCACTTGCAGAGTTTTTTGCGTGTCTGCCACATTAATGGTGCAATAACAAATGAAGAGTATATGGATTATTTTCCATGTACCTTAATTAAAAGGGCTCGAATATGGTCCAATCAGTTTTTGATTGGGTATTTCCCCTATTGGTGTGCCATGTCAGAAGCTTTCTTGAAGAGTAATGAAGAGGATGTGAGAACCAAGTTGAGTGAACTCAAGCAAAATAAAGGCGAGTCCATCCAATACTTTTTGCTTAGGATGAGAGCTCTTATTAATCAATCGAGAACATTTCAAATGACAAGTCTATGCAAGCTTGGTTAATCACAGGATGTAGCAAGTAGATTTGTGCAAGCTAGAAATAGTCAATCCAACTAGGACCTATAAGGAACTGCTAAACCGAGCTGTCGCCTTAGAGAAGAGTGAAGGTTTGAAAAATAAAGTGAAAAAGAAGGATGCTGAGAGTGACACTCAGGAGACTCCATCTAAGAAGGAAACCGAGCTAAAGAAGGCGTTAAAATAATTGGGCATTTGAGGTAAGCCAGGTAACAATGAGAAGTGGTGTAACATATGTTCAAGAGGTGGACATGTGGAAGAGGAATACAAGACTAAGTACTGCAACAACTGAGAATCGAGCACCGAGCAGCAAATTATTGCATCTTGAGCAAAAGGACAAGAATAAGAATGGAAAAGAAAAAATGCTTATAATTTTCCAATCTGGGTAGAACACTTAAAATTCTTAAAGAACAACATGGAGAGGAAAGCGGCTGACCCAGAATGCCAAGTAGTTGTAGTCAAAATGCCAAAAACAATTGATGCTCAAGTAATCACCCGATCAAAAGGGTCAGTAACGACAACTGAAGACACTAACACTTCGGGTAAGGATATTAATTGGAAAGCACAAAAGGAGCTGGCAGCTAAGATTGCAAGGGAGGGAAAGGAAAAGCTCCAGTGGTTGAAATGCCTGAGTGGTTCTAGCACTCTATTATTGAGCAAGGAGAATCCTCGAGATCGGTCTCTAAAGAAGCAGAATCAGTTATGTCACAGGAAACTAGCATAGAGCTAACCCGTGCATGGGAAACATTCAAGAACATGCAAGTTAGTCTGACTTTTGCAAAGCTAATGCAAATTGCTCCTTATTGCCGTGACTTCTTAGTAGATCAAGGAATCCACTGAGTAACCACAGGGAGTGCAATCCTTAGCCACTATGCCTATGATTGATACTCAAGCAGTTGATGAGGAAGTTCCAATCATCACTATCAAGATTAAGAAGCAAACTATACCAGGTGAATAGTGGATGGAGGATCAGGAGTGAACATCATTTATGAAGAAATTTCCCAAAGGCTGAAGTTCAAATCATATAAACCATCGCCATTTTGAGTGTGTATGGCAAATCAACAACCGGTTGATCCCAAGGATATGCTGCAAGATGTGGTCATCTCGATAGGCGGCATCTATTATATCGTTAGATTCATTGTGATTACTATGGAATAGGATGCTTACCCAATCTTATTGGGAAGACCCTAGTTAAAAAGTGCAAAAGTACTCCACGATAGGGGTACATAAGAGATAACTATTAAGACAGAGGGTCAGGATGTATGTATACCGACCAACCCACAGAAGGTTCCAAGTTGTGTCAACCTAAGATTCTAGAAGTGAAAGATATATTTCCGTAGGATGTTGAATTCCAGTTAATGGAGTTGCATTTCTTACATGTTAGTGAAATAGAAATTTTCCAAGGAGCTACATACATCAAGCAGAAGTTAAGGGATGAACAAATTGCTAAACGAAAGGATCTTTTTCTTAGCAATTTTACAGAAGACATTC
Organism: Dipteris shenzhenensis; assembly: GCF_047967505.1. Classification (NCBI taxonomy): domain Eukaryota; kingdom Viridiplantae; phylum Streptophyta; class Polypodiopsida; order Gleicheniales; family Dipteridaceae; genus Dipteris; species Dipteris shenzhenensis. The sequence goes on along the minus strand of NC_141627.1, from coordinate 40,165,098 downwards.
AAGGAGAAAGGGAGATTGTTGAAGCACCAGCAGTCACAGTCATACGTCTTGAGATTGAACAGTTAGTTCCAGAACCTACACAAGAATTGAATCTTGGAACACGAGATCACGCAGCCATGGTAGTGATAGGTGCCAATCTCTCTACCGAGCAACTTGGGCTGATGAGATTTATTTTGTCCAGTATAAGGATGTGTTTGCATGGAGTTATAGAGATTTACAAGGAGTTCCTCCTGAATTGTGTCACACCAAGAACACAACAATCAGCTTTCCTCTTCATTTATCACTGACCTTTGGTAGTTATTTGTCACTTTCTAATGAGAGATTATTTATGCTACCGTATCATCATCAAGGTCTGGAGTGCATTACGCTCAAGGTTCAATAGAATAATGCATTTTGTGTCATGGACTATGCATCATAAAGCTTAGGGACTTTTAGCTAGATGATCTCCTTTTTGAGTGCCTTTGCCACGTAAATAGGACAGGCTCCTTGTCATTTGTACTTGTTTTGATTTATTATCACTTCCTTTTCCTTCCACATGGCATCCTTGATCAAGTCTCCTCCTGCTGCTCACAACCGTGCTCGATAGCCTATTACTCAGTTTGTTCATCGAAGGGCTGATCCTTCGATGTGTCGAAGGGTGTGATTCTGTCAGTTTAACACAAGGAGAAACGCGTACTTCACAAAGAGCCGACCCTTTGATGTAATGGGGCTGCACTTCCACCAGTTTGATGCAAGGCCAACTCCGTACTTCTCTAAATCAATGGTCTTCTTGCTTTTCGACTTGATCATCACGAGAGGTAACTATAGATATTTGTGGGATATGAACTTGTCATATATCCTTTTTTGCCTGAATTGTTGGGTAGTTCAATGCAACACTTTGTTGTGATGGCGGTGTTCATTCAATGCAACACTTTGTTGTGATGGCGGTGTGAACATCTATTGACCAGTAGATCACCTCCACTACATATGCTCTGAGAATACGCCTTCTGCTCACATATAAGGTCTTGCCAAAACTTGCTCTTGTTGAACTCCATCCACCCTTCTAACATCTGTAATTTTTTCGTGGGTTGTCGTCGTGGTGAAGTCTAAAGGCATCTTCTCATTCAAAGGGGGTCCCCTTTTTTGTCCTTTTGATGCTGATGTAGCTTCTTGCTTGTGTGTCTCTTTTTGTGCATTTGAGGTCAATTGATGTCTAGTAAGATTCGGTAGAGTATTGGTATCATATTAGTAGAATCAATAGCTGCATAGACATCCATTGGAATCAAATGAGTGTAGAGAATAGAGAGATGCTTGCTATAGCCACCCCCTGATTAGAGAAATGGAAATATCAAGGCATCTAGAAAGAAGCAAGGCACATGATGCATGACAAACAATGCATGGGTGTAAACGTTCCCATATGACTACCATGTTACTACTTCACCCAAGAGGAAACAAGGGAGCCTTTTTCTTCAATCCATAGGAAACACAAGAGCCTTCTTCTTTGAGCCACTATAGCCTAGAACAAGAGAGGTCATCTTCAACACTAGGAGGCTAAAGAGTGGGTTGTTGGCACCATTGATCCTCGGATGTGGCCCCACCTTTGGGCACTTTCAATGAGAATGCAAAGCTCTTCTTGGTGTGGGAGCGGTGTACAACGATCCCACTTAGCCCAGCATGCTTGATGGGGAAAACACATTTGTATTAAATGTTCCATGACAACTTCACCTTTTTTCATTTTCATGTCTTTCCCTAGCCCTTGGAATGTTTAAAACTTCACCTTCATTCTCAATGGTGAAACTTAAGAAAATTTCCAGTGCACACTTCCTTGCCATATGGGATTAGCATATTTGGTTGCAAATAATTGCCATATAGAGTCCCTCTTGGATCTCCTTGAAGATCTAACTTGGCTTGTAGCTGCGCGTTCTCCTCTTGTAAAGCCTGCCGTTCTACGACTGCCTCCCTTAGGCATGCATTCTATTGCTCCAATTCCTCAACGTGGGCTTAAGTTGCCTGTTGCTGCTACTGTTTGTTCTTCGAGAGCTGTTGTCGCAGTTTGCGCGAGGCATGTTGCATTTTCATGTTCTTGGCGGCGATGGATACAACATTGTCCTAGGCTTTGTTCGTGAGGTCCTTCAAGCGTTCTACCTCGCATTGCAGATTGTTGTGGTACGCCTTTAACTTTGTGGGCATACTACAGCTGTGCGTGGGCTTGGACCAAGTCATTGTGAATCACATGTTTGTCTTCCAATTGCTCCTTCAAAGACCTACACTCACCAACCAGCTCGCCTTCCCCTCCTGGTATTCAGCCTTTATAAACAAATTATGCTCCAGTACTGGGGAGGGATCCAATGGTTCGCCAAGTAGTTAAGTGCCCACGCTGCGTGGATCATATTCTCTCTCAATACCTACCACTGACTTTTCATGGCAGCCCGGTTCTAATGTTCATCCTTAGCGAGCAATGGGTCGAGAGGAAATGGCTCCACGGGTCCAAGTCTCTGCAGGGGTGCGGGGAGTAGCAGCAAAGTGAGAGGGCTCGGCTTTGCTCGTTCCCTTTACTCTGGAGGTGCCCTGCACAATTTCTCATGTTCTTTGGGGGTGTCCTCCTTGCCGTTTCCCCCTTGTTTGTCCTGCTCGCTTCGGCTTCTTCTCTCCATCCTGTTCCTCAGTGGCCTGCTCATCCTGTTGCTCCTGCTCCTAGTCCTTATCCTGGTTATCCTGCTCCTACTCTTCTTCCCGTGTGTCTCCTTCCTGTTCATCTTGCTTGTCCTGCTCTTCCGTGCCCCCCCTGCTCTTCTGTTCACCCTGTTCTTCCTCCTCTTGCTCTTCTTGTTCTCTCCCACCTACTCTTGGTGTCCCTGCTCCTGATGACTCCGCTCCACCAGACAGCTAATGCTCCCAACCAGGTACTCACCCGGACATCAGGCCATGGTGAAGCATGCACATGTGGGGCCCGAGCTGACCCATGTTGACTGCTCGGAGCTGATTTTCGAATGCCTTCTCAAAAATCATAAACCAGTCAACAGGAAGCCGGTCCTCCACCTCGGTGACCACTCAGGCCACCTACTATCGAGATATATACCCCACGCTCTTTTTAAGTCCCATGAAGTCGGACAAGAACCTACATGTGGTCATCAATCCTTCATCCCTCGCCTTGTTGATGAGATATCCATGGGATGACTAATAGTTGCCTGCTTCCAAGAATGTATCGTAGCGTTTGGCGTCCTCTAACTTCTTGGGATTGTAATCTTGCTTCAACCGAAAAGCCTTCTTCAAGAGCTCAGAGGTGATGGATGTGCGTTTCGTTGATGATGAGGCTATGGTTGTCCTCGTCGTAGGAGTCCAAGATCTCTTCGACCAACTCCTCATCGTAAACATCCTTCCATGGCAGTTGAGCGAACTTAAGGGGCCGGTTCAACGCCAGGATGCCACTGAGAACGTCGCTGGAAAAAACTTCGATTGGATGCAGAGGAAAGATGCGAGAGTTGCGCTTCCTCTTCTGTCGAACTTGGCACTGTGCCCTCTCCTTCATGACAAATACGACGAAGCTGGATTTGAAGAAAGAAGGTGACTGTGGGGAAAGCTAGAGGCGAAGAACAGATGGTTTTAAGGAGATAGGAAGCTCAAAGAGGTTAATGGAAGTGTGAAAACGATAGCAAAGGGGAGCGCAGAGATGGCTGTTAGAGACCATGCAGATAATGATGACAAAGTATACTGAGTATGCAAATTGAATCTAAATAGTGGAGTTCCTGACCAAACGTCGTCGATCAAAATCTACAACTGTAGTTCCTGTCAGATCAATGGTTACATGAGCCTCCCTTGCTTTAGCATGATGAGTCTGCATTAATAAGCCCTTAATGTTAATCAGAATGCCATGTGGACAGAACACTCTGCATTTGGTCCACCACAATTAAACAACTAGTTGATACATTGTCTTCTAAAAAAGTCACCAAGGCATTGTCAACCGAGTGATTTATTTTCGAGTTCCATATGTTTGAAGAACTCGCTGCTCAATATGGCTTCACTTTGCTTTCATTGTACAACTTGAAAAACACATTACCTTCCAAATTTACGAGTTGCACGGTCCCATTGTCAAACACTTCCACCAACAGATAGAACGCATTTCAACCCAACTTAAAATTGATTTTGATAGACCCCAACTTAGCAATATAGAGTAACACGAGCATAACCTTCTTTAAATGCTTAGGCACACACTGTCAATCGTATCAAGCTTTTCTTCTGCGTTGTATCACCATCTGTGACCAGACAGCTCTGAGGCTTAACTCATCCAGGTGGCTTAGCTGATGCAATCGTCCCTTGATTGCCTCCGGTTCACCTAAATATGCTCGGGAACAATTCGAAGACTCGAACTACAAATTCTAAGAGAACAACCGCCTCCAAACCAAAGGCCATTCGAAAATGTGTAAGATTTGTATTTACCTTGTAAGCAGTATGATAAGCCTACAAAGCTGAGTGTAGGTTGGTATCCCATTTAACTTTAGCAGACTGCACTGTCTTAGTGAGAATGAGTTTCAATGTCTTGTTAGTGGACTCGGCTTCACCATTACCACGAGCATAGTAAGTTGTGGAAACTGTATGCATAACTAATTACTCATTAGGATGTAAGGAGTTGATTACTGTTCCATTGCCATTTATGTTAAACACTCCTTTGTACCCTATCCAAACTTTGATTACCTTACATCAATTGGTGACACTATATGCTTTGTATAGCGCTACTACAAAGGTTTTAATCTAAGGGGAGGGGTACATTAATTAGGGGGTGGGAGGTGGAATCCTTGTCAAAGACGGGCCAAGAAAAGATAGAATTTCGCAATTTGCCAATGCCATTATGCTGATTGGGGATATAGACGCCTTCTCAAATTTATATTTAAATGCCAAAAACAAATTGTACAACAAAACATATTGTGATGAAAGCAACATCCAAAGATATGAACTTAGAAGGCAATCCTTTCTTGCATAGTGAGTTTCCTCACCACACTCGAGTCAACAAACGACTCGGATTAAAGACGTCTTTCATTTAGCTACGATAAATACATTAGAGCACTGTAGAATTTTCCAAACCCTGACTATGCAAGGAATCGTATGACTTCTGGAAGGACAGCAGAAATGCCCCAACATAGATCAAAGCTGTCTCAACTCATTTTTCATAATAAGGTAGGATTAGTGAGGTGTTAAGTTGAACCTTGGTTAAGCTAAAGGTTAGGTTCATCTGAACCATGGTAAAAATTTGTGTAACCATGGATAAACCTATATGGGTTTAAAGATTGCTACATGGCACAGTGCCACCTAGGCACAGAGTCCCTTGCCAAGCACAGTTCTACAAGCAGCATATGAATGTCTATGCCACATCATCAACGCCCCTCTTCTTCATAGAATATTTGACAAGCCATAACTTGCAATCCAGGAAGAATTTGGACATGCTCCAAAAGGGAAAAGTGATCGCCTTTTCGAGCTCTACGCGCCTGTTAAGTCAGAATCATTGTATGCAATTAGACACTGTCAATATTGAAAGAATTCAATTGGTAAGACCTTTGCAACAAATGGAAAAGCAAAGCATAAATGCACATAAGTATGCCAAAAGCACAAGTGCATGAGATGACCATAGCACGTAGCATGGCATCCACATAAAGCATTAAGGCACATGGAAGAATAAAGCATCATGCATGAATCTACACCAAGCAAAGAAGCAAACGTCATCGTCATCAAGCCATGAGCCAAAAGGTGACATAAATGGAATGTATTATGAAGTAAATACCTTGCCAACCTTGCCTATATTTTGTAAAACAAGCCTGACCACCTGAGAGTAGCTATGAAAGCACCCAGGGGAGGTATTGACATGTAAAAACCACACTTGACCACCTTAAGTAGCAATACATGCACTAAGGGGAGGTGATGGATTTGTAACTCACATCTGACCACCTTGCAGTAGCCAAAGGATTATGGCACCAAGGGGAGGTGTTGAGAGTTGTGGTGCCATGAGCACATGTAGAGCAAAGGTATGAGCAAAGGACAAGCTGCCACATGGCATGAAGGAGATATCCCACATGTGAGCAAGCAAAATGGATGTAAGTACCCTCACCTATAAAAGGGAGGTTCATTTGAAGAAATATCAATCAAGCACTTTGCACTATCTCAAGATTCTTTTTATGAGTCCAAGCTAATCTATCTTGGAACCTAATTGACTTGAGATACATGTCATGAGCACTCTCTTCATCATGTTTCCACACAGGTTTCATCCACCTTAAAGCGCTCCATAGATCCTGAGGCACATATGTTTTGTCAGAAGATTATATCATATACCACCATGTAAATTCCCATACAGATATATGGGCATAATCAATTACAACCGCAGCCTCATAGGCTGCAAATTTGAATTACAATTCAAAATTTGTTGCATTCAAAAAATGGTAGTCAAGAAACTTTTGCATGTGCAATACTCTCTTTAGAAACAGATAGTGAATCCCTTAAGACACTCTTTGCAGACTTTAGACGAGCAAAGGCCATAAGGAAGCGCATCTGCAAACAAAACAAATTCAGAATTGTCAATGGGTAGATCCCTCCTTTCTTACAGTTAGAATTAGCGACAGATAAGTTGTAGACTATTAACCTTGTTGTAGACCCTTAATGTTTCTCTTTATTGGTGAGAGGGTACATATATAAGAGCAGTAAAAGGCAGACAAGAACAGACAAGAAATACACACCGACTGGAAGCAAGCAAGCGTCCACCAGAAACCTTGAAGTCCAAATCCCAATCCTTTGAATACCTGCAAAATACAGGCAATTGTTGTTGTAAAATAAAGTATTCAAACGTCTCAAAATTGAGATTTTTATACACACTTCAAAGAACAACTAATATATTTTGACTTTGTTGAAGAATGGGAGAACTGTGAGTTTCAAGAAGCACCAAGACAAGAAAACAATTTAAAAGGGGAATAAAACACAGGGAGCTGTACGTATACCACGTATTTCAATATCGTTTCACAATCAGCTTACCATCAGTAAGGCTGTACCACCAACAAAGCAAGACACCATGCTTAAACTGAGAAATTTCAGATCCCGGCCTGCCTGCATAACCATAGAGTTATTGTTAGACTTGTTCCAGAGGCTGCTATGTATCCATGGTTGCTTTGCCAGATTGATCTTGATTATGCCTGGAATGCTTTCGTTTCTCGCATGCAATCAGTAATTCGTGACTATGGAAGAATTACTTGCATGACCTAAGGAAAGCAGTTGCTGATGCTAAAGTCAACTGTCAAAATTTGACAGAACTCAGCCATATCACGCGCACACTTTTTTTTTTGTTTTGGTGAAAACATATCACGCGCACAAACACACACACACACACAGATTTGAAGCCACATATTTTTTTTTAATTCAAACAATGGCTAGTCGAAGCAGCCATCAAAACGCCCTCCAGACTTGATAGTCCGCCCCACACAGTGTTATATTGTTTTTTAATGTCACCAATCTTTCTATAATCAAATTTCCCTTTAGTATTTTGTGGCTTCGAAAGCCCCCAAAATATGCGATAAGGTTCTATAAGCGATAGACCATCACATCCAAAAGGCGCAACCTACACTTCTCACAAGGGATCCTCTACAACAAGCATCCGATTGCACAGTTTGTAGTTCTAATCTTGACTAAATGTGCTCTACATCCATTTATACCACTATAATTGGGACGTTACCTTTTATTGAGTTTGTGTACACTTGGCTTCTCACTTTTTTTGAACTACTAGATCCCCTCTCGAACAGCCCTCTAGCTGACTCTTTATGGTACAGAGGATAGCTGGCGGGCACATTCAAGGTAGTTGGTCTAAATGAGCAAGACAAAGAAAGAAAGAAAGAAAGATGTACTACCGTCTACGGGAGGCCTCGTGGGCCTATGGGACAAAGTACAAATCAAAAGTAACTCATACATGCCACTGTGGGGCTGAAGCAAAGGGCTCGTTAAGAGCTCACTCTGAGAGAGAGAGAGAGAGAGAGAGAGAGAGAATGCACACATATACATACATATCTATGTGTGCATGCAGTGCAGACTAGAATGTACGTATTTAGATGCTAGCTTTTACCATTCCATACAGGTATTTTGATCTGAGAAAAACAATAGTCACCACAAGGTGAAAACTGTCAAGTTTCAACTCCATAATAACTAAGTACTACCGCACCCCACTGAAGCTATCAGGGCATAACTGAGGGTGTAGGCCAGTATATAATCATATGCATGTACACATGCTCTCCCATAGACTCAAAAATTTCCCCCCCGTGGATGTAACAATATTCACTTGCTGCATATAAGGAGACACAGAAAATCAGAAGGCAGAAACAGACTAGAGTTTTTACCAGCAATGTCCCTTCAAGGGAGAGCAAGGGTGGAGTAATCACGAGGCTGCAAAGAAAAGGCAGAGTGACAGCTCGCATCTGAAAAACAACAGATAGAAAAGTGCTTATGGAAAAGACTAAAGATTGATTATGACAAACAGATCATGCAAAAGTGGCATGTCAACAAAATGTCTGCACAGCTGATTCTAAGAACGAGAAAAATGCAAGCACATGAGCATGTTTTTAAGTGATCTAGCATAACTTGCATGCCTGTAATCATTCAACAATGAAATTGCCTATGAATGTTGAGAAATACACTCGCAGAAGCAAGGAAGAATATAAAAGCAGAGACAATCCAAGGAAAAAATTTTGACACATTCTAACTCTTCCTTACTTCAATTTACCAAAATTCCAAGAAAAAAAATGTTCCTAAGCTGAGACGTGTGTATGAGGCAAGACTGTAAGAAAGAGTTGAGGGCATGCTCTCTATGTACGTCTCTTATCAAAAGACTAGCTCTACTTTATTCCAGTTCTGAGCCTGAAATTGCCCCAAATAAACTTAAAGGCAGCTACCAGAAGAACATGCAGGAGGAAGAAATCGCTGTCAAGAAGTTCCAAACCTGTCTGATAACAGCTTTATCGTGGGTGAAGACTTGAGGAAAAATCCACGGGAAACAGACAGCAAAACATCCAAGAAACACTCCACACAAGGCACCAATCAAAAGAAGTGACCGCAGGAGCGCTTGTGCCTAGGACAATGGAATCAAATAGCTGCATATTCAGTGTTATGAAAATAGCATTGATCTTTTAAGAATCAGAAGCATCAGCATATTCCCAGAGTGAAATCATTTCTCCTGAAAAAACTGTCAGCTTCCCTTGATGCTGATCGTGGTTCAACTACCTTTCTTAAATTGCGATTCCTTCCTTGAATAAGAGCAGGCATAAAGGACTGTGCAGTTTGCGCTAGTGGTTCTCCAGAAACAGTACATGTGGAATAAATCCCTATCATGACCTGCATGTTGATGGCAACAAATTTAGAAAAGGTAAAATCGATGCACCAGTGTTGGCAAACAGCTGAGGTCTCTTGCTAGAGAAGAACCTTGAATACACTGACAGGGTGAGGCCAGCTTTCGTCAATATTCATTGCAGTTTCCGGAAATGCTCAGTAGTAACATCATTGGGAAGATATACCTGATGGGCAGCTAGAGTCACAGCTCCCAAGGATGTTGACAGAAATGTGATGCATGCATAAAAAGATACCTGATCGTCCAAAAAGTGCAGACAGGTCGTCATGAACCAGGGTCACCTTTTCCCTACTAACAAACTTAACCCAAAAATACATTCTTCCCTGACAGGGACAGCTAGAGAAGGGAAAATATGAAAACGTTAAACAAATTTTTATAAAAAGAGAAAGCAACAGAAAACAGAATGATCAGAGATATCTTAAGGATGCAGACCTTTGAGAGCATTGTCAGAAGGACAGGACCAGCTAGTTCAACCATATGCACCAGCTCTGTACATGATGGAATCGACAGAGCAAGAGCATTGTATCCTTTTCTACTAAGAGCCGTTAGCATCAAAAATCCACCTATATACTGTCATGCAAACAATGAACTTGGAGTGAGAAACAAATATTTGGAGCTGATGTGAAACAGGCCATTCAAAATCTGTCAAACCCTACCCCAGGAAAGGAAAAAAGTTTGTATGCCATGATGTTTCCAAAAAAAGCTACAAAATAAGGAGGCAGATACCTGAGATGCCATGGTTGCCCATGCAGCGCCAGCAATACCATACCCAAGACAAGTACAAAGCACAATATCGCCCACTAAGTTCACAAAACTTGCCACAGCCAAAACTCTCAATGGACCCCATGAATCCTGCATACCAAGGCTGCACACCACAACTAAAAGCTTAGGAAAAAGGCTTATACAAAGATATTGATCATGTCAAATTTTAGGGCATAAATGTGCACATCAATAAAGAAAGACTCTCTACATATCCTTCACAAATTAGCATATTTTCTCTATGCATCAATAGTCTTTATAGTATAGTCCTGGTTTAGTCTGCATGATGGTCCTCATGTGCTTATTATCCACATGATGGAATTTATACATGCAGGAGAAGCTATGCATCACCAAAGAACTCTGACAAAGTCCTTGAGGAATGTCACACCCTCCTCCATGGTAGTCATAGAGGAATCATGGCCCTTTTTCAGCTTCAGATAAACTCTTCTTTTGGCATAAAATGAAGAAAGACACTATTCCATATATGTCAGCTTATATTTTTATGTCAAACGGGTTAGTATATCAGAGGAAAGATTAACGGAATATTACAATCCTTGCCGATACCAAAAAGACATGATCATGGATTTTATCATTGGAGTCACTAAATTAGTCAAGGACATCAAATGATAAAGACCATAGTGATGAAGGCTGAGATGAAATTCAGAGGAGCACGATGATCTATTACTTTTTCCAGATCATGGACTAAATTTGACACCATCACACTTTAAATGTATGGATGTTATAGTATCTGAAAATGTACATAATAAGTTACGTTAGTGCACTCAATCATTTTCAATCAAGGATAAAGTGAGCTTGCTTAGTGAATCAAGCAACTAAGATCGCCAGAGTGACATCATTAACCTATAACCCCTTCATCCTATTGCCAACTTATAGTTCAGCCATTTTAGGTTCCGTTTGCTCTAACAGAAGCAATCGATTGTTAGCAGATGACATTTCGATTATGTTACTTATCCACCAATTTCCAAGTACACGATCACATCCCAAAGCCATACTTTTAATGAAATGTGCTATTCCTGCTATTTAATGACTCCTTTGTTCAAGCATGGGAGAAATGTTAGTTGGAGGTGCGATTATCTGCTGGTATCCATAGGTCACCAAGCGGTACCCGACTCATTATTACTATGAGCCAACCTAGCCTGACCAAGTCGCTGGACAAAGTTAGCACCAATGTTCCCAACTGCACCTCTAATTACAGACTTGCTGGAACCAACACCTTATAATCGAAAGGTAAAGGAAACCTCAAATAATTAAACAAGTGACTACCTAGAAAATAATACTTGTTTCTGACTCGCTCTAGGATGTTACAAGCGGGAGCAGTAGAAAGCAAAAAGCTTGTAGGAACCACCATCCAGCCCATATTTTGTTACCAAACACAGCAGCACTTTGCTGCAGTTATAACATAGAGGTTGCATCCATTGGGAGTAATATAGATAACATGGTAAATTGACTGTCTACGTTGCTGTACATCCTCTTCCATATCTGTGTGTTTCTTTGAGTATACTTGTGGTGCACATCATCTACAGTCAGATTCTACGTGTTGGGTTAACCTGCTAGTACTCGTGGAGGACACGATGAAGCACGCTAGCCTCGCCAATGTCTTCCATATTCATTGAGTTAGTTCATACAGAAGGGATGTTCCTAGATACCGCCTTTTGAAGATTCACCACAGATTGAGGAAAATGAGATACCTTGTGTCCCACCACATATAGTCCTTCATCAGTTTATCAAGGCAACACAAAGAAAGATGACATTATTAAAGTTCAAAGGTTGTCTGTTCAGAGATGCAAGGAGGATGGATTCAAAGACAATTTTACCTCAACATTCTTGATGCTTACGAGAACACATTTGAGTTTTTAATGTCACATTACTTCACAAAATATATTCACATGCTTGGTATTGGTTTTACTCAATTTTTTTATAGTAGTAAATGCTAAAATGTATGCAGACATTTATCTTACTTTTTGGACAAGTATTACTTTGCTAGACTGACGTTTCAGTAAAGACCCTCAAGGTAGGGTTCTAAACGTTAGTGTCCCACAAGATTTAAGTGGGAAAAGACCACATCCACCCGAGTACGCCATTGTTATGCTTCATTGAGGGGTAATACTACCACAAAGATTGCTCATCGATATAATGGCCCCTACAAGATCATCCGCAAGATCGGGGAGGTAGCATATCAATTGAAGCTACCAAGCAGCTCCAAGATTCACAATGTGTTTCATGTGTCTTTGCTGAAACCACATGTAGGCCAGCATGTGCACATACTTCCAGAGCTGCCACCTATGGATGAGGAGGCTCACATCCTCTATGTTCCCAAGTGCATTGTGGGTTTTTTAGAGATGGAGTACTCCGCAACAGGGTATACATTGAATACCTCATCAGGTGGAAAGGACTCACAGCGGATGAACAATCATGGTAGCCAAAGAGCATTAACTACAAGTACCCCTACCTTTTACCAGGATGATCAGCATCACTTTGCTGTCTTAGCACCCTTGCATGACAGCCAATACATGTAAGTTTGAGGGCAAAATTCTATGGTAGGGGATGGCTGTAATGAAGGGGAAAAAGGGGTTAACTTAGGGGTGCTTTAGTGACGGTTAGAGGGGATAATGGAGAGGACTATATGAGTCCAATCCCTTCACTCTTGTAACACTTTTGATGTGACATCTAATCCTATCTACTCACCCTGCTCCTTCCTCCTACTAGCAGCCTTCTCTCTCTCTCTCTCTCTCTCTCTCTCTCTCTCTCTCTCTCATAGGAGAGCCACCCTTGCACCGGGCTGTATTTTTCAATATTGAGTCTGAGTAATAGATTCTTGTATTTTGTTTTAGCATAGGCGAAGTACTCTGCAAAGGGTGTTAGCGAGCCCTTTGTTTCAGCCCACAGTGGCTTGTATGGGTTACTTCTTGTGATTGAACTTTGTCTCATAGGCCCGCGAGGCCACTAGAAGACCTAAATACCTCTCTCTCTCTTCTCTCTCTCTCTCTCTCTCTCTCTCTCTCTCTGCCTTCTCCCCCTTCCTCTCTCTCCCTTCCGCTATTCCGCCCCCCTTTCCTCTAATCTGCTCCTACCCCCTTTTCTACAGTTGGCGTTGAGACTAGGGTAGCCCGATATCAATACTAGCCGAGGATAGGGGAGAAACTAGCTAGGAGTCTTTATTGACCTAGGTTAAGACGAGGGCTAGTATGGATGACATCTAGATCCCATGGATTGAGCTGATTTAAGAAAGGCAAGGCTAAACCAAGGAAGGTAAACTATTCTGTGAAAAGTTGGGCTTTAAGGAAAAAGAGGCTACTTATGGCATAGCTTCTAGAGTTGTAAGCAGATGCCAATAATAATTGGATCTAGGCTTATGAATACAAGCCAAAAGGCTTAGCATTTGGGATGTCCAAGAATTGGGTGATGCCTAGGGACATTGACCCGTTGGCCAAGGAGAAGCAGTTGCTGGAAGGGGCATATAGTAATGGGACGCATACCCTAACCTTCAAGTAGACGTTGCCGTTGGTGCTCTAAACCTTAAATTTGAGGGTGGTTCTAAAACAATGATCCTATGGCTAGGAGGTGAGGTCACGAACTCAACCCTTAGGGGTTCAATTACCTCAATATACCTAGATGAATCCAGGAACATTCCCAAACTCATCCTCTAAAAACACAACATAGTGCAGTTTCAATCTCATGATAGTCACTCACAAGGTTGAAAACCATAAACTCCATCATGCATAGCAGGGACTAGATACTATGACATCCCCACTGACGTCATCAGCGCCCAACAGTGGGTGTAGACCATAGTATAAAAATATGCTCTCACACATACAAATCCACACACCCACACATACTTGAGCATCAATTTATACAAAGTCTTCGTACTGAGTTTCTGTCGGCACTCCAGAGGTGAAGGGCAGACTCAGCCATGATGAAGGCTAGCACTAAAGGAGAAGGCTAATCAAAAGGTAGTCCAAAATCTCTTCATTCAAGCTACAACTGCTTGTGAAGTCTAAACATTTTCATTTTAGTCTCTCCCCAACGAGCATCTAAATCTAAATCTAGTTGATAGGGCAACGCACCATTTAAGATAGAAAGAATTAACACAATACCAGCAGGCCGCAACTTGGATTGTTATATTCTTCTTTGTGATTTGATGCGTCGGAAGATTCCAATTTGAGGTGGTTACCTAGAAGTAGGGAATTTACAATAGGCCTTTCGGATATAGAACTAATCAAGACTAGGGCCTCTACATTGGGGAATCAGTCATTTTCTTGGATGCAGATTTGTAGAGTTCATTTCCCTGATTTCCACTGGTTTACTCTTACTGAAGTTTGGAAACAGTGATAGGTATATTCCTTCAAAATTGGAGAGCCCTCGGAGAGAGAGACACTGAGAGAGTACACCTTTGAGTTGTTCTGTACAAAGAAGACTGTTGTATGGAGAGAGCTTGACTTCAAGATTCGCCCAGTCTGCATCTCATCAAATACACCCAAAATATTTGGTCTCAAAGTCTATAAAGGGACAGTGTCATACTTTGTCTTGTATCCACTCTCCTAGAGCAATAGGTGTTGGATAAAAGGCGGTGGAGCCCATCTTGGCCCCTTAATCATGGGCATTTTTCCCATGGAACTTGTATTTATGGTCGCTTACTCTTTGAGTTCATTTAATTTCATGCAAAAAAAGTTCTGCGATTTGATTGTTTAAGCACTCCAACCCCCTTTAAAAGCACACAAATAAGGTTTCAGTTGTACAGATTACTATCACTGTCTTCTTCCATAAACATGCCAGATTAGATATCAATCAATAATCCAAGGATTGGTCTACAGTACACAATACAAAAAATCATTTCTCATTTATTATATACCTAGATGAATCCAGGAACATTCCTAAACTCATCCTCTAAAAACACAACATAGTGCAGTTTCAATCTCACGATAGTCACTCATAAGATTGAAAACCATAAACTCCATCACACAAGCAGGGACTAGCTACTATGACATCCCCACTGACGTCATCAGCGCCCAACAGTGGGTGTAGACCATAGTATAAAAATATGCTCTCACACATACAAATCCACACACCCCATTTATACAAAGTCTTCGTACTGAGTTTCTGTCAACACTCTGGAAGGTGAAGGAAAGACTCAGCCATGACGAAGGCTAGCACTAAAGGAGAAGGCTAATCAAAAAGTAGTCCAAAATCTCTTCATTCAAGCTACAACTGCTTGTGAAGTCTAAACGATTTCATTTTAGTCTCTCCCAAACGAGCATCTAAATCTAGCTAATAGGGCAACGCACCAATTAAGATAGAAAGAATTATCACAATACCAGCAGGCCGCAACTTGGACAAAAACTTCACAAGGTGAAATTTGCATGTCCGCTAATACGGCAGAAGTATATACCTAGATGAATCCACGAACATTCCTAAACTCATCCTCTAAAAACACACATAGTGCAGTTTCAATCTCACGATAGTCATTCATAAGATTGAAAACCATGAACTCCATCACACATAGCAGGGACTAGCTACTATGACATCCCCACTGACGTCATCAGTGCCCAACAGTGGGTGTAGACCATAGTATAAAAATATGCTCTCACACATACAAATCCACACACCCACACATTGAGCATCCATTTATACAAAGTCTTCGCATTGAGTTTATGTAAGACTAGAATATATCCAATCGTACAAGTTCAGATTTTTGTTGCTCTGAAGTCCAAAATTCTAAAAACGATAGATCAATATTACGTCATTCTATGCTCAGGTAGTAGAGGGCAATACATATAGCTCACAAGCATCCAAAACCTCATAGTGTTCAAGAGAAGTTACCTTGCACTCTGAGCAACCATTCCAACCAGTACAGCAGGCCAGGCCAAGCCCCTAATCTGCAGATACAAGAGATGTTACAAAGGATAAATATTGTGTATTCTAGCTTACAAGAAGTGAAAGCAATCCGTTCATATGTAAAAGCAACAAATACGAACTTGCTGTGTGCAAGAATTCAAGCAATTCAGTTTCATATAACCAAAAAAAAAATCTTTCAGCTCATATTGTCAAAAGATTCAATGTCCAAAAACCACCACCACCATGAACCCAAGGAGTCCCTTAAGCTCTATGAACAACTAAATCGTGATAGACAAATGCAATAGAACGTTTTTCACAATCATCTTCCGAGAATGCTTGCCAGATCATTTGCCAAACGAGCTGCAAAGGGAAGCTTCACCCTCTTATAGAATACATATTTTAAAGTGATTTCAATAAAAGGAGAACCATAATCTTTTTCTTAAAAATGTAACATGACCATAGATGAATCAATTTGGCAAAGATCTTAGGAAAGGACAAAGAGGATTCCATCTACCTCAATGTATGAATAAGCGTAAATGGATGCGTGCTAAGTGCGGTAACTAGGGCAGGTTTTATAAGAGGACTTCATGTCTTATTTCCTTGATACTCCACCACAATTGCTTCATGGAAAGTGTCAAGGGGGCGTGAGATTCTGATAATCTAATTATTATGGTTTTACGTGTGACAACCCAAGCCCTAGAGTGGTAAAAAGGCTAACCTTGTGAATTAATTCCTAAGGCCATGTAAATTAATTCCTAGGGCCAAGGGCCAAGGTTGTAAATTAATTCCTAGGGGCAAGTGGTTAGAAGGGGCAAAAATCCTTTGGATTAAAGCAGATCTTTTCAGGGCCACATGGCACAAGTGATTTTGGGCAAGTGATTTTTGGCAAAGCAAGAAAGCAATGAAAGCAAAGCTTTCCCAATAGGTTTAAAAGAAAAGGCAAGGCTCTTCTTCCCATTGTGCGATTTGTTCCAGGACAGCTCCCACTCCAATTCCAGGTGCCCTACTCCAACTCCCTTACAGTTCCAAATTCCAAATCACCACGCAGCCCTTCTACTGGCCTCCAAGCAGCCATTCTCTCTCTAGTCGCAATCTTGGACAGCTCTCTTCATCTCAGTCGCCAGCTTCCATCATCTTCTCTCCCCAGACGCATGCTTCTACTCCCTTCCTGCTATCCTTTCCCCAATCGCATGTTCCTGTTCTCTCTTGGGAGACTGTCTGGAGTGGATCGTGGAGTTTTCAAACTATCGGTATCTGAATCATTGCTGTTTGGAGCTCTCTGGAGGTGCTAGTCTTCAATTCGCAGTTTATCTGGGCAGTTGTCAGTGGTTGTTCTTGATGCCCTTCATCTGTTTGAGCTTGCCCTAAGGTCCTACCCTAGATTGCTAGGGTTTTGCACTAGGCTTCTGTTAACAGTATTCAGTGATTGATCTCTCGGATATTGGCCAAGCTATGGCTCTGTTGTAAAATTGATATCTCTAATAATATTAAAGAAATACCACAAGGGGCGCCAAGTTTTGGGGCCAATACAGTGTCAGGTGTGACCCCAGGGCAATCTAGCTCTGGGATTGTTGTTCAAAGTCTCTTTCTTGCAAATCTGGCTGTAACTTCTGATATTTGCTCATTAATTTATCTACCACCCTTTGGGAATTCCAAAGGCTAGTGATAGTGGTTCCGTTGCCGGGACCCCACCATCTTTCTCAAGAGGTGAGCTCGTGGTTGTGTTGGGCAAGCACAAATGATTGAGCGATAATTTCAGCCAAGAAAATTCAGTCACACTGTCTCATAGAGAGAGATCGCAGACATAAAGAAATACCACAAGGGGCGCCAAGTTTTGGGGCCAATACGGTGTCAGGTGTGACCCCAGGGCAATCTAGCTTTGGGATTGTTGTTCAAAGTCTCTTTCTTGCAAATCTGGCTGTAACTTCTGATTAATGCTCATTAATTTATCTACCACCCTTTGGGGATTCCGAAGGCTGGTGATAGTGGTTCCGTTGCCGGGACCCCACCATCTTTCTCAAGAGGTGAGCTCGTGGTTGTGTTGGGCAAGCACAGATGATTGAGCAATAATTTCAGCCAAGAAAATTCAGTCACACTGTCTCATAGAGAGAGATCGCAGACTTCCTCTCCTAAGTCTGATCCGGAAAGACTTCATGACACTGAGGAGCACGAGACCTCTGGGGATGAGGATTCTCCGCAAAAGGAGCAAGCTCCTGAACAGCAATTCTATGGGCCCAAGATGTTTGCATCGCAGGTGTATAGGCAGCAAGATCCTGGACAGCAGGAACGTCAAGCAACTCATGTTCAGTCAGAGCAGGAAGAAGAAGATGAGGCTGACACTATGATATGAGAGCAGTTGTTTAAGTAGCAAGCTCCTGAACAGCAATTCTATGAGCCCAAGATGTTTGCATCGCAGGTGTATAGGCAGCAAGATCCTGGACAGCAGGAACGTCAAGCAACTCATGTTCAGTCAGAGCAGGAAGAAGAAGATGAGGCTGACACTATGATACGAGAGCAGTTGTTTAAGTAGATGAAAATCTTGACCCAGTTGATGTAGAATCCGACTACAGAAGATTCTCAACCCTTCCATGGGGAAGAATAAGAAGACGCACACACGTCGGCAGCCACGCAGGCAGTCGTCGGAGCCTCAACCAAGTAATCCTCCACCTAATCACATGCCTCAAGTTCCTATTCAGCAGTCAGCTTTTGGTCCAGGTCTTGGGCCGAATGAGCAGGCCAGCAATTTCCCATTCTTGAATTCCGGACAGCAACCTCTTCCTCAGCCCGTTTCATACCCACGCTACTTTGGGGGCGGGGGGCAGTTCAGTATTTCAGGCCATGGTTGGGCTGACCAACAATGGTATGGGCATGATTGGAAATGCCCAGATAGGATCTCAGCCTGGTATGCAAGGTTTCCAGGGCCAGATGCTTGGAGGTACGCAGCCCGGAATGTCGAATGTGCATGGGAATGTTGGAATGCAGCTAGGAATGCAGGGAGGCATGGGTAATCCCATGGGTATGTTTTGGATGCCTCCGAATCCTTCACCAAGGTCCAGAACAGGTGCACAAAATACAGGAAATATGATGCAGCAACCGCAGCCACCATATTAACAGACCCCAGTCTACGACAATCTGGCACCTAAGGGCAAAGCGAAGGAGTTCAAGGAGGGAGGTTCAGGTGTCAAGTTCGAGACATTCAATGGGATGCAGGATCGGCTAAAGGCGCTGACTTTTCTGCAGCAGTTTGACACAGCCTACTCATGCGGAAACTTCACCGAAGCTTCCAAAATTTGTAAGGCGGCCACTTTTCTGAAAGGTAATGCTCTCCAATGGTGGACCAGTGTACTTTTTCAAGGTTTAGCCCCTACTACTTGGGTTGGTTTCAAGCAAGTATTTTCTGCTTCATGGCTAACCACAAGTTTTGAGGTGGATGTGATGACGGCCTGGCATGACCTCAATGCTAGGAGCTGTACTAACCTCAAGACTTATAACAGAAAATTCTGGTCAGCTCTCTTACCTGACAGTTCATAAAGGCTTGTGCCCTTATCAGAGCAGGTGAAGAAGTATTGTTGTGGGCTACCCAAAGAGCTAAGAGACTATTGCAGGTTTCGGAGAGGGTAAGTCGAAGAAAGGTGGAGAGCCTGTCAAGGGTTCCAAGATTGCAGGTCAGCGACGCAAGTTCAGTAAGACTAAGTTCAAGACATTAACTTTTGAGGGGAAGGGAGAACTAATGAAACAAAACAAGTGCTTTTATTGTAGAGAGGAAGGCCACACAGTAGCTGACTGTCCAAACAAGAAACGAAAGGAGCCCAATGATGATGTGGAATAGCAGAAGAGTGAGCGAAAGGGGAAGAAGCCTAAACCTAGTGCATGATTGACGCATGATGTTATCGGTGAGGAACAGTATGATGAGAAGTCGGAGCTGTGTCGAGCTTGGGGGAAGGTTCGAGACCAGACCTGTTTGATTTTCCTTGACCCAGGAGCTCGCGCCAACTTCATCTCACCCGAGCTAGCAGGTAAACTAGGTATTTGTCTCGAGGAGATGGGGCCACTCTGTGAAGCAAATATGGCTAGCCCCGAGTTCACTTCTACCATTACTCCGATCATTGGGAAGCTTCGCTTGCAGATTCAAAACTACACAGACTCCGAGAAAACACATTTTGGATGTAAAACTCAAAGGGGAATCTGTTCCTGTTGAATCAACTTCGGCCATTTCTTCGGTTATGAAAAAGAATTTTTCTCCTTGATTTTTGCAAAAGAAATTCCACCAGATCAAGCTCAGTCTCAGCTTTCTGGGCTGGAAAAAGCTAGGACAGATTTTCTTTATGGGTTTAAAAATTGTTTTTCTGAGTCTTTGCGTGGAAAGTTGCCACCAGAAAGACCAGAGGGTCATCCGATAGATATAATTCCAGGGAGTACCCGGCCTAGCAAGCCGCCGTACAGAGTAAGTGCAACCCAACAAGAAGAGATTATAAGCCAAGTGAATGATTTACTTCAAAAAGGACTCATAAGGCCAAGTTTCTCTCCTTTCTGTTCCCCAGTTTTGTTAGTTCAAAAGAAGGATGGATCTTGGAGAGTGTGCATTGACTACCGTGCACTCAACAAGATCACTATCAAGAACAAGTTTCCCATTCCAAGTATTAAAGATGTTCTGGATAGGTTGGAAGGGCCTGCCATGTTCAGCCGAATTGACTTGAAGAGGGGATATCATCAAATTCGCATCCGGCCAGAAGATGTGCACAAGACAGCTTTTTGAACCAGTTTTGGATTGTATGAGTATCTCGTTATGTCATTTGGTTTGACTGATGCTCCGGCCACATTTAATCAGACGATTGACAAGATTTTCCGAAATCATAGGGCCTTTGTTCGTACATTCTTTAGCAACATTATCGTGTTCTCAAAGAACGAGGAAGAGCATAAGAAACATTTGGCTATTGTGTTCTGAGAGTTGCAGAAGCATCAATTAGTTATCAATGCCAAGAAGAGTGAGTTCTTCATGTTAGAGATCCACTTTCTTGGGCACATCATCTCAAAGGATGGAGTCAAGATGGACCCAGCCAAGGTAGGAGCAATCCGTTCTTGGCCACGGCTCAAGAATGTTCATGAGGTACGGAGTTGGTGCTGATTTTTATGTACAGACAGATCATTCTTCCTTGCGCTACCTCCTTACTCAAAGGAAGTTATCAGACAAGCATATGAGGTGGGCAAATTCTTGTCTTTGTTCCATTTTCAGATTGTTCATGTACCAGGCAAGAAGAATGTGGTAGCTGATGCCTTATCTAGGAGACTAGTGCCTGATACGGTTTCCAAGAAGCCTCAAGTCTCAGCAGTAACTATTGCTTATCATAGTGAGTTGGATGCTATGAAGGAACAGTATGCACACGATGATGATTTCACAAGGATATTTGACCAGCTCATTGAAGGATAGAAGCATGATCACTATACTCTCAAGGAAGGTTTTCTTTTGATGCATGGTCGCCTTTGTGGCACGAAGCTTACAGAAAGTCATGCTCCACCGTATGCAGGCCACGGAGGCATATTGAGACCACGGTGAAGGCTGTTGAGCATTTCTTTTACTGGCCAGCTTTGAGACGAGATGTGGAGATATTTGTTCGGACATGCATCACCTGCCAAAAGGTTAAGGATGACCGGCAGAAGACACCAGGATTGTTATAGCTGTTGCCCATTTCTGATAGAACTTGGCAAAGTATTGCTATGGACTTTGTCTTTGATCTTCCACGTACACCATCGAGTCATGATGGGATTTGGACCATTATTTGCAGGTTTAGCAAACAGGCCCACTGTATTTTGGTGAGGAAGAAGATTTCAGCTGATCAAATGGCAAGACTGTTCCTAGGCAATATCTTTCGGTTACATGGTATGTCAAGAGTCTATTGTTAGTGACAAGGATCCATGGATGACGAGTCTTTCCTCGAGAGGGCTTTTCGAGAACGTCAGTACAACTCTTAAGTTCTCATCCTCCTTTCATCCACCGACTGACGATGAGTTAGAGAAAGGTAATGATACAGTTCTAGATCTTTTGAAATGTTGTTTCAGCGCATAAGGCAAAATGGGAGCAGTATCTGCCACTTGTGGAGTTCGCTTATAACAATATTGTTCATAATGCAACCAGTAAAGCACCTTTCGAGATTGTGGAAGGTGGAACAAAAGTTCCACCCATTTTGCATACTAAGGATAAGATCTTTGAGACAGACAGGTATGTGGAAAGTTTGGATGAGGCTTACAAGAAAGTCAAGATAGCTCTTCAAAGGACTCAGGCGAAGCAAAAGAGACAAGCTGATCGCCATAGTGAGAGTTGGTCTTCAAGGAAGGTGATTAGGTTCTGTTGCGCTTCCATAGAGCGAGACTTCGGAACAACAAGGGTAAGGAAAGGTTGTACGTCATGTTGAATATGCGTTACTATGGGCCTTTCCAGGTTTCGGAGAAGATAAGTGATGTAGCTTATAGGCTGAAGCTACCACATCATTGGAAGATCCATAATGCCTTCCATGTTAGTTTGTTAAAGCCATTCCACGGTGATGTGCCAAAGGACTCGCCTCATGAGGAACAGCCTGAAGTTGAAGAAGAGGATGAAATTCTGGTACTAGAGCAGATTTTGGCACATTCGGAACGCAAGATTAGAGCTAGAGTTTCCCGTCACTGCCTGGTTAAGTTTCGCAACTATACAGTGTTGCATGCGATGTGGATGGAAGAGGGTGCACTAAGCAGAATACCCTATAGTTTTGCAGCTCTACCTAACTGCTATCCAATTGGAGCCGAGGCTCAGCAAAACACAGGTCTGGAGCATTGCCTGATGCTCAGGATGGGAGGTAGCGCTTCCCCTCACTTAGTTCAGACAACTCATCCGATGTCATGAGGTCGCTTGGTGACACTTTTATGTCTCACCCGAGGTACTACTTGCTGACAGTATTTCTGCTGCAGGGCCTATGATTGGTGTACTAGTCACTATTAGATATGCCTTCAAGTTTTTGGCATGATTGTTTATGTATGATTGGTTATGTGCACCTCTACCATATCATATCCATCTATTGTTATCTGTTAATTCTGTTCGGACACATCTCTCTTTTGGATCCAGAGATATTTGATATTTATTCCGAACATCTGTTGTTCTTTTCAGATCATGTTATATATTTGCTGTTTATGCAATATCGGTAATGTTCAGTTTTCTTTTTACCACTTGATTTCACTTGGACAGCAACTGGGGCCATTTGTTGGGTTTCCAAGAGGGAGGTATGTCACAGGTTCGTGTGTCATGACAAGAGAAATCACTAATTTATGATTAGTAAACATTAAATATTATTATATATTACATGCCAATGGTGCGACATGTATTTGTATTTATGATGGACACCAACCGATTTGTTATGGCGGTGGATCATCTGAGTAGATAGGACCAGTCGAGCTGGAGCCACTGCTTCAGACGGCATCAAATTTGGACATGTGATACTTATTCTATTAATAAAAATGTGCACACACGTGTCTAGGTCCTAGGGGCAATAGGAAGGGAAGGGTGCATTAAGGTGCATTGAATGGTAGATGCAAATGGGAAGATGGAACTTGAGTGATCTCAAGGGACAATTGTGAATTTCACATAGCATTCTCTCTATTCACCTTGCATTCATCCACCATCTCTCACACACCTTGCATGTAGGTCGAAATAGAAACAAGTACTCTCACGAGGACGCTCTTCCAATTGGCATTCGAATTCTGCATGCATTGCACACATTTGCAGTGTGACAGCCTAAGCCCTAGAGTGGTAAAAAGGCTAACCTCGTGAATTAATTCCTAAGGCCAAGGGCCAAGGTTGTAAATTAATTTCTAGGGGCAAGTGGTCAGGAGGGGCAAAAATCCTTTGGATTAAAGCAAAGCTTTTCAGGGCCACATGGCACAAGTGATTTTGGGCAAGAGATTTTTGGCAACAGCCATTCTCTCTGTAGTCGCAATCTTGGACAGCTCTCTTCATCTCAGTCGCCAGCTTCCATCATCTTCTCTCCCTACACGTATGCTTCTGCTCCCTTTCTGCTATCCTTTCCCCAATCGCATGCTCCTGTTCTGTCGTGGGAGACTGTCTGGAGTGGATCGTGGAGTTTTCAAACTGCCAGTATCTGAATCGTTGCTGTTTGGAGCTATCTGGAGGTGCCAGTCTTCAGTTCGCAGTTTATCAGGGCAGTTCTCAGTGGTTGTTCTTTGATCTCTCAGATATTGGCCAAGCTATGGCTCTGTTGTAAATTTGATCTCTCTGATAATATTAAAGAAATACCACAAGGGGCGCCACATTTTGGAGCTAATAGTGTCAGGTGTAGCCCTAGGGCAATCTAGCTCTGGGAATGTTGTTCAAAGTCTCTTTCTTGTAAACTTGAATTTTCAAAGTGGCTGTAACTTCTGTTAATTGCTCATTAATTGTTATCTACCACCCTTTGGTGAGTCCGAAGGACGGTGACAGAAGATAAGCAAGAGATGGACAGTGTAAAACTAGCTTGGCCAGCAAAGATCAAACTAAAGCAAATATGCAGGTGTGCTCTTCCAGTTTGCCTTTACAGATCCCTTTACTATGCCCATTTTTAAGAGAAGCCACAAGCATTGCTTCAATTGCTCCCTCACCAAGTTTCTTATAGAAAATCTGTCTTTTCCTCTGAAGATGGACATAAGACTTTGGGTTGAGTAAATGTACTCTTCATATCTGTAAGCCCTTGATTGTTCATCCAAGGTTACTGCTCAGCCAGCTAGAAGAAATGCTTTGCTGGCTTGGTCAGATTGCTCAATCATCTATGAGCCAGATGATGACCATTTCCTATTCCACAACCTGTCATGGGATCTCTGCGTTTCAATAACAGTTGCACAAATTCCACAAAGCTATGTGCTAATAGATATTGTTGCAGCACAGCAAATCCTTCCAAATTACTTAAGATTTGCACTCCATACAGCCAGAATATAAAGCATATTGTGTTTGCAAGGGCTCCTACACCTTTGCCACCATCCCCACAATTGCACCAGAGTTCTCATCTTCAAGCACATGTCCACATTATGACCTCACGGTGCCACTTTGCCTACGTGACGTCCTTGAGACAATATGGGAGCCTTTTCCAATTGTTGCATTACTAGTGCATATTAAAGGCTGTCTACCTTGTTCTATTGCCCCCACCTTAAGACTTTGACAAAAAATATTGAGCTACAAACTCAATATTGTGAACCGAAGTCCAACTATTGAGGGACTTCTATGCATATTTTTTTGTGGCATCCATATCTATCAACATCTCTTGCTCATGTCACATGCAACAGTGCCAGGCACAGGTGGCAGTGACAACTGGCTGCACACTCACCATCTTGCAGCACCCCTACACAGCATATTTGCAAGGTTTTAAGGCCCCAAAAGGCAGCAGCAAGTGTAGGAAGTGGCCTGGGGGAGGCACCTTTTATAGGCAGCCTCAACCTTCTTCAAGTTGGCCCATAGGGCTGCATGGGCATGCCCTATCAGCCAGCCAACCAGCCGACTGATTCCAGCCCCTATATAAGGGGCCCCTAGGCCCCTCTTTTGGCATTCAGTCCTGCAGCCTTTGGCCACAATTCCAGCCCTTGTGCCGCACCTCTGCCTGCTCAAACAACAGCCGTACAGAAACCGTACATTTAGGAAGATCTGTGATGTCTCCCAGGCTTGAGTTCTCCTTTTACAAAACTTCAAATGATGTGCAAAAATGTAATATAACCCTCGCACCATGGAACGTCACAATAAAATCTAAAAACATCACTGATTGTGTTTCATTGTTCTTTGTTTCAGAATATGCTTATTTATGCAAGTTAGCTACAACAAGCAAGAATTAGAATCATGGTGGTGTACCTGCCCTTGTTACACTCACTATCGTAACCAGGTGCTTTTCTGAACTTGCAAAAGAATTTTATCCCCACAAACCTATTTTTGAACCTTCTGAGATGGACTTCGAAAGGAAAACTGAGGGACAATTGTAGATGGTCAGGTCTAATAGTATCTCCTACCCGACAAGTAAAAGAAGGGGCATCTGGAGTAAGTAACAAGATGATCTAGTAAAATCGACCATAAAGGGCATACGTCAAGTTCATACCTGCACATATGAGTGGGCAGCAGGAACTAGACCCACATTCTGAGGCCCAACAAATGCTGTGCAAAAACCACCCACAACAGCACATTAGCAAGCTGCATGCAGGCAAATAAATGAGGTTTAGAAATTCCAGCAGATGTACGTTTGCTTCTCTATTAACTTACCTTTAAGAAGTGGCACGGAAAATGCTCCCGTCAACACGAGCATACCAATTCCACATGTCAAAGCCACAAAAAGAAGTCTCGACAGATGATGTGCTGCTTTCATTTCATCCTGCAAAGTAAAATGCAAGGGAACATTGCAGGTCACGATAAATCCCTCTTAATGCATGGTCAGACTGTGACAGTCCAAGAACAAAAACATTTGATTCCAACTAGGTGTACATTTTCCATTACGTACTCATATCTCAAAAACATCCACATTTAACTCCTCAATCTCCTGGTCACAGAGTGTGATCCAGATTCCAAGCGCACTGTAATAACTCCTACTAATTTAAGTATGTGGTGTTTTATGGTAAAGAGAACAATGTCTTAAAGACAGACTGACATATCTTGTAGACATGATAATGAACCAAAACTTTGCAAGTCTGTACCAGAGAATTTTTGCAGCAGTGCAAGATTGAGTATGGAGGCTCGGTTCAGATGTCCAAGCAGAAACAAAGAACTGAATTTCAAAATGCGTCAAATTGAGGCAAAGCGTGATAAGAAGAAAAAGTGCAATCTACAAAACAGAAAAATTTCAAGCCATTCGTTATGGCTTCAGGACCAGTACATCTGGTTTCCTTCAGCTAGGTTGTGCGCAACATCTGCCAAGGTGTCTTGACATTGAGACACACCCAACTATCTTGACGTTAGAACAGTCTTCATAAGCTAAAGGAATGCCTAAACTGCAGATTAAGAATGAAGTGTGTGAAATCTTGTGACATTGGCTCTGATACTTGGCCTAGCGTTAGAACACTTCAATGCAGAACAATCAAATACCAGCCCTTCAGCTTCAAGACAAGACTCCTGTAAAGAACAAAACAGGCACACATTGATGAATAAAACCCGTCCATCAGTGTATTCCTGACATCTGCAGTCTTAAGAAGAACTCAATTGAGTCCTGACGTGGGAGCTAACAGATCATATTACGCTTAAGCTGCATCTCACAGGGCTGGCTACCTTGACATTATACAAATATTGGCTTAGAAGAGTTCTAGCCGAAGGGGTTGGCTGCTGGATTACTGGGGAGAATCATCAGACACAAGCTCTTCAGCTTCAAAACAAGACTCCTGTATAGAAGAAAACAGGCACAAATTGATGAATAAAAACCGGACCATCAATGCCTGACATTTGTAAGGTGTTCTTTTAGAAGGAACTCAACCGTGTCCTGACAGGTAAGAGCTTGAGGATCCACAATCTTTGCAAGGGACAGTTTGTACACTTGCCGGTGTACATAACAGTCACATGACAGTACAGTCTGTCCGTTCCTTAGCAAGGGAGGACGTGACAAATAACCTCGCATGTATTGAACAGTTGCTGCTCCTAGGGGGTAGAAACCAAAAGAACATGAGTTTGGATTGACTAATGTTGGTAGTCATTTACTCACGTGAAAAATGCATTAAACAGAAAGATAATGAGTAATGATGGACTTGTTCACCATCATTTTCATCTCTTGTTCTGTCATTAATTGCTCTTGGATTGTGGAGTTGCGCTCAGTGCCATAAATGACTCCGAGAAAGAGAGAGAGAGAGAGGGAGAGATAGAGAGAGATGAGGGGTAGGTATTAAGTTTTACTAACATCTGCCAAAGGCCAAAAAAGCCTATGAGACCAAGAGACTGAAGTCTGCGTTTCAGGAATCCACAGTGCAGCACGTACAAACAGCCAGAGCGATGAGGGAGGCAAAAGAACCATTAGACAATTAACGAGGTTAGAATTTTTTGAGAGCTAATTAACTAACCGAAAATCAGAGGCAGAACCCAACCTGTTTTGCAAGAGAAGTTGCAATTAAATTGGAAGTTGCCACGGAAAGGAACATGAATACATAGCAGGTCTGGTCACAAAACACGGTTCCTGGCCCTGCAATTGCATCTTCAAATCATCATCACCGAACCATAATGCTTCATTAAAGTTCAAGCGTAAAATCCATTGTCATTCGATCCATACTTCAGTAAAGATAAGCCGAGAAGCCATGGTCATCCAATGAATTTCTTTAGGTGAAAAAAAAATCCACATTTCCTTCAAAATTCAACATCCAGAGGGAAGATAAAAGCAGGCCACAAGAATTGCAGCAACGCACCGAGAGCTGCAAGCTCGAGCGAGCTGCTATTTCCCACAACTGCCGTATCGATTAGGCTCATCATGGGCCCAGACAACCAGATTCCAAGAGCAGGTCCGGCAAACATTACTATGTCCCTTATCTGTTGCAGCAAACCTTTGTCAGGCTGCTCGTCTGCATTAGGAAGTAATGTTTCATCGTCAGTCGCATTTTCGATAGGATGCTCGCCTGCACGAGGAGCTCCATTTTCAAATCTTTGCAGGACATCGATTGTCTCAGGACGTATAGCCTCCCCAGCTTCAGATATTACAACTGCTGCTGCAACAGGCGACCAATTATCGGAAGCGTTACCTTGCTTTGAGATGGATTTGCTCCCCCAAAGATCAGGTTCTGGGCGAAAGTTCCCAGATATTTCTGAAGATGAGGAGGTATATGGTGTTGGAATGCTAACTGTGCCAACTTCCAAATGCTCAAGCGGGGGCCCTTTCGGCGGTTCAGGAGCTTGAGGTTCGAGCTGCGAGCTCTCGATGGGATTAATAATGCTTTGGACGTCAGCTCCGTCGATAGATTTTACAACCTCGAGTCCAGTTTCAGTTAAGCGATGGCTGATGTCAACTGGAATGCACAGAGCTGAAGGCGCCCCCCTTCCGGGGGAAGCTGTGGAATTGTCTGTTGTTGGGCCAGATCCCACAATATCGAAAGAAACAGTAGATGCGGAGGCCTCTGTTGCGTCTGCGTCACAGCACCTCCAGTGTGGGTACTTTTTGCTTCTGATGCCCGGCCGTGCGCTGAAGAAGAAACCTTTTGCAGTTGTAAGACTTGATTGCGACTTGGCGCCTTTCAAACTCGAATAACTGCGTTTCTTTGAAGAAAAAGCATTGGCACCGAACCCTCGAATTGGATCATCAAACGACTTTTCGTACCGCTCAGGACAAATTCGTGAATGGCTCCGATAGATAAGGTGCTGAAATGCGCTTCCCATAACAGGCTAGAAGGATTGGGGAAGGAGTGGTGAAGACGGGGGTAGCAAGCTGAGGAAATGATGAGAAAATCGTAGCGTATTATCCCATTGGAGAAGTGTGGAATTTGGCAGGGAGATGGTGTTAGATCGACGAGGCAATGAAATGAACAGGCGAAAAGAAGATTGGGAGGCAAGAAGAAAGCGAACCAAAGCTACGTATGCGGCAGCAGTGATGGCGGAAAGTCTGACGGATTAACTAAGGTAGCTCCCTTGAATTAAGCTATCTCCTATGATCACGCGCCTCTGCTCCAGTCATCCAAGACACCCCATCGCTGTCCTGCACATCTTCTTGAAGATGTAGATTGCAATCCTCCGCTTCACGAAGCAGTTCTCTCTCTCCCTGTATCTCTCTCTCCTGCAGGGGCCTGGAACTTCCTCCGTCGCCTGCAAAATGGCACAGCATTAGGCGAACGAGCAAACCAGACACTGTCCCGGAAACAACAGGTTGGCTCCGGCGATTGCAATCTTCGTGACGTCCGTAAGCCACGCAAACTAATGAAGCAACCAAAATTCGGTCCAAAAGAAAGGTTGGTGTGGGCGGGCGAAAAAGGATAAGATGGGAAAGATGCAAAGGAGAAGAAGCAAAAAGTTGTGATGAGAGGAGAAGGAAGGAAGAGGAAGCGAGGGAAGAAAAGGACCTTGATGAAATGTGGGTGCGTGTGGCTATGGCGGACCTGAAGCAGAAGCAGAAGCAGAGAAGACGAAGGAAGAAGAAAGCGGTAAGCGTTCCGTCCTCCAAATCAACTTTCTTCTTTTCAGGAACTGGCGCCACATCAGCCACGTGCAGGAATCATAAGCCCCTGTCCCCTCCTTCCATGTGAGGCATGGGACTCTCCACACCAATCCCTGGCTCTCTTGTCTCTCTCTTTCCCCTCCCACACACCCTCGTCCCGGTAACAGTCCCTCGCCCGCTCGCATTCACTTTCATCCCGGTAACAATCGCTCGCCCGGAAACCCAAGAACCCTCTCCCACAGGGTTCACACGTTCCCAAAAACCCTCCAATTTTGCCTCCGTCACCCCAACCCACGTCCCTAGAATGAGACGTGGGTCCCCAAAGCACCATCAACCTGCTCTCTACTATCCCAGCTCACCATTTGGGGGTGAAGTGACTAGGACCCATGTTCCCTAAACAGGACATGGGTCCCAAAGACACCATCAAATTGCTCTCTTGCTATCACACCTCACCATTTGAGGGTGAACTTGGTCTTCAAATCACTTGTCTATCTCAGCATCATTGCACCCGGGCTCGTAGATGCAATCTCAACCGTTGAATCAAGTCTCCTTAAATCATGGAAAATGGTGGGCTCGGTGTGTGTTTACCTAGGTACACATCATACCAAAGCAGTTTCAGGAATGCTAAAGTGCCAAAATCTTCCTAACTTGCCCATCACATCAACTTTTTAATTGTTGATGTGTCAACTCCTTGGCCCCTCCCTCATATGAAAGTGGTGTCGCTTGCCTGAGGAAAAGGCCTCCCCCTACCCCATCATCTTCCCACTTCCTTTTTGCACCCCCTCCTTTCCTCACTAACAACCTTCACACCCCCATCTTTCAAGCTTAGTGCACATGTGCATGATAATGCGCAGCTGGTGGCGTATGGTTTAGGCCACACAAGAAACTCCAGTCTCATATAAATGCACAATTGGAGCACTTGGATTTTGAAGGTGCGAAGTTGTGGACCAACGCTCCACTTTCAACCTCAACCAATCAGAGTTGTCTGCGCGCTTGTCTATAAACACTCCAGAACTTTGAAACCCTGAGAACACCGAATCTATAAGTGCGAACTAAGGCTTTACAGAGGCAGGTACAAGCTCTCAGGCTCCACACAAACCTATACTACAATCCTTAATGGTAGAGATGCCGGTACAAATTTGGTTCACACGCAAACTAAGCTTCATCACAGCAATTGCACACCAATTGCACTTGCGCCGTGTGCACTGGCCCTCAGAGTTCATCATCAATTCAATTCCCATCATCAATTCAACTTCCCATCAACATCGTTGAGTCGGAAGCATTGAGTGATCACTTCTGACATAAAATTTGGAACCATCATGTGGTCTGTTTTCCACCAACCATGAATATGTCCCCGTGGTTTGTTTTCCACCAACCATGATTTTGAAACCAACCAAAAAAAAAACCATCACATCATGTGTTTAAATCAAGTGGTTTGTTTTCCCCACCAACCATGATTTTGAAATCAACTTAAAATAAACCATCACATCGCACCGACCATAGCCATAAATAGGATTCATCATTTTGCAAGGATAATAGCATGCTAAAGCTTACCAAGGACTTCAACTAGCTTTGACTTCACACACGTCTTTTTTTTGGGCGCTACAAACTTGGATGTACCTAGCTACAAGCAGGAGTCACCTATAGACCTAGTTATGAAAAAGGATTCACTTAAATGTACCTAGGTGCAAAAAAGGATTCAATTCAATACAAAGTGTATCTATCTAACATACTAGCTCCAAAAAGGATTCATTACTTAGAGGGTTCCACATTTTAGATTAGCCAAAATGTCCTCTATTAAGCACTAGACCCTTAACCTCTTCACATGTGGCTCTTTACTAATCCATCATAGTACCTCTTTCCACAAATTCTTGCATCTAGCTTGAATGTAAAGCCCACCTACTCTTTTTATTGTCCACCACTATAGCTTTGTCATTTTCCAAGCGTTTTTAAGTCCTATATGTTTTTTCTCATTTACTAATTTGAAGAAATAATGGGTTCTTAAAAGTCATTTCAATATGTATACCTACATATTATATACGATCTTTGGGCCACCGAGAAGGGAAAAAAGGTCTTGCTTAATTTTTATCATTCGTTGCATTTCATCAATTGCTTTTTGGGTCTCAAATTTAGGGACATGTCATTTTTGTGAACGAACCCCCCCTCTCGACCCACTACTTGCAATTGTCTCAAATGTAGGACCTTGTAGATAGGTTGTGGTTAAGATGTAGATAGGTTATAGTTAAGAATTGAAGCATTGAAGTCCTAACTTGACCCTCCTTTAAGGCTCACACTAATGACCATCATTATCTAGAAGCTTTCTTAAAACATGGAAAGCTTAAAAAATACTCCTATTGTTGAAAAAAGATTATATGTATGTGGAACTTTAAAGTGTGAGGAGTACTCTTACACATGGGTTAAAATAGTGTTTCAATATTGAAGTATAATGGAAAACTAAAAAGAGTAAGTGTGTGCATACGCTTAGGGATGAGTGAAATTAGTACTTTACTATTTAAGCGTGAAGTGCTAAAAAGAGTATTGCACTACTATGCTTTTCTCGTTTGACTTTTCCTCCAAAACTATAATGGTCTATTTCAAATGGCAATGTTACATCGAAATGGCAACTAAAAGGAATCTTTTGAATGAATTCCCAAAATAATGTCAAAAAACAATCTATGCTATAGATTGAACTTTTTTTTTGCATAGAAAGCTACCAAAAAACAATTGAACATGAAGATAAGAAGACTTCTTCTATACGCTAGTAACATGACCCGTCGACGCGTTAGGGACCTGCTCTACTGGCTCAATCCACTATAGGCACCACTTGGCTTGGCTATATGCTCAATTTACGCAATGATTCAGGTAGATGAGTGGCCATGATGTTGATTGAGGGGCAAAGCATCCCACACACACACACATGCAGACTCTCTCTCTCTCTCTCTCTCTCTCTCTCTCTCTCTATATATATATATATATATCAAACACAGACTCTCTCTCTTACTGCACATATAATATTCCTCTCTCCATCACACACCCATGTCTATGATAGGTTATTAGGGACCCACCTCTATGAAGTCCCAAGGTTGGGATCCTATATTTTTTTAATTTGAAGGAATAGAATTTTGGGTTGTATTTAACATTTGAATGCTTTTTAGGGAAGGGATGAAGTGTTCATTTGAGTTGGAGAGAGGGGAAGAGGAATCGAGTAGGGCAAGGAACGCGTTGCAAGTAGTGTTTGGAAGAGGGGATAGGAGAGAGTGACAGGATAGGGGAGAGCGAGGGAACTATTTGCTAGGAAAAATACAATCCCCTTGCATGAGAAAAATTCAATCCCCTTGCCTGCATGAGAATATCCATAGAGGCATCTCTACTCTCTCTCTCTCTTCTCAATCTCATTTCGTCTTGTGAATGATTTTCGATGTCACCTTTTCTTCTGATCCATTTCTGCCATATTTTTACATAGTTGGAGTCTTTTTTTTTTCCTTTGCTTGGAAGATTTCGCTCGAAAAACGGTCGCCCTCGTTTGAAATTTGCAATCCAAGCTAAGAGGAGAAGGCAAAGACCCACAGAGAAAGAGAGGGGGGGGGGGACTGGTTTGTTATGCTTAAGTATAAGGTGTGAAATCTACCCACATCATGAGTACATCAAGGTTTATAGAGTGTGTCGCAGTAGTAACGTTGCAGCTATAGACAAATGCTCTTTGCAAGATTTGTATGCTCATCTCCTACAATAGTACAACTACAGGTGGCTCCATCATTTGACATACTACATTTACATAGATAATTTTACAAATCATGTGTTCTCTCTCCTTTACAATGCTTGTTCTCTCTCCTTTATAATGCTTGATTAGCCTAGCCTAATAGTGTGGCATTATCCCCTAGGAAAGGCTAGTTCTAAGCTAAAATCTTTGTAGCCTAGATTATTTTCGTGGCTTCTTTGTTGTAATTCCATCATGTGGAAAATTGGATCTCCCTCAAGTGGGTATTGAATCAAGCACCTACATAAGGATCTACTCCTTGGCAAAGAAACAATGTCTTAATTAATTTACCCATGCATTATGCTTTTTGAATTTTATACTTCCTTTGGGCAGATTGGATTGACATGTTTGGGGGGGGTGTTATGCTCAAATATAAGGAGTGAAATCTACCCACATCATGAGTACATCAGGTTTCTTTAGTGTGTCACAGCAAGGTCACAGCTAGAGACAAATGCTATTAGCAAGATTTGTATGCTCATCTCCTACAAAGGTAACACATTCGCAACTATAGGTGGCTCCATCATTTGACATGCTACATTTCCATAATTTTTTTACAAATCATGTATTCTCTCTCATTTACAATGCTTGTTCTCTCTCCTTTATAGTGCTTGATTTAGCCTAGCCTAGTAGGTGCCCCCGATGAGTTTTATTCTTTCTATTAATTAGTGAGGGAGGGAGCGAAAGAATTAACCTAAGCTTGGGATGGAACGAAAGAATTAACACCTAAGCTTGAGGAGGCTATGAAAGCTTGGTCTCAAAGGTTCCTCCTTTTCCGTGCTACCTACGTCCCCTCCTCTATAAATCGGCTTCCTTTGTCACGCGCTCCCTTGCCCTCCCTTCCTCTTTGTTGTCGCTTGACTTGCTCTCTCTCTCTCTCTCTCTCAAGCTCCTTCCTCTGCTCTCTCCCTCTCTCTCTCATTGTCACTTGCTCCCTCTCTTGCTGTCTCTCTCTCTCTCTCTCTCTCAAGCTCCTTCCTCTGCTCTCTCCCTCTCTCTCTCACTGTCACTTGCTCCCTCTCCTGTGGTCTCTCTCTCTCTCTCTCTCTCTCTCTCTCTCTCTCTCTCTCTTTGTGCTGACATCATCTCTCCCTGTCTGCGTCCCTCTCTCACAGTAGCCCTGCCTTTCATTTGGTCATGGGAATTTTGTATTGAAAATTAGAATCATTTGCAATTTGTTCCAATTGCAAACGATCAACGGTTTCTGAGAAATGATTTTCTAAAACAGAGCAAGCTACTAGTAGGGATAGTGTGGGATTATCCCCTAGGGAAGGCCAATTCTAAGCTTAAATCTTTGTAGCCTAGATAATTATCATGTTGGCTGCTATGTTGTAATTCCATTATGTGGACAGATCCCCCTTAAGTGGGTATTGAATCAAGCACCTACATAAGGATCTATTCCTTGGTAAAGAAACAATGTCTTAATTAATTTACCCATGCATTATGATTTCTTGTTTTATACTTCCTTTTGTCACACTGGATTTAGATTGGGTTCCATTGAATTGAACCAATTGTTAGTTTTTCCCATAATTTCTAAATGCAAATTTCAATAATCCAAACCGGATTTAAAAGAACCCGATAATTTCTTTGGGCTCATCTATCTATACCTGGTATTATATTGCTCATACTTTCAGACAATAGGAGGATCACACCCAAGAAAAGATGGTAAGACACTCAAACTTGGTTACAAACACTATAGGTTTTGTATAGTTGCTCAACCTTCGATTTTAGATAGGTGGGCTTTCCATATTTGTGTGCCATTTGTGTTTCAATTAATGGGCATTTTTTATGACATGGATTTTCGATTTACCACCTAGGCCAAGAGGAGAAGATGAAGACCCATTTCAGAGAGAGAGAGAGAGAGAGAGAGAGAGAGAGAGAGAGAGAGAGAGAGAGAGGGGGGGGGTTGGTAGGGGTGAAATTCTACCCACATCACTAGATTCATCAATTGTGTCATGGTTAAAGCAGGTGTTGATTACAAGACTTGTATGGTAACATCCTACATAAATAGCACATTCCTAATTGTAAGTGCCTTCATCATCTTGCATATTATGTTTCCATAAATTTTCATATAGATCTTGTATTTTCACTGCCTTACCATGCTTGATTTAGCCTAGCCTATCAATGTTGGCTTACTCCTTGGGGAAGGGCAATTTCTGAGCTCAAATCCATAAGGCCTCCATTGGTATTGTGTCTGCTTTGTTGTAATGCCTTAGAAAAAAAAACCACACCCAAATGGGGTAGGTATTGACCCAAGCAGCCAAATAATGATCTAATCATTGGAAATATTTCTTAATTTGAGGGCAAAATGGGTTCCATTTAATTCAACCATTGCACCTCACAAAGAAGGAATATACAAATAGAGATATATAGGATAAATGACTATGTATTGATAGTTGTTGTGGTTTAGCTTGATGCTATAGGGCACACACTTATTAAGCCACAATAGGTAGATGCATGAAAGCAAAAGAGACAACGACATGGATTTGGGGGTGAGAGACACATACCACATGCTTCCACGATACTTCAAGTGTAAGGTCTGCTCTCCGATGAATGAACGAAAATGGATGTGCATCTTGTCCTTGCCGTTTCCACTCTAATCTTTGAAGAGAGCCCACACATCCATCCCTCGCTGGCAAGGGCAATGAACACAAAAGCATAGAATGAATTGTCTTCTAGATCACCCACTAATAACCGTACATAGTCAAGGTATTGGTTGGTGATGTACTTGCCTACATGGTATGCCAATTGGCTAAAGAATATTCATTGATTGTGAGTGGTGAGAACCATCAATGGTCTCTATCATAGAGCTTGAGAAGGATTCTACTGTCACTATATTCATCCCCACAACCCCCCTTGCTCCATCCAACTACCCCTCCTCCTCCTCTCCCACCATTACCACCACCACTCCCACCCCCACCACCACCACTTCCACCCTACAAAGCAATCAAGATGCACACCATCGAGGACTTCAAAAGGGGATCAATTGGGGAAGAAAAGGCATTTGAGTGGACTTGAGGACAAAACTTGCAACAAGATGATGTGATCTCTCTCTCTCTCTCTCTCTCTCTCTCTCTCTCTCTCTCTCTCTCCCTCTCTCACTCCCTCTCCCTCTCCCTCTCCCTCTCCCTCTCCCTCTCCCTCCATCCCTCCCTCTCTCTCTCTCTCTCTCTCTCTCTCTCTCTCTCTCTCTCTCTCCATCTTGGATGCATTATACCTACTTTATTGACTGGACTAATAATGGATGTATCATACCTAGTTTCCTAACCAACTTGTTCATAATAATTCACAACCTAGGCCGAGTCTACATCCTAGGACAATGTGGCCTTTGGTAAAAATAATTGCATAATAGTATCTATCTTCAGCTAAAAGCTAGAGATCTAAGAGTGGCAGACTTTACCACTATAATGAGATGAGGAAACCATCACTTACTACCGCACATGCCATTTTCTCTTCTACCTTTTCTGCATCCTCAACCTCATCAATCTCCTCACATCCCTTCTCAAACTTCTCCAAGTCTACTTGCATCGATGCCATGCCCTTAGGAATGAGTTCTTCTAACACCTCAAGCTGGACCATGCTTTAGAATTTGATATATTTGGGTATTTCAATGTCAAAGGTGGAGTTACTTAATTTTGCTCTATGGACAAGTTTGGGACTCGAGAGGTCGGTCGGGGCATCCTAATTGAATTTCTAGTGGGTGGCCTATGGGATTTGGAGGAGCTCATGGAGACTCCAAGAGTGCTTCACCACAGCTAGTCTTGTGGGAGAGAGAGAAGAAGGACATTTCTCCTAGCATAACTCCTTCTCTACGAAGTGAGAGGGGCAAAGCAGTGTAGAGAAGTTGTAGCAACAACAAAGATGTAGACAAAGACATGATTTGTAAATATTTAACCTTTCCGATTGCAAAAGAATCAACTGCCTTTACTCTCACCATTTCCATCTTGATGTTGTGGATCCAATCGCAATAACTATTCAAGCATCCTCCTCCTCTTTGAATTCTAGCTATCATCCAACTCTCCCATTCTCCACCATCCTCACACAACCCATGGGTTTCTACATTGCCGTAGCTAGCCTTTTGATTTCCATCTAGAACATGATCTACCTCTATGCCCTCATGGATCACTTTGTCCGCTATATGAAATGCAGCACAAAATTTATTAAGGTGAGGCTTCTCTCTAATGGCCCTTGGGTGAGTTGTGTGTTTTCTATCCTTTGAGTTCTCCTCTTCAGACTCCTATTCTAGCTCATCGCTTAATCAACAACTCTATTGTTCTTTCTTTAACTCTTGTGTCTTTCCCCCCTTTGGGAGTATATTCTCTCCCTTCCTGTATTTGTTGCCCCACATCGATGCCCTTCTTAAACATTGATGAAAAAAAAGAATTAAGCTTCTCGTTAATCTTTCATGTCTGCTTCTCCTTCATCTTTCCCTCTTTGCCTCTCTTTTATATTACCCTAATGAGGGAATTCTCTCTCTTACTCAAAATTGTGAGTTGTTCCAGGCTACTCTGTACATACGTGGCTTGACATTCTTCCTTGCACACTCTGTTGTGTTGCTCTAATCTTCAAATTCATGTTCATACTCTCTAAAACCCTCTAGATGTTTTTGAGCTCTCATACCTTAAATCACAATCCATTTGAAGTCCTTCTTGCAAATTGCAAAATAACATCTAAGTGGAGCAAAGCCAATCATCATGCAATTTTTTAGATTCGAAAATTGAAGCCGCCCTTTGCAAAGAGTTCCTAACTATAGGACCTTGCAGAAGAGCAAGCCCACGGATGTACCTTGTTGTACATGATAAATTTTATTTCTTTGCGTAAAAAAAAAGGACCTAGTAGAGAAAAAATTATAACTTGGAGAAGCTTGGATGTTCTAACACTTTTTGGTATTGATTTGCATATGAAAAATCTTTATAACTATGACGTATATGTGCCTTGAGGAGGACTTGAGTACCTAAGTACTGTTGTAAAGCTAGACATCCAATTACCAAAAAGCAAAAAAAAACCCATCCCTAGTGATTCCTATCCATTTGATATACAAAATTATCTTTATGCTCTCATCTGATTAAAGGGTTGTGTAGTTTTCATTTCTTGCAAGTATTACAGTTCTTAAATTGTGCACTTAACCCAAGTGAATGCACTAACATCACAACACACTTAACTTTGAAATAGCCTTCACTCCCTCTTTTCCTAAACACAATCTTTTTTCTCTCCAATAACTATAAGCTAATCCCACAAAAGAGCAACATTCTCCTATCAAATTGACTACCACCCCACATTATGCAAATGTAAAAGAAATCTCCCCTCTCTGTAATCTCAATTATATTATTCCCTTCACCCTTTAGAGCTCCATATAACACTGTGAAACCCACGGTTGAATATTAGCCTAGCTTATTCAAAATAGGAAGGGCCAAATTTGCATGCATCAAAAACTTAAGCTCCCTACAAAGAGAGATTATTTATACTCATAACACATAAGGGAAAGTTTCTGTTTGAAAGTTTATTAATCAATATCTTTTAAAACTTCAGCAACCCTTCTCCTATAAGAATGCTCCAATTCACATTATAGACCCTACTCTCTTCCATGACACACCAAACCACCTCCATCATGATGAGTATAGCGAAAAGATCTAAAAACTACTACTCGAAAGTATTACTTGTGAAGAAAATTGTGACCCAAAATCGGCCTTGCTAATAGCTATTATTCTTTGATGGACCATCTCCATCAACCATCAACTTCATTTAAGCAACAAAAGTTATTGAATTCAAAATTTAGCAACATTCAAACTACAGGAATTCCTAACATTCTATCACCCTATACAACATGACAAATACTTTACCATCAACGTCATTTAAATCCTACTAATTAAAATGCATTGATGATAGTCTGCATAAATTTATATTTTTTGAAAACATTCTATTAATGTTTCATTTGTTGCAATGTCATTTTCTTTCCTTGCAATGGAGCGAGCACTATTATCAATCACAAGGAATAGATTGCAGGGTGAGGAAAGAAATGGCACATTATTGAAACAGCAACTGAAATATACTTTTGCAACTTTTGAGGAGGGAGAAATAGTGAGAAGAAAGAAGATGCCATGCAAAGAAATAACATGAATTGGTTGCAAATGCACGCATTTGATCACGGCCATCAGAGTGAAGAACATGAGTTGTGGTCTCACAATTAGTGGGAGCATTCAAGACAACAACATAAGGCCATTCAGGTAAAGACCATTCTTCTCGAGTCTTCAAAAGCTTTAGCATGCACCCTAAAATTTTATAGAGTGACAGCCCTACCAACACCTTGGAAGATTTTTGCCCAAGAGA
The DNA here is from genome assembly GCF_047967505.1 of Dipteris shenzhenensis. Lineage (NCBI taxonomy): Eukaryota > Viridiplantae > Streptophyta > Polypodiopsida > Gleicheniales > Dipteridaceae > Dipteris > Dipteris shenzhenensis. The sequence goes on along the minus strand of NC_141627.1, from coordinate 40,124,957 downwards.
CAATGCTCTCTAACCTAAGACATAGCCTATAGAAAGTGAAATGGGTGCAGATCTTCGATCGACTAGTTGCAAAGAGGGTGACATTAGCTATGTTGGTATCCTTTGAAACAAAGGAGAAATTGCTTGGACCCACAACATCAAAGATGTTGTCAATCATAATGACAAATGTGGCTCCAACGAAAGCAAAGTGAAAGTAATGCATGATCAATCCAATCCAAGAAGTTTGTGGGCTCCAATAAAACACAAAAAAAGAAGAGAACATAAATGCGAAAGTGATTGATAGAGTGACAACATTTGGCATGAGAATACGATATTTATTCAAATAAGAAGGGCATCTACAAAAAGTGGATGAGATGCAAGAAGTGGGATGAGAACATCATACACATGCTTGATACAATGTAGGCTAGTGGTTACCTAAATCCTCTCGATGGTGGTTTGTGATTGACTTTTGGAATAGTATAATTGTTTGATTTCTAAGCTGAGATAGCTTGGACTTAATGTGATTGTCTTAAACCACCCAGTGGTTGGAACATCATGCAATATATCACTGTGTTGTTGAGGTCAAACACTAGTTATGTGATTGTCCTAAACTAGCATGGTTGAACAAAAAATAATAGCAAAATATTTTGCAAAATAGAAATAAATAGTAATATTTATTATTGTCTAATTGATGACCAGTTTGATGGTTGAAATTGCTATGTTTCGTAGTAGCTAAGTTGGTTAGGTTTACTTTTTGGGTTGGTTTTGTTCATATACCAATTAATTTCTAACCCAGTCTCACTTGGACTCAATATGATTATCTTAAACAAGCTCGGTGGTTGAAACATCATGCAATATATCACCGAGTCAAACAACAGTTATGTGATTGTACTAAACTAGCGTGGTTGAACATATATAAATAAAAAATATATTTGCAACAAAAATAATTGATAATAAGCCTGATGGTTGACATTGATGTGTTTCCTCGTAGTTAAATTACTTTAGTTTACTTTCTGGGTTGGTCGGTTCATAAACATGATGTCTTGGACTATGATCATACAAAAACAAACCAGTGGTTGAAACAATAATATATAATTCAGCTAGTTAATGTGATTGTCCTAAACTAAAATTTCTTATTATCTGATTGATGACCAACTCGGTGGTTAAATTAGTTTGGTTGTTTAATTTTTGGGCTGGCTTTGAGTTAATGTTATTTTCTATAAACGATCTAGGTGGTAGGAAAAATAATATATCACCAAGCTAGTTCAGATCAAACATCAATTATGTGACTATCATAAACCAACCTGGTGGTTGAAATTGTTTTGTTTTCTAGTAGCTTGATTAGTTTAATTAGTTTGATTAGACCGAGGGGGAATAAGACAATGTTGCATCTTGTATGTTGTTCTTTGCACGCCCGAGATGAAGTTGTTCTTGTATGCCTAAAATGTTATTTCCTGCATGTTGGGTGAGTAAATGGAGTTGTACCTAAAGCCCACATGTTGGGTGTGTAGATGGAGTTGTATCTAAAGCTTATGGCTCAAAACCTTGACCTTTAGATTGGGAAAAGGAGCTTCTAGCATTATCAACCTTGGTATGCCAGGAACTCAAAGATAGAAATGTGTGTTGTTACAAAACACACATAGACTTTGACCTGGCTCGGCAAGGTTTGAATGATTTGATATTTGGTTGTGTTGCCCATGTCTCACATATGAATGTGTAGTCTGTAGGCCACTAAGATCCTCATCATGTGTTGCAAGGGAGACCAAGTTTAGTAGCCTAAGGTCTCAATGGGAGCCAGTTGTCTATCCAAAGGGAGACTCTGAGTGGCATGGCATTGAATGCATTAATGGTACATACATCCATTGCAGTTTGAAGAAGAGGCAATTTGATGTCTGCCCAAATAAAATGGGAGAAGGCAATTCTATTGCTCTAAAATGGAGGAGATTTAGACGTGTTAATGTTGAAAGATTGGAGAAAAAGAGATGTCTACTATTGTATGAGAGCAACTTAGTCAAGGGAGCTTATAGATCAATCCTCCCAAAATATGTGCTCCACAATTTCATAGCAACTAGCTGGCAAGATAAGCAGTTCAAGAAGTGCCTTGCCAATTTTTCCCATGACACTATTGTCTCTATCATAGACTTTGTAGAAAATTACTCATTCAAGAACAAGATGAGATGCAAAATGCTCAATGGTACAATAAACAGATAATAATTCTAGTGCATATCATGCCATCATTTGCTTGTTTCTTTTATGATTGATGCCTTATGTGGAGGTAGCCTAAAGACACCCCCCCCCACATAAGGCTTGAGCCTTATGTGGGGTGTATCTCCCTCCCACATAAAGCTCAAGCCTCATGTGTGCCCACATAAGGCGTGTGCTACATGTGCACCATATCATTTAACATAGACACCACCTTGGTGTTAATATCCACCACCATTACAATATTACAACAAACTATTCAACAAAACTGATCCACATCATTATGAAAATCAAAATGATATCTTTATCTCAAAATAGGATTCACATATATTAAAGTCTCTCTTTTTTACATTTTCTTCTTCTTCACTATTTTGAAAAGTAGACAAGAAGGCTTCCAATAACTATTACAAGTCCAGAAAACATGCCTATTAATACTCTCTATATGAAAAGAAATGGACTCCTTTGCTTCTTGCATCTCTTCATTGTCGATATAATCACAATGATTCCTTCTCACAAAGCTCTTTGTTGGTTCCTTATGATTTGTGCCTCATCTGGTGGATATATAGCCCATGCTTCATCTTGTGATTCATCTAAATATATATCCTAATAAATTATAGATCCTAATACTAAGTAATGTAAATATATGTCAATCACGTTTTAATTTATTTTGAATCAATTGTATTTATAATGTAACCTAATACTAATCTAATTCTAACTAATATATTCTAATCCTAATTTAAATACTTATATTTTAATCCTAATAATAAAAAATTTAAACATCTGTTAAATTAAATATATATCCTAATATATTTTGATTTAATGCTAAATAAATATATGTAAATCCTAATTTGAATAAGGATTTATCAAGAACTCTTTCTAGATTTTGAATGTTTTTTCAATTGATTAAAAAAAATCAAATTTTCAAATTTTATATAAAAAATGAGAGTTTTCCAAAATATGTCCACATTTTCATTTTTGTTTATCAATTTAATACCAACAAATAAGGGTTTTTTCAAAATTTCTTACTGATTTTCTTTTTCTTATTTTATGGTATAAAATTATGGTTTAGGATGGGTTTAGGGTTTAGATCTTAACTAAGTATATTATTTTAGCCTTAGGATTTAGTTTTAGGGATTAGATCTTAACTAAGTAAAATTTTTAAGCAATTAAATTCAATTTCTCATTTCCATCGCTAATCTGTGTTTTCCATATTACAAGATTTTAATCTCGAAGAGGGGTTGGATGTGGTATTGATGGGAGAACTAAAGTGGTTTCCTTTGGGTTTGATGACTCATAAAGAGATTCAAAAGCATATGAGAAGATATATTATGCATCATTTTCAAAAGGTGGTGTATCTTTACACCACCTCTCTAGTGATATCAACAACTCTTGAATTATCATATTTACCTCAATTAATTTTATTTAATACGTAATTTTTAATGATTTAAAAAAGGGATTAGTATAGAAATTAAATAATAGTTAATAAATTAATAATTAAAGAACTAATTATTAATTCAAGAATTAATTAACATTTAGTTAGTAATAGAAGTCTCAAGCCTTATGTGCCCACATAAGGCTCAAGCCCTATGCACCCACATAACGCGCCCCTTATGTGGGCATATAGGACCTAAGCCTTGGCCACATAAGGTGTGCACCTTATGTGGGCAAATATCAAGCCCTATGTGTCCACATAAGTTGCAAAAATACTATATTAAAAAAGATTTTTCCTTTCCCTCACATTCTCTTTCCCACTCACCCCTCTATTTTTGTTTCTAAATGCCACAATTGTGTGGAGGTGAATATATGTAGTGTTGCAAAGCATGCGTCTACTAGGTCAATATCAAATGGAGGTGACTAGTTTGGAAAAAAAGTCCAAAACATGAGAAAAAGTCTAATTTTTTTGAATAAAGTGTCGTTTATGATTCACTCATATTCGTCAACTTTTTGAATAAATTTTTCTTAGTCTCAAATTCAATTTTTTAAAATGTTAAAATTTATTAATAAAAGAATATTATATTAATATTTTTAAATTAAATTAATTTTAAATTTTTTGTACTATGTATTTTTTAAACGTTGATATCTTGAAAAGTTTGAAAAAGTGCAAACTAAACCAAGCTTCTTGACATTGTGGCAACTTTAGTAAAACTAAAAAATTAATTCTATAATGAAAATAAAATAAAATTTTAATAATTTTTTATAAAATAATATAATATAATTACTTTTTAAATATATTTAACATTTATTTATTGATTTATTTCTTGGGCCGAGGCATAAGAGAGTGATGTTGGGGTAGGTGGAGATCGGGGCAAGTGAGGTCATGGGGCAAGAGGAGGTCAGGGAGGGCAGAGACTGAGGTAGGAAAGGCAAAGAGGTGGGAGGAGGTTGAGGCGGGTAGAGACCGGGTAGGAAAGACGAAGATGCAGGAGGAGGTCATAGCACAGTTAGAGGAGGCTAGGGCGAGCATGGGTAGGGCGGGCAGAGGAGGTTGGGGTAGGTGAGACTCAAGGCAACCAAGGGGGAATCCCCCCCAAACTATTTTGCTACCCTTAAAATCGATGTTTGCCCTTATGGTTACAAGTAATGTTTGATAGCCTAGTGGTGAAGAATTTTGGCCAATGAGAGATCATGGGTTCCATTTCTCATTTTCCCCTTCCCCCCCAAACCCGCCGACCTATTCCACATGCAACAGGTTGGGGAGGTAGCAGGGCAATTCCCCATCACCCCCCCCCCCCAATTTATTACGTACGCAATAGGTTAGGAGGGGGGTAAACCCTCCTCTCTCCAAGGAGGGGGTGGGAAGGTAATCTTGTCTTCCCCCCAACCTATTGAGTAGGCTATAGGTTGAGGTGGTGGGAGGCGGGTTGGGGGGTCCAGGGCACCTCCTCTCCCCCTTCACCACATCCCCCTCTACCTCCTCCATTTGGAGAATTTTGAGCTAAAAAAGAGCCCTCATAAGAGGAAGATTAGGAAACTCGATTAATTCTAGGTTAGATTTTGAGGGAGAGCAGAGGGGGGGGGGGAGAGTTCCAAAGAGGAGATGTGAGGAGGGAGAGAGAAGAGGAGAGGCGAATTTGAGAGAGAGAGAGAGAGGAGAGAGAGAGAGGGGGGGGAGAAGGAAAGGAGAAGCAGGGGAATGAGGAATGAGAGAAAGGATAGGCAAAGGAGAGGGAGGGAAATGAGGGATGAGAGAAAGGAGAGGTAGGGGAATGAGGGATGAGAGAAAGGATAGGATAAGGAGAGGGAGGGAAATGAGGGATGAGGGAAAGGAGAGGGAGCAGGAGAGGGAGCGGGAGAGGGAGGTTGAGAGCAATGGAAGAGGGAGATTTGAAAATCATGAGTGAGAACAAGAGAATGAGGAGGGAGTAAGGATTTTATGGGAGGTGAGATATAATTAGGTTTAGGGCAGTCATTAGGGGAGAAATGGGGTCTCAAAAAGGCCTCAAATTAGTGTTTCTTAATTTCAAGGGATTAGAGAGCAATTTGAGGTGTACTAATGAGAGAGCTCTGAGGTGTGGGGCAATGGTATGTTGAAGTTCAAAAAAGTATTTATGCGTGAGGAGATCTCTAACCCATAGTTTAGAGCCATGATCTTATCTCCTAGCCCTTCATCTAATCTCCAATCCAAGGGATACATTCAAATTTATGGTACAACCCTCCTAGCCATTAGATCAAGGTGTAGATCCAATGGATACCATCAAAGGATAGAGGGATCAAATCTTAGACCTTGAAATGGCAAGGATCTAATGGATGACATCAAAAGAGAAGGGGGCTCATTTAAACCATCCATCTAGAAAAGCAACCAAGGGTGGAGATACAAGGAAAAGGTGTTGGAATCCGAGCCATTAATCTCAAGGAGATCAAAGGGTGGATATGCAAGGAAAAGGCACTTGAATTGGCACCTCCGAATATGCGACTAAATGTCAACCGTTGATCTCAAATGCCTCCATCTACACCCTCCAAAATGCACTTAAATCTAAGACCTTAATTTGATCCTTTGATCTCCACCATTAGATCTATCCAAGATCTAATGGCCCACAACAAATGGCAACCTCTCTCTCTTTATTACACCTCTATTTTGTCAACCTTTACCAGTTTGGAGCCCACCAAAGGTTCCTCCCACCAATTTGAGCATCCTATCCATCCACCACCTCCATCCACCAAAGGCTAAGGTTTCCCAATTTCAAAATAAGGTACCCATGTCTATTGAGTCAATGCTATGGGGCCCTTAGCACATGGGTTACCATAGTAGATTCGCTTGCAAAGCATTTAATCCATTACTTTTTTGAGACCCTCTTTCTTCCCTAATGTGGGTTAAGTATAAGTAGCATAATCTTCAGTCCCTCCATAATTTGCAACATTTCCAACCATTAAGTTTTTAAATATTATTTGATTTCCAAACAAGTTGACTCTCTCTCTCTCTCTCTCTCTCTCTCTCTCTCTCTCTCTCTCACACACACACACACACATACTATTCTCATTTTATATTTTATCCTTGCATTTTACCTTTCTCTCCTTTATAACATCCTTTGACAACCCCTTTTAAAACTACCTCTCCCCCTCTACCTCTCCCCCTACCCTTTCTTTTCCCCCCCTTCCCCCCCTTTTTTTCTTCCCTCTTGAACATACCAATCACTTTTCTTCCCTTTATAATCCCTTGAAAATCCTTTGATACTGCCTTTCTTCTAGCCCTAACTACCCCATGCACGACTGCATTTTCTCAATTTAGTCCCCTTTTAACTACTACTAACCTAAGTACCACCTAATTTCCCCTAAAATTTCTCAGTTTACCCCACTCTAGCACCTTTTTTAATTTTCCTATATTTCCCTATTTTTCCCTAGTTCTTCATATATTTTTTCATAATTTCCTAATTCCACTAATTATTACCTATTTCACCCTATTTTTCCATTTTTTCTAAATTCCTTTTCTTTTCAAAAATTTCCAATTTTTTTTCTAAAATCTCCTAATTTTTTGCCTATTTTTCTTGCTCTCTCTCTCTCTCTCTCTCTCTCTCTCTCTCTCTCTCTCTCCCAACTTTTTCACATTCTTCAAATATAATAAATTACCCCATTCTTTTACCCTATTTTTCCTTATTTCTTTAAAAACATTGTTTATTATATTTTCTCATTATTTGCCAAATTTTTTCATAACTTATCCCTACAACACCTAATTTCCCTTAATTTATCCTACTACACCTAAAATTTCCGCAATCTCCCTTACTTCTTCCCTCCTATATTCCTCCTTTTTTCCAAAAAAAAATTTCTCGTGTTATTCAAATGTTTTTTCCACTTTTTTATTTACTCCTTTCTTTAACCCTAACTACCCCATAACAAGACCCAACTCCCTATCAAGACCTGACCTACACAGACCCCTGACTTGCCCTCGTTCCATGTTTGGGTTCCCGAACCTATTTCCTTAATTGTTTCCTAATTTCTAATTATCTCGTTTCTCCCACTATTTTTCTATAACATTCCTAAGTTACTCCTAGTTTTTCCTAAATTTGTCCTAATCTTATCCTTAAAAATTATCCCTCTATTTATTAATTTTTTCCTACTCTTGATAAACCCCTATTTCTCCCTATTGAAATATTCTTTTAATTTTTTACCAATCATTTAAGAAAACCCCCTCCCCGTGCTTACCTGCCTGCCTGCCATTCTATGATTTTTGGCCTTTTTTTCTATCTTCCCAACTCCCCAACTGCCCACCCTACTAGTTATTTAAAGCAACTCTTCTTCTATCCTACCCACATCACTACTTTTAGTGACCTTCCCGTCCTCTCAATTCCATTGCCACTCCCCTCTCTTCCTCTATCCCTGCACTAGTACCTTGCTGATGTTGCGTACACACTGATGCAGACCCGCTTTGCCACACATCCCTACCTTCTCCACAAGTCCAAGCTTCATGTCAAAGTTACTTCGCTGCTATTTCTCACCCAGCTATGGCCTATGCTACCCCCTCGGCTGTTGTGCAGTGCTTGCTCTTCACGACTACGGATTTAATGGTCTGACCGCAAAAAGCATTGCATTTCACTTACACGCTTGGGTCTTCACTCAGCTCTCTGCCTCGCCATCAGTCACCTCACTCCTTGACTCTCTTAGATCCTCTTTTACTTCCTTGTTTTAATTACAACCCCCCTTCTTTTCTTTTCTTTCATTAAATTCTTCTTCCCCCCTTAATTTTCTCTCTTTCAATTCCCCCCTCTTTTAATTTTCCCCATCTTTTAATTTTTAAATTAACCCCCCCCCCCCGTGTGTGAAGTCTCTCTCTCCCTCTTCCTCTCAATCATCTTCTTTCTATCATTCTTTCCCTTGGCCAAATTTTTTCAAATTATTATCATCAATAAATACCCAAGTCCTCACTCTTCCCATACCCCTTCACTTCTCCCTCTTTTGATCATCTCACACAAGAAAATTCCCCCTTGCTTAGTTTGTCTTTTCACCTTTCCCTTCCCTATTAGAATGTATTACCCTCCCCCACTTTGTTTTCTAATTGTTAGTTCCCAAATTTTTGTCTAAATCCTCTCCTATATAATTCTCCCACCTACCCCTTCTATTTATTACCTTATTTTCATTCTGGTTTTTCCCTCTACCCAAGACCCTTTCTTTCTTCCTTAAAATTTCCCCCCTTCTCTCCCCCTTCTTCCCCCACTTGTCTATAAGTCCCTTACAATAGATCACCATCCTAGATTAACCCTTTTCCACACTACAATGCTTTACTTTGAGCATGTTAAGCATATGGCAAAGCTTCTATTTTATTGTGACCCCAATAACAAGGGAGGGGCGTCTATGATACCTATCTTCCCAACCTAAGTTAAGCTAGTTCTTATCATGTTTGCTTGTTGGATGGTGACAGGTAGGCAAAGTCCCCTCTTCAATAAAAGTGATGCTACCATCAACTTATCAAAGCTCTACTACGCGCATTTCCTCTTTTTAAAAATAATTGTTCATCCTTTGATTGATGCTACTTCATTTTTTACAGATGTTTATTCCAAAGTTTATCTGTTAAACATTTCTCTTTCCTACTCCAAATTTGTCTACTCTTCACTATGGAAAGGGGTGTTGTATTAGTCTACTACACACACACGCACCCACACATACGTGCACATACACACACACACGTTGGCACTCGTGGGGAGCCAACGGTGGAGGAAAAGGTTCGAATTTGGGTCCGAAGTGGATTTACCCCCCCTCCCAAACCTATTGTGTACATCCCCCACCTCGTGTGTGCACACACAACAAGTTGGGGGGGAGGGGGGGGGAGGGGTAGGATGGATTGCCCACCACCCCACTACCTCCTCCTAACCTATTGCACATAGGTTGGGTGGAGGTTAAGGGTGTATTTTTACACCAAGAAGGTGTATATGTACACCACATTTCTAAGAGAAATGCTCATCTATTGATGTTCTAGCTTTAAAAACAACATTACAAGTGTATTCATAACTTTTGGAGTTTGTTATAGTCCAATTGTGAAATTGGACTTTACACAAGTCCAAAAAACCAATGAATCGTGTGTTTTTTATAATTATATGAAGTTTATGATATTAAATGTAAGTTTCAAATGTGTCATGATATGTTTACTCATGTTGATCTCATGTTTCTTTAATGTCTTGAGGACGATGGATCGTTTACTTTTAAATCATCATCGAGTCATATGACCCTGATGATGATGAGACTATAGGTGCTTATATAGAAGAGGATGTGCTTGCAAATGAGAGGTTGCACGTAAAGTTTTTGGCTATGTAGAAATCTCCAAAAGTTCATATTTTTTGGACAGCATTGTACAAAAAATTGACAAACTTCTCAATTCCATTAATGAAGTTAGCAAACCATTGCAACACTATGTATTATGCTTCTTAAAATTACATATATTTAAATAATTTTCAAATTGCTATGAGAAATACTCTTAAATTTAGGCCATTTTTTTGCATGCTTTTCTTTCCATAATGATACTCTGCAATAGCATTTTTTATTACGATAAAACAGTCCCAAATTTTTGCTTTTAAAAATGAATATTCCATTTAGTTCTCGCTTACTTCTTGAACGTTGAGCCTCCATATCAAGCTTTTTTTTGTTCCAGTTTGTCAAAATTTTCCCATAGAATCTTTCACTTTTTTTTCACATTTTTACAAGTTCTTTACTTGGAAAAAAATAGTTGCCCTGCCTTGAGAGTGCATATTTCCTACTGTCTTAGCACTTCTGCTCAGTTTTTACAATTGATCCTAGTTTAATTAACAAATTGTGTTGTCTTCTTTGTGCAGGCCCCTAAGGCCTAAGATCAACAAATCTTCATATGAAAGTGATCCTTTAGGGTTTTATCCTAAGCCAACAGCAACAAAGGTTACAAAGAAGAGAAGGACAAGAATCTCATCTTCTCCTGTAAAACTAGAATTGTTTGCTTCTAGAGGTCAATTGAGAGGGTTCATTAAACTTAAGTTTCCTTCACAAAAATAGCTATGACAGTAGAGCAGTTCCTAGAGGGAGAACCCCAAGCATAGGCTACATGTACCCACCACTGCCCTCATAGCAAGTGGCTCCTAGAGTTTCTTGTGACAAGGTTCTTTTGTTATTTTTGGCTAGGAGGTTCAAATCCATCAAATGATGAGAGGAACTACAAGCGTTATGGTCCAGTGAGGTCACTCACATACAATGAAGATGATAGGAACTACAAGTGTACCATCATAACAAGTGGTTTCTAGAGTTCCTTGACAAGGCTCTTTTGTTATATTTGACTATGGGTTCAATTTTGTTAGATTATGAGGGGAGCTACAAGTGTTGTGGTCCAATGATGTCTCACATACAATAAAGATGAAGATACTTTTGTGATGTTCATAGTATCCAACGAACTTGAATCTCCACCTAAGCAAATCTTAGTTTTTGAGATCAATTGTGGCTTTGAAAGAATCAAGCCTATTACTCTGAAAGCTCCTAAGTACACAAGGTAATAAGGACAAATTCCAAGCTCTTGCTTGAACTAGTTTCGTACATATTTTTATTAGGTGTATCTTTGGAATCAGAGAGTAAGAAGCCTTCAAAGGGGGAGAAGAAGAGGACTAAGATAGATTCTTCACCAGGGGCAATGGAAGGCAACCTTGAGGGGTCATACAAGAACAAAATACCATGCTCGAGTAGGGAGACATGGGTTCACCCCACCATACAAAGTACTTTAAGAGAAGAAATTTGATAGAAAAAGTTAGTAACTACTAGGACACTTTATTAGGTGAAGAAGCTCCACAAGCCTCCTATTGACCCAAACACTGGAAGGAGACCACTAGAAGTCTGAGAGCCACATCCTCTACATATGTCTAATTTGAGGGCTATGATGACAATAAATCCATTTGCCAATGTGATGCCATTCTTGGAGATGGTTGATTCTACTCATTGCCCTGATGAGCATTTTTATTTTTCAAAGGCCAATTCTTATGAGTATTTTGTCATTGGAGGTTATCATAGTGTAGAGTCCAAGTGGTAGTTATGACTCTATGCATTTCAAAATAGTAGAGTGTAAACTCTATGCAGGCCTTACAAAGGAGGAGGCCACTCTTCTTGCATGAGATGATAGTAATGATAATGACTACCGTCAAGAGATTCGATTTACCCAAAGTACCTATTTCTTCCTAAATGAGTGCCTTGGTCTAATGACAAGGTAACTCTAGCATATAGGATCTAATGTTGCAGAGACTCGAGAGGCTGGAGTGGTTTTTGATGAGTCAAAGTGTTTAGATGCAATGAGAAGTTATGATCAACCTTTTCAATTGGCTTTTATATCTCACCCAATTTGGAATTTATAGAGATTTTCAGCATAATCAATTATTTAGATGGTCTTTAGCTCTATCCCAACCAAGATTTTATAGCAAGAGTTTTTCACTATGTGGGAAAGCAGGGAGGTAAAGGGACAAAAGCAACCACAGGCAAAGGACGATCCAAACATCCTTTTGAAAAGTAGAGTAAAATGTCTAATGTAGCTTTAAAGACTCTATCAAATGAGATGAAGATCATGATCCAGATATCAATGCAAGGGGTAAAAAATGAGGAGCTCATTCTTTTTGCATTGACTCAAGGCGAGGCACGAGAGCTTCACCTTAATGAAATGCCATTTTTTAAAGAGTAAGTTCTCACACTCTTTTTTATAAATAAATATGTTATTGTGTATGTTTTTATCACCATTTAAGATGTATAGGAATAATTCTATGTTTCTTCTTTTTGTGCAGTCATAAGACATATTTTAGAATGAAAGAGTAAAAATATCTCATGGTCCAATTTTATGTGCAATCATGGGACCAAATAGTAGCTGATTATCCAATCTCTCGTGCATTTGAGTCTTTGAAGCCATTATTTATAGTATTTAAAAAAATTGTAAGTATATAATCAAATATCTTATTTGAAAATATTGCATAATTGAAACTAAGCATCGTCTAACTTTTCTTTGTTTATTCTACAGAAAACAAGAGCAAAATCCAACAGCTCACATTGAAGGGGCACGCTTTAGAAGGAGAGGAGAGATGGTCTACATATTGTACAGAAAGATGAGAAAACAAAAAAATTTAGCCCTCTCTTTAACCCTTTAAGTGTTAACAATTAAAATGTCTAGGGTTGAGATATAAGAGATTTTGTAGCCATCCTCCCTAAACAAGGTTACAAGTTAGCTATAACTATGGTTTTAAATTAAAGAGAAGTGTAAATGATATAGCTCTAGGTCATAAATAGATTGATGGTGCTAGCCTTCAAGGCACACAAAAAGGCTACCATTTGTAGCATCATCCATTTTTCATTCCATGGCCCAGGCAACATCTGTTTAAAAGAGCATTGATGGAACATATCCATTCACTAGGGGATATGATGCAATAAGTTTTCTATGACTTTGTCTATCATTTCTAATGTATGCTAGATGTGTTGCGACACGCTTTAGATTATAATGTTGTTGCCTAGTATATACTTTAGAGAAGTCTTAAACTAGTTAATAAGCAAATCAAGAAGAACAACGACTACACCAATAATCATTGTTCTTCTTGGGTAAAGACCAATCTGAAGCAAGTACTAAGAAACAAGATGATAAAAGCTTTTGAGAAGATGAGCATTGGTTACTTCTCCTTAATGGAGAAGTATAAAATAGTTATACATTGTGCTCGTACAAATTCCAATAATGTTTTTTCATTTTCCTACGAGGTGACGACTCAAAAGCTACATTATGCAGTAAATCCATCATCAACCTGTGCCAAAAGCCACATCATTTAATTAATGAGTCTTTGGAACTTTTTGCAATTCAAGATAATTAGGTCTATGATTTTTTTGCCAAGATAAGGATGACCTCAATTTGGCAGTCGAGAAGAATCCTTTGCAAGTAGTATTCATCTTGTAAAGGGTATGTGCAATTACTGATATGCCTTATGGTTATAAAGAAATGGGAGCAAAGTATAGCCATGCAGGCAATAGTGTAGTTGGCTTTTGAAGAGCCCTAGCCTATCTATAAGTACAAAGAATCTAAGTTGGTAGAGCTATTAGACTAAACACTACGTAAAGTGGTCATTCATCTAGCTACTAAAGGGCAAGAAGATTAAGAGAATGTTGAGAAGCATGCTAAGGATGAGTAGCTTGTAGATGTTTAGAGTTTGGGATACTCTATCAAATGTAATGACTAGGATGCCATATTAATGTACTGATAATTAAAACCTTTGATAAATATAAGTTCTTTTTCCTTTCTTTCATACTATTCATGTGTCATTCTAATTAATTTTTTTACAATTCTTGATCAATTATTATTATTATACTTTGTTCTTATTAATTTTCAAAAATTCATTGGAATGTTTATCCAATAATTGAGTAAGCTCTAATTTATTAGAGTTAGTTCTCTTTCCTTTATTTTACATTGTACACATGTCATTACAATTAAGCTTCTCAAGTTCTTGACCAATTGTTATTATTTCACTTTGCTCTGGATAATTTTAAAAAGGAGTATTTATCCATTAATGAATTAAGTGATTAGGCTTTCATATATTTAATTGTATACTTTTAAAAGGTATAATCAAGCAAAGAAGAATGTTTATACATTGATATCTTTATGCTTTTAAATTGTCTTTGTTTTATCATTTTTCAGAGATTAATAGTTGCTTGAGTAGAAGGTTTCTATTTTAAAAAGTTTAGCATGATTTAATGCTTCAAGTTTGAACCTCAGAGTTAAAAGATCCAATTTAATGAAGGGTCCCAAATGTAAAGTGTGTAAAGTATGTAGAATATGACTCTTTGTGTTTTTACCTTTCTTCAATATGAAAGTGTCATTGATTGTCTTACATATAATGTCTCTTTTTTGTTCATATGTCCACATATAAAATTTTGGCCTTTATCATGATACTCAAGTAGCAAAGAGGTGGTAGTGTCATTAGTGCAACCGTATGACATTGCCACCTTTGGAAGCTTACTTTTGATATGTTTGACTCAAAACATGCAATTTTAAAATCCTAAAATAAAATAATATGGTCAGCTCTCTCTCACCTTTTGCTATATAGTTCAATTCATAGGGGGGTGGGAAGAGATTAAAGTAGGGGACTATAAATTCGTTAATATCTAGTTCTTTTTGAAGAGAATCTTAAAAGTGGGTAACAAGCAATAGTTCTCATTTAATACACAATAGTGATTTTAGCTTTTCAAGGGATGTGTCAATTTTACGAGCAAAAACAAATGAGCAGGTTTATCCGAGCGTGTTTTTCAAGAGATTTAAAAAATTGTATTTCTTTAGGAAACATGGTTTTTACATGTTTATTTTCACTAGAACTAGATTCCTTTACTATAAAAATATACAGACTAGTCACTCATTCATTTTTACATAACATAAATTTTCTTATTCATAGACATCCCTTTGTACCCCTATTATTACCTAAAAAAGGTGTTGAATAATAATTCCTTTAAGAAACATCCCTCATAATCACTCTCAATGTAATAATATTATACATATGCAATTACTTATTAAACACATTTATATTATATGGCAATATCTTTCTAGTGTTTTTATAGCATAAATAACAAGATATTTATGGACATGTTTCTAAATAAGTTTAAATTACTATAAATAAGTATTAAATTGAGCTTATATATCACTCTCATAAAATACACATAATATTGAATGCTATATATGCAAGATTTTCCAAAATATAACCCCTTAGATGTGCTCAAATGGGGTTTTCTGATCAATTTGAGTGGTTGAATGACTATTTTTGGATATTGGATGTGAAAGTTATGTCACTTTTAAAAGTGCTGTCCAAGGTAGTTTCGCCCGCGAAACTACCTTGGAATACCTACTTCAAAGGGGTTTAACTGGCCAAACTACCTTGATGGCTTGCTTCAATGAGTTTTCTTTGGAGAAACCCTTTCATGAAAATAGGTTGAGAGAGTTTTTCAATGTCACCCCCTATTAAGTAAAAGTTGTAAGAAGGATCATAAGGGCATTTTCATAGAGAAGTCTGCTCTACATGTGGGTTTCTTCAAAAGCCATCCCATTATGTTCTCACCATTCCCAAAGATTCACGTAAAGATTTTTGTATACAATAGGCATTGCTATAATACTTTGCATATTTCTAAGTGAAACTATGTTTTCTTCTGATCCAATTTTGCCATATTTTTGCATAGTTGGAAGGTTTTTTTCCCCTTCGCTCGGAAGATTTCGCTCAAAAAATGCTTGTCCCCACTTTTCACATTGGTCATTGATATTCATTATGAGTAGCTTCACCTCCATTGAACTTCGTTCCCTCTTTTAACTTGAGCACCGTTTGCATCAGCTACTTCGGTATGGGCTTGATTTGCTCAAAGAAATTGTTTGCCTCGGCTTACTTGGCCTTACTCATGACGTAGCTTTGGCCTTGTAGCCAATCTCCATTGGGGAACAATCCATGGCAATCTATGGCCCTATGGTGATTTGTCATCTTCATTCAAGAACTTGATAGTCATCAACACATAAGCTTCACATATGCTTCTTTTACGTAAATTTACTTACCTCAAGCCAATTGGTAGCTATTGGTAGCCAACTTCATTGTGGAGGGGGTTGGATCTTCATTGTCTTAGGCTTCTTAGTGCCTTACTTCCACCATGTTGTTCCTTTATAGGTTCAAGGTTCTTTGCCATTTTTACAGACTCCATCCTACCATCTTCCTTCATTGGCATATCCTAGTGTAGACACTCCCTAGCAAGACTCACCAAAAATTGTAGATAGAAGCTCTCCTAATAGTTGACTTTCATGCATCGCGTTTTGCAAGCAAACGGAGTTATAAGTCATTGTCACCTAGCAACAAGCAAAGAAGTAGATCCACCAATTAACTCCTCTCATTATAGAGTGCCCATCTTTAGGTCCAAGTCCAAATGTGTTGTCTACAATAGGGGTAGGGCCAAATTGTCGAGTTTAGCTTTCCATAGAATCCACCCATTCTATGTGGTCACTTAGTGTAGTTCACCCAATTGATCGTCTTGAAAACTATATGCATGCATTTGAGTGCTTGAAGACTATCATGCTCACTTATCTCCCATGTTACCTCATAGACCAAGTATCTTGTGCCTTCTCGGTATTGCCAAAACACATATTCTTTTAGTTCTTCATATCCCCTCTAAAAATTATCATGGGCTTGGATCATGCATAATCCTATCTGTTACCAAAGGGATCCAAAAATGAAGTGAAGGACTAGATAAAGTGAATGAAGGCGACACCCAATCAAGATACAAATGTGATGAAGTTAGCACACTAAGCAAGAAACAATCAAAAGCCATGCCAATGGGAGAGAGTATAAAAAGGATGAGTGGTCATTGTGAGGAGATAATTCTTGCCATTGTTCTATTGATTCGAGTGGTTTGCTTGTGTACTAGTTCTGGTAGTATTGCTTGTCTACTAGTTCTAGTAGTACTATGGGTTTGAATGATTGGGAGACAGTTGATAGCTTTGTAAGGCAAATACATGTGTGTTAAGTATGGCAATGTCGGCTATAATTGCCTTGCAGAGAATGATTAAGGAATGATTGGAACACCTCTTACGTCTAAACATTTGTTAAGCCTTTAAGTAGTTGGTGTAGGTTCTATCATTATGAATTCACATTTGTATATTTTTCTAATGCGAATGAGCATTTAAAGAAACGAGGAGTGCAACAAATCAACATGCTATAGTCATGGCTTATGAAAATGGCTTGTGGGAGACTCATGGTTGCATCCGCATTCAAACACATGGAATTAGAAGAGATTTCTAGCGTTGGTAGTTAGGATCCTTCACAATACCATGATCATGGAAGACATGTATCTCCTAGTCGAATCTTAATGGACTAATCAAGCTGATTAACCCCAATACCTTGATTCCACTTAAGTTCTTATTATCGTATGGTCACCACTATGCACATAAGTTGCTGTATTAGAGTTCGTTAATGAGATGGCATGATATTTTGAGGTATTGCTTGCCCTCTTGTTGGCTCTAGGACCCACAAGCTTTGTTATGGGTTTGATAAAGTTCATTTTCTCAAATGCTACAACCTCGATGAACATTCAATGGGAAGCTAAGCCGCTTTATGCTTTTTGCACTCCACTTTAGCACACCTTTCCAACCCTCATCTCACTCTGAACCCTAACGTTGTACTTAAAAGTGAGTAGTGCCCAAATAATTTAATCTTCCCAAGCACAAGACATACTAAGGTCTTGCCCTTTCCTTCCCATGGAATTAAGCTAAGATCATCATCACTTGTGTTGGTAGAATTTTGCATCTAGGTAACTTTCCTTGGAGGAAAAAAAGGATGCATGAGTAGAGTGTGTTTTTTAAGTCAAATGCAAAACTATAAGTCAAATGTATGACTTTAAGGTAATTTTCTGGTTTTATGTATGGCACTTTTGAATTTTTTGGTTGGGGGGGGGGAGCATGAAGCTTTTTTCGAAGAGGGATATTATATTTAATTATATGTAGTCTCCACACTCATTTGTGAGCAAGTGGCGAATTCTTCTTGTTAGTGAGGAAATTAATATGTAATGAAGAGTGTGAAGGTTTCCAAGATATTCATGATTTCATAAAGAAAGATTCACAAAGATTCAAGTTAAAGTGGGGGAGAACCGTCCAATTTTGAAGTGGTGCTGAACAACCCATACACGTCTTCTACCTTGTCACCACCAATTTCACTCTCAGCTTTCCTCGAATAGTGCACTTCAACATAAACCCACTACCTCGTGCTAAAAGACCTCCACAACTAAGGAAACATGTCTGTTGGGGTGCTCGCTTTGCAAGGCTCTTTCCATGAGCACATTGCCAGTGAGTGAATTGCTCCCATTCTCTCTCTCTCTCTCTCTCTCTCAGCTACTTTCACTACGCCAGTGAATGATCTTGCTCCGTCTCGGGGTTATACCACTTGTGCTAGCACTGTATTCTAAGTTTGTCTCCTCGGACTGTTATGGGGTAGTCCCGATATACGACAACGAATTAGATAGAAGCTTCCCTTATCAGTATTGGAATACGAGCATATAATCAATCGTTTCTGGTAGACAGCATTAATTTTTAAAGGCTCAGGCTATCTACTATCGTTTAACAGATTCATCATCAATTGTCAGCTATGCCCGTATCTGGTGTTGCTAGCTCATTGAGATTTCACGCTCCCACACATTGCATGCTTTCTGCTTGAGAGATGTTTTACTCAGTTCGCTCACTTCACGCTATTATAATTGCGTTTTTGTCACCTTTCTGTCCCCTCTATCAAATTAAACTAATTGCTGGATAATGATGGGTGAAGACTGTATTTGATCCTCGGTGTCAGCATGCAGTCGACATCTGTCCTTGATCCTTTTTCTTGTCTTTCGTGTCCAACAAAGACTCTGATAAATATTAATTTATTGAAGCTGTTGGCTGTTTCTTGTATTGAAGACAAATTTCTCTTATTACAATATGTTATCAGTAGTGTCAATTGTAGGATTGCAGCAGACTTACATTTGCGTTTTGTTTCCAGTACTCAGAAAGCTTGGAGTGGACGCAATGGAAGTAAGGAAACCTGAACAGCTTGAGGGCCTTTCTGCACTTATTATTCCAGGAGGGGAGAGCACAACTATGGCTAAGCTTGCAGCACATCATAACCTTGTATATGACTGCCCCTCCTGTTTTATCATGCACTACTTTCACATTTCCCCCCCACGCCACCCACCACACCCTTGCACACACGGGAAAGGTTTGACAAAATAAATATACGATTAGATTGCTCTCACAAGATGAGGCTGCTGTGCAAATCAAATTCCAAAACATGCATGAAAGAGAATATTCTAGGGGTGCCAAAAACTGATGGAGCAGAAAAGCATGAGGAAACTCTGGAAAGACCATTCACAGAAGCAATGGCCTCAGCTTTCTATTGCATTTCCATGTCACAATTCTTTACACGCAATATATGTCATTACTTTGTGTCCTTTCATTACTCTAAGGCTTGAGCGGTTTGGTAGGGTGAGGGTTTTTTTAACTACAAGTAGTTATTGATTAAGAGCTCTCAGTTTGGGTTTTGAAGGAGTAGCCATTTAGGATTTGGGTCTTATCTACCACATTTACTTTTCATGGATTAACTCATTCTCCTCGTACACACACACACGAAGCTGCCTACATGCACCGATTTCTCAGTTCCGCCAAGAAGTTATTTAAGGGTACATGACTTAAATGTTCATCCGTATGCATATAGATGCCAATATACACAACTTTCACTGATCAGTGAGTGTTATTTGCGCTTTTGTAATCTCTCTCTCTCTATATGTGTGTGTGTGTGTGTGTGTTGTCTATGTGTCCCGATAGAGAGAGAGAGAGAGAGAGAGAGAGAGAGAGAGAGAGAGAGAGAGAGAGATGATTGTATTAAAGTCCTCTTGAGACCCTTCAGGATCTATGGGACTGGTGATCACTATCAACAAATAGTGATCTTT
The DNA here is from genome assembly GCF_047967505.1 of Dipteris shenzhenensis. NCBI lineage: Eukaryota > Viridiplantae > Streptophyta > Polypodiopsida > Gleicheniales > Dipteridaceae > Dipteris > Dipteris shenzhenensis. The sequence continues at coordinate 40,104,890 of NC_141627.1, read as the reverse complement.
TACATCCGGTTAAGATGAATTATATAGACTGCTAATTAGTTTGTATGTATTGGGCTACTTTGTGTGCTAGCCCAAGTACTTTGTTTTGGTTTTCCAAAACATCTTTTACATAGCTTCCTAGCGTTGTAGCTGGCTGTTCCAATAGATTTTCAGGCTGCCTCTGCTGTCATCATATATTTCTCTGATGTGTGCATGGGCACTGCATCTGAGAGTGAGAGAGAGAGAGAGAGAGAGAGAGAGAGAGAGAGATGTATTAACATCTACGGGAGGCCTTGCGGGCCTATTAGACAAAGTGCAAACCAAAAGTAATTCATACAAGCCTCTATGGGCTGAAGCAAAGGGCTCACTAAGGCGCTTGCTGAATGCTAAAGTGCTAAAGTAGTGAACAAAATAGCAAAGCAGCAAAATAGCAAAATAGCATCAGGTACGCAAAGCTAATGCTCTGAGTACACACACAGGCTCCATGTATCCAGGCATCCCGGTGGCTCTCTAATGGGATGTAAGGAGCTCTCGTATTTGTGTCTGTCAAGCTGTCTCTTGAGGTGGCGGAGGGCATGGTCTCCTCGATCTCTAAATCTGATGGGCTACGCCAAGGGTGACGCCTCGTCTTTGGCGGTCTCCTCTGAAGAGGACTGAGATAGACTGGACCTCGATTGTGTGCTCTGGCTACTCTCCGTGCCACACGTGGAATGTGCGCCTCTCGTCTGGCAGCATCGTGGCGGTGGCGCTCATTGTTAATCTATGATGCCCTCATCTCATCTAGCTCCTCTTCCTCGGCCTCCCTGGGAGCTTGGCTTAGGTGCATAGAAGTCTATGACATGTGTCTGTGCTTGGTCGATCTCGATGACCTGTGGCATCGCCCCCTATTGTTCTCTGGTATGTTGCATTAGTATATGTCTGTGTTGTCACATCTCAATCAAATAGAGCCCAACACAAACCTGGTCGGGGAAATGGATCAGCCATGTAAGCGGACCAAAGCCATGCTCCTCTTGAAAGAGGCAGTGATACCGTTCCCGTTTCTCATAATAGACTAGGCAGAGACATATAAAGTGCTTCTCTGTCTCAACCTCTCCCATCGTGCATAGTCTGAAGATCCTCCGCTCTCTGGGCATGCCTGTAGCTCTCCTTGCCTCAATCCTCAGTTGATGTGACGAAACTCGCAACTGTCCCATGGCAATCATCAGTGCATGTGAGACTCTACTATCTTCGAGATATTGAGGTTTGATGACGAGACCATACTCCGAGACCCTCAGGAAGTGGTCATGGTAGAATTGGACCTTGGTGGGGAACTCGTGGTCCCCCAAGCCTGAGACGCATGAAGTTGGAGGAGATCCAATCGTATGATACGGTTGATCTCATCTCGTGGGATTAGCTTGGGTGGTGCATCCATGCTGTACTTGAAGAGGGGAAGTCCGTCTTTCTAAATTCCATGGCTATCAAACCATGTGGACACTTGTGCATACCATGCTATATCAACACCGCTCTCTGCCAGTTGCCTAGAAGACTGCCTAGAAGACTGTAGTGCTAGCCTCGGTGATCTCCACTGGGGTAAGGCCCAAATCCGATGGGGGACCAAGGGCTTACTCAAGATCATCCTAGATCCCATAGTTACCTGCAGCCTCTCAATTCTCTTCCGCTCTGTTGCTGAAATGTCTTCCCCAAAAAGGTGCTGCATTCGTGGCAATTAGTTTCACCAAGGTGTGTCAAAAAGCCCTTTGTCGGGGGGTCCTGGAAGTGTGCCTGGAAGCACTGCCTCTCTAGTCAGGCCAGAGCACCCCGCCGTCGTGTAAGTCGTGTTGTAGCTGCATGGGTCATCGTGAAAACTGGTCCGGTGAACATTGCCCCTATATATGTGTAAGACTGCACTATCTCCATTGGCTCATCTCTATATGTAGGATTCCCTCCACAAAAGGATCCGATCATCTCATCCATCTTGTGTATGCAGAAATCCCGCTTCTTATGCCGTGTCACTCAACGTGAGATCCGCTGTGCCTCTGGTGAAGTCAAATGTCCCAATGCTCGCTCATGCGTGAGGTGGGATCTCATCTCTCTGCACTCGTCTTCAAACGAAGGGTGTTGGGGCATCTTCCTATCTAGGACACGTGCAGATCGAGTCGTGGGAAAGGATCTGGTGGCAGCAACCTGTATCAGGGAGACAAGGGTATCTGAGGCATGAGCAAGGTCCATCCTATCTCCAAGTAGGGCTGGAAGCTCTGAGGCCAAGTGGCTCAGGCCAAGAGCACGATCAAAATGGATCTGAACATGAGTTGGTGCAAGGCGGCCCTCCTTGTGATTGGCATGGTGGCCAAGATTCAAAAGGCTAGATATGAGTGGTCGGCATTGAGTGGAGGAGAGGGCATAGTAGAATGGCGTATTGGTGAGGTAAAAGCTAGTGGACCCAATTGTTAGTCCAGTGTGCTTCTTCCCCCATCATGTGGGAAACAAGTGAGCCCACCAGATGATGGCCATCTCCAGAGACTGTTATATATGATTAAGTCATGGATAGCCCCCGACTAGTAGTTGTCATGCTGTCACTGGTGCATCTGGTGACTGCCTCACTTTCCCCAGCTCTATAGCATCTATCTCCCGTACTATGAGGGAATCATCATCGAAATCTAGCCAGCCAACTTGTCTGTCCCCAATACGTGTATTGAAGTCACCAAGGAGGAGAGTATCCCCCTGTCTGGAGAGTTGCATGATGTCATCATCAATAGTCTCATATGGGCTGTGCTCCTCTGTGGTGACTTCTCATGCATAAGATGATGTATCTGGGGGGAAGTAACGCACTGCGACAAAATCCGGACGTGTATCCGGTAGCTGACAATTGTCTGTCCCCAATACGTGTATTGAAGTCACCAAGGAGGAGAGTATCCCCTTATCTGGAGAGCTCCATGATGTCATCACCAATAGTCTCATATGGGCTGTGCCCCTCCGTGGTGACTTCTCATGCATAAGATGATGTATCTAGGGGGAAGTGACACACTGCAACGAAATCCGGACGTGTATTTGGTAGCCGAACTCGCCACCCACATATGTCGTGCATGCTCCTCTCTCCGGATCACAGATATGAGTGGTCTCAGGTGTGCTCTAAAAAGGACAGCCACGCCTCCGGACCCCCATATGCCACAGTCTCCCCTCATCTCCTTCCAATGGGCTGATTCCCAGATGTATCCCGTCACTGTTGGCAGCCCTCTTTCCAGGCTTTCGTGTGTCTTGATGTAGAAGACCATGTCTCTGTCGGTGTATGTTTCCAAGAAACCCCAAGGATTGGACCAAAGGGTACCATTGCAATTCCACATTGCTACTTTCAGCCCCTTTTGTGCACCCAGCCCATTGGTCCGACACCGTCATAATTCCCCATCTTCTTTCTCCTCCTTGTCTGCTCTCTCCCTAATGATCACTCTACCATCTCTGTAGGCAGCCCATTTCCTGGCTTCTCTGGCTGCCATAACACGTACCATGCCTTCCCTTCGATGTTCCTGCTGCAGGAGTGTGAGCACCTAGGTATATTTTGGTCCCTTTCAGAGTTGCCGTCATGCTCATGAGGGTAGATCTATCCATTGCTGTCCGGAGTTTCAACACTAATGGTCTTGTGGGTAGCTCCGTTTTGCCAAGTCTCCAAGCTGTCTCGCGTGTGAGGTTAACGCCCATCTTAGTGAACAAATTTTGGGCATCTGCCATTGGAGTATCTCCCACTGTTAAGCTTCTCACTAAGACATTCATTGCCTTGCTGGTTCTCCTTTTCTCTTCCTCCAAGGTCTCAGAAATAAGCACTTTCTTGGGGGCTGCAGATCCCTTTTACACCACTACTGTCCATTCGAGCATCTCCTCTTTCCTTTTGGTGAGCTGTTGTGCAAATTCAGCTTGCTTACCTACCATTCATGGTGGCCTGCATGGTAACCATCTCTCTCTTAAGAGTCTCATTTTCTGCTTTTAGCTCTTTCATGGCCTTGCTGCCCCCTTCTGAGCTTGCTTGCGTGTCTTTCATTTGCTGTAATTCAATCCCAAGTGCCTGCACCTTATCTTGTAGCTTGACTTTCTCACTTACCCATCTTGCTTTCTCCTTCTCCCATTCATCTGTCTTGGCCTTTTCCTTCCTCCACTCTTCTTGTACTTTCCCTCCTTGTTTCTTGATCTCGGCTAGTGTCTTGTCCACGAGCTTTCTCAGCCTGCAAGGCCAAAATTGTAGCCTCCAAGCTGCCAATTTTTTTCTATCAGCACGAGGCATATCTTGTTGAGGCAGGTGATCACATTGAGGTACTCTTGTGTGCTGTTACTGTTGGTAGGGCTGCCATGGCTGTTGCCAAGGCTTGATTTCCCCAAATATCTTCCTCATATCCTCTTGTAGACATTTTACCAGGTAGCTTTGAGATTCATTGTGACATACATGTTTCTTGATTTTCTTGACGTTCCCCTTTTCTGTGTATGCAGGTCCTGCAGCTCCTTGTCGGTATTGGAGTGGTTCTTCAGCGCTCTAAGGGGGGTGGTGCGGCAGCCAAGGCGGCTTGAGCAGGCTGCCCAAAGCAACCTCACAGCAGGCTGGCCTGCTTGATGGCCTCCAACAGCAAGGCGGCTCACAAGGCAGCCCTTGGTGGTCCTCGCAGCAGCGTGGTTTGCAAGAGGCCACAATGGGCTGCTGCCTATCCACGACCACAGGTGCAGTAAGGAGAGGGTCCCTGAAACCGGTCTCTAATCACTCAGAGGGCAGTGGAACTAAACCTTTAATCACTTCAGCACTTATTTACAGCTCACAAAGCATATATCACAACCATTAACCATTGCATGATCACCATTTGGCATTTACCCATTTGTTCACAAACAAAACCACTGAAAAAGGGATGGAGGCTAGAATGCCTCTGCTCAACAAACATAGACAAGTGCACCCGATTGGCCCCAAACACTGTGGCGCCCCTTTTGGTATTTCTTTATATTTCACAGTGACATGATTACAAGTTACATTTGGGAGACCTTCCTTGCAATTGAGCACGCAGCCCCAATTCACTGAGCCTTCACAAGGCTTTCAAGCATAGAATACCATCACATAAGTGCACTTAACCCATAGGCTCAACCCAAAGGCATTGTCTTTTCCGAGTGCAATTCCATTGGCTGTCCGGATGCAATCACACTGCACCCCAACTGCACTCTCTTTGAGTGGTTTCCTGTCATCCTGCTTCAACATGTATCCACTTGCTTGGTACTATTTCTTTTTGTTTTTCAATAGTATGCTTATTAAGAAATGAAATGTTTTCCTTCTGTTCAGTTACGGACAATGGGGACTAGGTCTAGCATTTGAGGGTGGACCCCCTTGCTTGGGGTTATGGGCATTAGTGACCCACAAGAGTGATGGCCTCTCTTTGAGAGGGACATCTAGAAACCACACCCCACCTGAGTACCCAAACATGGGACCAATCAAATGCACAGATTGCATACCGACCTAGGAACCATTCAAGAGAATGTTCCCTGAGCTTTGGGTGTGGGCCTGGCAGCATGCCAAGAGTAATGGAGATACAAGATAAGACGACAAACAAATGAGCTCAGCATGGCTCAATTATGACCTTAGAGTACGTCAATAGATAGTCTAAGCTGTTAGGAACCCGTATGTGCGATCAGAATTAAATTCTGACAACTTTGAAATTTTAGGGTTTTTGGGAGTGACGTGGCAGCTGACACGTGGCAGACTGCCACTTGGAATCTGAGCTGGCAGGTCAGTCCACCTGTCCCACACATGTGGCAGCATGCATGGCAAGTGGCAGGGCATGCAGGCCAAGTGTTTGGCCCCAAATCTGGTAGATTTAGGGCAAGTGGTGGGCTGTCCTCTTTGGGACTGCAGCCCACCAAAAATCTGGGACAAGTGTCCACCTTCCACTCTAGGCCTAGGAGGGGGGCTGAGCCTATAAAAGAAGACCTCTCCCCTTCATTCCACACATGAAAATTTCGTCACTTTTCTTCTCCCTCCTTTTAGATGATGCAGCAAAACCTCTCCAGCTCCTTGGGTGCAGCCAGCTTCTCCCCAGGCCATTCTCTCACCTCAGCAGCACTTTCTCTCTCTACAACAGCACATTCTCTCTCTACAGTTCCAGCCCCTCCTCTCCAGAAATCTGCCCCCTCTCAGCTCTTCTGGAACAGCAGCAGCATCCTCTCTCCTTCACCTAGCCTGGAGCAGCCACAGCCCCTTTCTCTCTCCTGCTGCAGTCTCTCTCTACTGCAGAATTTCTCTCTCTACTGTTCCAGCCCATTTCCCTTGCAGAAATCTGCCTTTCTGTGCACCTCTGGAACAGCAGCAGCTCCTCTCTTACATCTCCTCCCTTGGGATCAGCATAGGCACTCTCTCTCTACAGCTATCACTCCATAAAAGCTTTCTCTCTCTAGCCTACAGGCTGTTTTTCTAAGCTGTTCTCATTCCAGCCCCATTTCCACACTCTCCTCACCCAAGGTAGCTTCAGAGGCATCAAGGACTTCATCTACAAAAGGGCCAAGTCACGAAGGGAGCCTGTACTGTCAAGTTTATCTCATTTACAGCACTATTTCATGTTGTTTCTACTATCTTTCTAGAAACTAGTGTTTGTCTCTAATGTTGGATGTAAGTGGTGATTGTTGCAGGCTTCTTCCTTGTGGATTGGGCAAGCCAAGAGCTGAAACCTGAGCTTGGAGTCCTCCTTTTTGTTGTCTACCTTGTACATATGCTCTTGAGTCTTGTATCTAGGTCCTAGGTTTTCACTGAGTTCATCAGTTTGGAAGGTGCATTGCACCTTGGTCTTGTATCTCCATTTTCAAGAATAAAGTGAGCCTGGATAAGGGGGGGGGCCCGTCTTGGCCCCTCAATCATATTGCATTCTCCAATGATGTCACTTTGTGTTTAAGCTGTATAAGTCTTAATTCCAGCTTAATTGCAAACTCTTAAGTTCAAGTATATGTGTTTGGCAACTCGCAATCAACTCATTCAAATGCCTCTGCAAAATCCGTTGTTTGAATTGATAGAAAGCACCGAGTAGTTTACATTGGTATCAGAGCTTAGGCAGTGGTCCTGTACTCTGTGCTTTCTCTTGTTGAGTCTCTCCTTCATTGAGTTATCTTGTCATCATGGCAGCCAATGAACCTGACCCTCCTCCTAACCTGCATGAGTTGAGTGCTCTCTTGGCAAACATTGCTCAACAGGTTCAAGTGCTGGAAAGCAGCCAAGAAGGAACTCATGACATAGGGCCCCAATCCCAAGGAAGAGGCCGTGCGGACAACACCAACTCCAACAAGGAGGGAAGATCATCCTCTTCTTCCCCTCCTCGAGGTAGACGGCGTCATCGGAGTTCATCTCCTTCGAGACGTCCACGGAGACGAAGGTATGCAAAGCATAAGGTACCTCTTGGAGATAAGCTCTTCAAGTTTACCAAGTACAAGGGAGAGGACAAGCCCGAGGTCTTGCTGGCCTGGATCCGAGACCTCGAGTATTTCTTTGAGGGGGACTAGTACGAAGACAAGGCGAAGATCCGGTTTGCCGTCCTGCACATGCAAGACCGTGCTTCACTCTGGTGGGCAGCTATGGTCAACACTGGACAGCAAGCCCACACCTGGAAGCACTTCAAGAAGAACTTGATGAGGCACTTCTTGCCTAAGGAGTTTAAGAGAGATACAATGGTGCAGTGGGACATCCTCCGCCAACGCCAAGAAGAGAAAGTCAGTGAGTATGTTGATCGTTTTTGGGATACTTTGTTAAAAGTTCAAGCATTCAGTAGGAAGGATAAAAAAGAGCAGCAAAGGAAGTTCTTTGCTGGCCTACGGTATATCGTTCAGCTTGAGGTGGACATTGCCACTCCTACTTCTCTCGAAGACACCATCAACATCGCCTTGAAGGTGGAGAAGAAACAATCTTTCTCCAACAAGCGGAATGGCAGCAACAACAAGCGGAAGTCCCAGGGAACCTCTTCCAAGGAACAAAAGGATAAGGAGACAGCAAAGGACGCACCAAAAGAGCAAAAGTCAGCCAGCCAGCCTCCTTCGAAGAAAGCAGCCCGCACTTTCAGCTCATTGTCTCCACAACAGAAGCAAAAGTATTACTCCGAAGGGCGGTGTTTCAAGTGTGGCGATCGAGGCCACAACTTCTACGAATGCCCTCAAGCTGCCAAAAACAACAGCAACAAAGAAGCAGCCCTCAAAAAGCCAGTTTTGGTAGTCAACAAGGTGGAAGCACCTCCGGAAAAGGGAGCTGTAAACGACACCCATAGTTTGTTGAAAACATGGGGTCAGGTAAAGGATCAATCCGCTTTGTTTTTGTTCGATAGTGGAGCTACTCACAACTTTATTTCTCATGAGATGGCACAGAACTTGGGGATAGCCCCAGAGGATAAAGGAGAAGCCTTGGAGGCAACTGCAGCCTTCAAGAACCAAGAAGAGAAGGTGTACCCCATCATCGGCAAGCTTCGGGTACACATCCAGGGGTACTTGGATCATCTACCCTTCATGGTGGCACCACTTCAAGGATCAGATGTAATTCTCGGCATGCCCTGGCATAAGCAAGTCAACCCCCGAATCGATTATGTGAAGAATATTCTAACCCTCCAACATAAGGGTAGAGATGTGAGCATTACAGCGGGAGTTTCAGGAAACAACATTCCTATGGTAAGTCATGCACGATCTCCCAATTTGCTTAAGAAAGGAGTATGTTCTTTTCTAGTGTTTGTACGCGATAAGCAACCAAGTGAAGAAAAGTCAGATCCTCTCACAAAAGAAAGATTAGATTTCCTTCAGGAATTCTCTAGTTGCTTCTCTCAGCAACTTCCTAGTGACCTCCCTCCTGAGAGACCAGAGGATCACAAAATTGACATAGTTCCAGGGTCTTCACCTCCAAATAGACCCCCATATAGAGTTAGTCAATCTCAACAAGATGAAATCTTCAAGCAAGTCCAAGAACTCTTGGACAAGGGATTGATCCAACCCAGTAGTTCTTCTTTTTGCTCTCCTGTCTTACTAGTCCAAAAGAAGGATAAAACCTTCAGGATGTGCATAGACTATAGAGCCTTAAACAAACAGACGGTTAAGAATCGTTTCCCAATTCCTCGTATAGACGATATCTTTGATCGTTTAGGAGGATTTGAAATTTTCAGCCGCATAGATCTTAAGAGTGGCTACCATCAGGTACGAGTTGTACCTGAGGACATTCATAAAACAGCCTTCCGAACCACATTTGGGCTGTATGAATATATGGTAATGCCATTTGGCCTTACTAATGCCCCAGCCACGTTCAATCGACTGATGGAACGGTTGTTCAGGAACTATAGACAGTTCACTGCCGTCTTCTTTGATGACATCCTCATTTTCAGCAAGAATGAGGAAGAGCATAAGGAACATCTAAAGATTGTATTTCAAATCTTAGCTGAAAATGCTCTTTACATCAATGAGAAGAAAAGTGAGTTCTTTCTTCCTGAGATTCACTATCTTGGTCACATTATCTCACGAGAAGGTGTCCGTATGGACCCAGCCAAGATACAGACAATTGTAGAGTGGCCTGACTTAAAGAATGCCCATGAGGTAAGGTCTTTTCTAGACCTATGCTCATATTACCGAAGGTTTATTTGGCATTTTGCTGAACTTGCAGCCCCTCTACATGATCTCACTAAGAAAAATCTAAAGTTCAAATGGACCCAAAAAGAAAAGGGCTCTTTTAATGCTCTAAAGCATGCCCTGACTACAGCTCCTGTACTTATCATTCCTGACTTAAGGAAACCATTCCTAGTAGCAGCTGATGCCAGTGGCGATTGCCTTGGGGCTTCTCTTACCCAGGATGGTCATGCTGTGGCCTTTGAAAGCCGACGACTAAGAGATGCTGAACTTCATTATGATATCTATGAAAAAGAACTCTTAGCTGTAATTCATGCTCTCAAACTTTGGAAACATTATCTTTTAGGGATAGATTTTCTTGTAAAAACTGATCATGAAAGTCTTAAATATTTTCTAACTCAACCTCTGATCAGAGAGAGACATATGAAATGGTCTACCTTTCTGCAATCATTTCATTTTCAGATACAATATACTCCTGGAAAAGAGAATGTAGTGGCTGATGCCCTTTCTCGTAGACCACGGCTTCACCATATTTCAGTTTCCTATCATGATGAGCTAACAGCCCTCAAAGAATTCTATGAGGGAGATGCTGATTTTGCTCAGCCATGGGCACATTTGAAAGATGGAGGCACCCATCATGCCTACCACATCAGGGATGGCTATTTATTCATGGAGAACAAACTATGTATCACAAAGCAGCTTAGATCTAAAGTGATGGAGGAAAGCCATAACCCACCCTATGCTGGTCATAGGGGTATTGTGGCCACCTTTTCAGCCATGGATAAATTTTTCTACTGGCCTAACATGAAAAAGGACACTGCTGCCTACATTTTAGCTTGTCTCGCATGTCAAAAAGCTAAGTATGAGAGAGGAAAACCCAAGGGTTTACTTCAGCCCCTACCCATTCCCCCTACCCATTCCTGAGAGACCATGGGAACACATCACCATGGACTTCATTACAGGAATTCCCAGGACCAATCAAAATCATGATTTGGGTGATAGTAGATCGATTCAGCAAGCAAGCCCACTTCATTCCTTGCAGAAAGAATCTCAAGGCACCTGAAGCTGCCCATTTATTTATTAGACACATCTTTAGACACCACGGCATGCCCAAGTCTATAGTATCAGATAGAGACTCAAAGTTCACTAGTAACTTCTGGCAGGCTTTATTTGAGAACCTTGGAACTCTTCTAAGTTTCTCCTCAGCTTTTCATCCTCAAACGGATGGCCAAACTGAAGTTACGAATAGTACACTCTTGGATTTGCTGAAATTTTATGTGCATGACCAGCAAACCTTTTGGGAGAAATTCCTTCCTCTTGTGGAGTTTGCTTATAACAACACAATTCATTCCTCCACTGGAAAAGCTCCTTTCGAAATTGTATATGGTAGATCTTTACCAACTCCACTCATGCAAACAAAAGAGAAAATCTTTGCCGCTGATCAATTCGTGGAGGATTATGACTCTGCTTATGCCACGGTTCGAGCAGCCATTCAAAAGGCACAGGAGAAACAAAGAGCAGCTGCAAATAAAAGACGGAGGGCGTTTGCAGTGAAAGAAGGCCAATGGGTCTTATTGAAATTTGAGAAAGCCCGGTTAAAAACCAAAGTGGGCAAAAAGCGCATCTACTAGAACTTGCGTTTGTTCTTTCCACTCGTTTCGGTAACTGTGGTTGCCTTGGTACCGGCCATGGTATCATCATATATGCACGCATATGTCATGGCCTCCTGCAATGTTGTGCACTTGTTATTCTTAATCTGTAACTTATAGGAGTCTGGCAAACCATCCACGAAAAAACCTAACAAGGTTACAGGATCCATTTTAGTGGCCCTGGTTTGCAGATCCCTAAATCTTTGAAGATAAACTTCAAAAGTTAAATTCAATTTTGACATATCGAGGGCCTTGAGCTTGCCGACGATATCGTAGTCATCTTCCTTCTTCAGGAACTCCTTCCTGAAGATACCCTCAAATTCTGTCCAAGTATCAGGCTTAGGCTGGAGTTCTTTCCACCAAAGCAAGGCTTTACCTGACATAAACCCTGCTGCTAGCTGAATCTTTTTCTCATCTGGATAGGGGTGAAATTGGAAGTGTACCTGCCACTTGTGCAACCAAGTGTCAACTACCTCCTTTGTTCTTGATTTTTGGTCACCTGGAAAGGGATCCGGAGTGATATTCGGGCCTAGCACGGAAGCCATGGCATCCACATGCGTGAGTGCCTGAACCGTGCTAGCCAGAAGAGTCAGAGTTGCTTGTATCCCCTGGAGTTGCTGTGTCAACCCCGATTGATTAGCATTGACTTGCTCAAATTTACCATCAAGAGCAGTCGTAAACTCACTGAAGGCTTTCTTAGTTATCAGGTCGTCATAGAGACCCTGATCATCCTCTCCCACTGGAGTGTAATCTAAGTCCTGCTCTCCCATAGTGAACTCGGGATTTGGAGCATCAGACATGGCTGAAATCTGATTTGATTACGTACGGAGAGAAATAACTGACTGAAACGAAGCACAGAGGAAGATGGAGCAGAAGAAAACCGTCCCGAATGAAGCTGACGGAAGGAGATGCTGAAATCTGGCGAATCGGAAGACCCAGAGTCACGGAGCCTCCCCGAACCCGCAAACCGGATGCGCAGGCTGCAGTAGAAACTGTACGGTCTGCTGACGTGGCCTATACGGCTGCTGGCGCAGGCCGTACGGTGGCTGCAGGTACTGGCGCAGTCTCTGTTCGGTGCAGCAGCAGGTACAGGAGCTGGCGGAACAGTCCGTACAGGCTGTACGGCTGTCGCTGAAGCTGTACGGACTGTTGCAGAGGCTTCGGGAACCGTGCAGGGCTGACGCAGGCAAGGGCAGATGCAGGGAAGCTGATCGAAACAGGGCGATGCTGACGCAGGCTGTACGGACGAGGCTGGCTGGGCACAGATATCGAGGTAGAGGCTCGAATCTTGGGGCTGCTTGTGGGTAGCCTAGCACCCAGCCCCCACCTATATAGGGTGCAGGGCTGCCTGATTTGGAAGCTGGGCTTCCAAAAAAGGCCAAGCCCCTCCAGCTTTGGAGGGGTGCTTTTTCGAAAAAAGCACCTCCCTCCTGCGCAGGCTGCACGCAGCCCTAGGCGCAGGTTGTTCGCAGCCTGTTGCGCAGGCTGTGGACAGCCTATTGCGCTGGCTGTGGACAGCCTATTACACAGGCTGTCCAACCTCTATTGCCTCGTCTACTCCGCCCCTTCCTAGGCTCTGCATCCCTTCCTCCCTTGCTGTCTATTTCCTGCACATCCCTCCTACCTTTCTGCTCTATTACTCCTCCCTCTAAACTTCTCTCCGAAGCCTTCAGAGATTTCGATTCTCTCTCACTCCTATTCTTCTTTCTTTTCCAGATCTTTCTCCACCCCTTCTACCCCAGGTAGCCAGCAAAAAACGTAGCAGGAAATTTCAAATTTTAGGGCATACCTGGAAGAGAAATCCGTCAAAATTCTCGCATCAGAAGTTCCTACCTCAGGAGTTGGCTCTGATACCAACTGACACGTCCCAGCACTCCTGAAACCCCTGATCTGCAAAATAACCACACACAACATCAGAACTGAGCAGGCTGCTCACCACCCAACCGTGACATCTACGGGATGTGATCCCGAATCAGAAGATGTCCCCTCCGAGCCACAAGCTGAGCTACTGGCACGAACTCCCAATCAGATCCTAACCAGCCTGGTGTCCCATACCACCAGGTGGCGCTGTGAAGCCCTGGATCTGCCACTGGGCCTTGGGCTACGCTAGGATGCAGGCGCGCGTCCGCGACACAATCCAGGATCAGACCTAGCACCTAGGAACGAGACTTGCTCCCAACTGCACTCTGAGAACTGAACCCCCTGGGCCTCTTTTATAGACTCGGGCCCCGGCGCCAAAAATAGCGAAGACCTATAAATAGTTCGTACCCTTGCCACTCAACCCGAGAATCAAGCCTGCCTAGCTCTAAGCCTCCCCAGGCTAACCTGAGCTAGTTCTGTGTACCTAGTACACGTCAGATACCAATCCGTGCACATGACATACTGACACGTCCCAGCACTCCTGAAACCCCTGATCTGCAAAATAACCACACACAACATCAGAACTGAGCAGGCTGCTCACCACCCAACCGTGACATCTACGGGATGTGATCCCGAATCAGAAGATGTCCCCTCCGAGCCACGAGCTGAGCTACTGGCACGAACTCCCAATCAGATCCTAACCAGCCTGGTGTCCCATACCACCAGGTGGCGCTGTGAAGCCCTGGATCTGCCACTGGGCCTTGGGCTACGCTAGGATGCAGGCGCGTCCGCGACACAATCCAGGATCAGACCTAGCACCTGGGAACGAGACTTGCTCCCAACTGCACTCTGAGAACTGAACCCCCTGGGCCTCTTTTATAGACTCGGGCCCCGGCGCCAAAAATAGCGAAGACCTATAAATAGTTCGTACCCTTGCCACTCAACCCGAGAATCAAGCCTGCCTAGCTCTAAGCCTCCCCAGGCTAACCTGAGCTAGTTCTGTGTACCTAGTACACGTCAGATACCAATCCGTGCACATGACACTTGGGCATGCCGTGGTGTCTAAAGATGTGTCTAATAAATAAATGGGTAGCTTCAGGTGCCTTGAGATTCTTTCTGCAAGGAATGAAGTGGGCTTGCTTGCTGAATCGATCTACTATCACCCAAATCATGTCATGATTTTGATTGGTCCTGGGAATTCCTGTAATGAAGTCCATGGTGATGTGTTCCCATGGTCTCTCAAGAATGGGTAGGGGCTGAAGTAAACCCTTGGGTTTTCCTCTCTCATACTTAGCTTTTTGACATGCGAGACAAGCTGAAATGTAGGTAGCAGTGTCCTTTTTCATGTTAGGCCAGTAGAAAAATTTATCCATGGCTGAAAAAGTGGCCACAATACCCCTATGACCAGCATAGGGTGGGTTATGGCTTTCCTCCATCACTTTAGATCTAAGCTGCTTTGTGATACATAGTTTGTTCTCCATGAATAAATAGCCATCTCTGATGTGGTAGGCATGATGGGTGCCTCCATCTTTCAAATGTGCCCATGGCTGAGCAAAATCAGCATCTTCCTCATAGAATTCTTTGAGGGCTGTTAGCTCATCATGCTAGGGAACTGAAATATGGTGAAGTCGTGGTCTACAAGAAAGGGCATCAGCCACTACATTCTCTTTTCCAGGAGTATATTGTATGTGAAAATGAAATGATTGCAGAAAGGTAGACCATTTCATATGTCTCTCTCTGATCAGAGGTTGAGTTAGAAAATATTTAAGACTTTCATGATCAGTTTTTACAAGAAAATCTATCCCTAAAAGATAATGTTTCCAAAGTTTGAGAGCATGAATTACAGCTAAGAGTTCTTTTTCATAGATATCATAATGAAGTTCAGCATCTCTTAGCCATCGGCTTTCAAAGGCCACAGTATGACCATCCTGGGTAAGAGAAGCCCCAAGGCAATCGCCACTGGCATTAGCTGCTACTAGGAATGGTTTCCTTAAGTTAGGAATGATAAGTACAGGAGCTGTAGTCAGGGCATGCTTTAGAGAATTAAAAGAGTCCTTTTCTTTTTGGGTCCATCTGAACTTCAGATTTTTCTTAGTGAGATCATGTAGAGGAGCTGCAAGTTCAGCAAAATGCCAAATAAACCTTCGGTAATATGAGCATAGGCCTAGAAAAGACCTTACCTCATGGGCATTCTTCAAGTCAGGCCACTCTACAATTGTTTGTACCTTGGCTGGCTCCATACGGACACCTTCTCGTGAGATAATGTGACCAAGATAGTGAATCTCAGGAAGAAAGAACTCACTTTTCTTCTCATTGATGTGAAGAGCATTTTCAGCTAAGATTTGAAATACAATCTTTAGATGCTCCTTATGCTCTTCCTCATTCTTGCTGAAAATGAGGATGTCATCAAAGAAGACGGCAGTGAACTGTCTATAGTTCCTGAACAACCGTTCCATCAGCCAATTGAACGTGGCTGGGGCATTGGTAAGGCCAAATGGCATTACCATTTATTCATACAGCCCAAATGTGGTTCGGAAGGCTGTTTTATGAATGTCCTCAGGCTTGATGGCATTCCTCTTTGATTGAGCAGCTCTATGTTGTTCATCGAGTTGATGTTGTTTGTTGCGCCATCACTCTTAAGATCTATGCGGCTGAAAATTTCAAATCTTCCTAAACGATCAAAGATATCGTCTATACGAGGAATCAGGAAACGATTCTTAACCGTCTGTTTGTGTAAGGATCTATAGTCTATGCACATCCTAAAGGTTCTATCCTTCTTTTGGACTAGTAAGACATGAGAGCAAAAAGGAGAACTACTGGGTTGGATCAATCCCTTGTCCAAGAGTTCTTGGACTTGCTTGAAGATTTCATCTTGTTGAGATTGACTAACTCTATATGGGGGTCTATTTGGAGGTGAAGATCCTGGAACTATGTCAATTTTGTGATCCTCTGGTCTCTCAGGAGGGAGGTCACTAGGAAGTTCCTGAGAGAAGCAACTAGAGAATTCCTGAAGGAAATCTAATCTTTCTTTTGTGAGAGGATCCGACTTTTCTTCACTTGGTTGCTTATCGCGTACAAACACTAGAAAAGAACATACTCCTTTCTTAAGCAAATTGGGAGATCGTGCATGACTTACCATAGGAATGGTGTTTCCTGAAACTCCCGCTGTAATGCTCACATCTCTACCCTTATGTTGGAGGGTTAGAATATTCTTCACATAATTGATTCGGGGGTTGACTTGCTTATGCTAGGGCACGCCGAGAATTACATCTGATCCTTGAAGTGGTGCCACCATGAAGGGTAGATGATCCAAGTACCCCTGGATGTGTACCCGAAGCTTGCCGATGATGGGGTACACCTTCTTTTCTTGGTTCTTGAAGGCTACAGTTGCCTCCAAGGCTTCTCCTTTATCCTCTGGGGCTATCCCCAAGTTTTATGCCATCTCATGAGAAATAAAGTTGTGAGTAGCTGCACTATCGAACAAAAACAAAGCGGATTGATCCTTTACGTGACCCCATGTTTTCAACAAACTATGGGTGTTGTTTATAGCTCCCTTTTCTGGAGCTGCTTCCACCTTGTTAACTACCAAAACTGGCTTTTTGGGGGCTGCTTCTTTGTTGCTGTTGTTTTTGGCAGCTTGAGGGCATTCGTAGAAGTTGTGGCCTCGCTCGCCACACTTGAAACACCGCCCTTAGGAGTAATACTTTTGCTTCTATTGTGGAGACAATGAGCTGAAAGTGCGGGCTGCTTTCTTTGAAGGAGGCTAGCTGGCTGACTTTTGCTCTTTCGGTGCGTCCTTTGCTGTCTCCTTACCCTTTTGTTTCTTGGAAGAGGTTCCCTGGGACTTCCGCTTGTTGTTGCTGCCGTTCCGCTTGTTGGAGAAAGACTGTTTCTTCTCCACCTTCAAGGCGATGTTGATGGTGTCTTCGAGAGAAGTAGGAGTGGCAATGTCCACCTCATGCTGAACGACATACCGTAGGCCAGCAAAGAACTTCCTTTGCTGCTCTTTTTTATCCTTCCTACTGAATGCTTGAACTTTTAACAAAGTATCCCAAAAACGATCAACATACTCACTGACTTTCTCTTCTTGGCGTTGGCGGAGGATGTCCCACTGCACCATTGTATCTCTCTTAAACTCCTTAGGCAGGAAGTGCCTCATCAAGTTCTTCTTGAAGCGCTTCCAGGTGTGGGCTTGCTGTCCAGTGTTGACCATAGCTGCCCGCGAGAGTGAAGCACGGTCTTGCATGTGCAGGACGGCAAACCGGATCTTCGCCTTGTCTTCGTACTTGTCCCCCTCAAAGAAATACTTGAGGTCTCTGATCCAGGCCAGCAAGACCTCGGGCTTGTCCTCTCCCTTGTACTTGGTAAACTTGAAGAGTTTATCTCCAAGAGGTACCTTATGCTTTGCATACCTTCGTCTCCGTGGATGTCTCGAAGGAGATGGACTCCGATGACGCCGTCTACCTCGAGGAGGGGAAGAAGAGGATGATCTTCCCTCCTTGTTCGAGTTGGTGTTGTCTGCACGGCCTCTTCCTTGTGAGTGCTAAGGGAGAGAGAGCAGAGTGTGTGAGCAGGAGAGCAAGAGAGTAGGAGAGTGAGAGCTGAAAGCAATAGTTGCAATAGAAGAGTGTGTTATAACTGAAGAGTGGGATAGGTTTTGTCTAAGTGACAAAACCTTATCCTTCACAAACCGTAGTTAGTGAACTAACTGTGGTTAGGGGGAAAAACCTCGAAAATGAGGGAAAAGTGCCCCTAACCTACTTATTACATTACATTGGTCACTGCTAAATTCTAACAATAATTCTAACACCCCCCTGCAGTACCAATGTCATGTACAAGGAAATGATCAATCACCAAAAGGAGATAAGTTCAGGGCACTGCGAAATGCCTCAAACTTTTCACGTGGAAGTGCTTTGGTGAAAATGTCTACAACATTGTCATGTGTTGACACATAGATCATACTGATCTCTCCTGCATGCAACTTCTCTCTGATGTAGTGATAGTGAACCTCAATGTGCTTCGTGCGAGCATGAAACACAGGATTCTTTGCCACTGCAATAGCACTCTAACTATCAGTGAGAATTGGAGAAGGACCCTCCAATGAAAGATGAAGATCAGCAAATAAACAACGCAGCCAAACACTCTCAACTATCGCTGTGAAAGCTGCCCTGTACTCAGCTTCACATGAGGAGGTAGCCACTGTAGACTGCCTAGTATCATAGTCTCCAGCCCAATGTGAGTCACTGTAGGCATGCATCTGCAAGTCACCCCCCCTGGGAAACATCAAGCCAAAAGACTTTGTACCTTGCAAGTAACGGAAGATGCGTTTTACAGCCTGCCAATGCATAGTCTTTGGGCTGTGCATATACCTGCTCACCTCAGAAACTGCAAACTGAATATCAGGTCGTGTATTGCAGAGATAAATGAGGCATCCAACAGCCTGACTATAGAGTGTGACATCCATTGATTCACTTGCATCATGCATTGTAAGCTTCAGCCCTGGCTCCATGGGAGTAGCTATGGGCTTACAATCCTACATGTTGAATCTGTCCAAGAGTTTCTGCACATACTTGGATTGAGACATAACGATGCCACTTTTCTCTTAAGTGAACTGGATCCCCAAATAAAAGTGTAGCAGCCCCAAATCTGACATGTCAAAAGTGGTCTGCAATTCAGCTTTAAAATCTGCAATATTATTCTCATTTGACCCTGTGAGCAGTAAGTCATCTACATAAAGAATGATGACTAAAATATCCCCCCCATCCTTCTTGATGTAGAGGGTGCTCTCAGTTGGACTATTGTGCAGCCCCTTGCTGGTCAGAAAGGCATGAATTTTGGCATACCATGCACGTGGGGCTTGTTTCAGCCCATACAAAGCTTTATTCAGCTTGCATACCTGAAGTGCATTTTCTGAAATTTGAAAGCCCGGAGGTTGTTTGACATAAACCTCTTCCAACAAGTCTCCATTAAGAAAGGCTGTTTTAATGTCCAACTGATGAACATTCCATTCAAAATTTGCAGCCATGGCTATAACTGACCGGATGGTTGTCATTCTGAATGTAGGAGTAAAAGTCTCCTCATAGTCTATGCCCTTTTTCTGAGCATATCCTTTTGCAACCAGCCTTGCCTTGTACCGATCAATGGACCCATCTGGCTTTCTTTTGACTTTGAAAACCCACCGTGTACCTATGGCATGTTTACCTGGTGGCAAATCGACAACTTTCCATGTCTGATTTTTCTGAATAGACTGCAATTCATTGTGCATGGCATTCATCCAATGCACATTATCCTGTGCTTCTTCAAATGTCTCAGGCTCCTCCTCATCAAGAAGAGTATCTGCATAAGCTAATTCTACTGAAAGAGCTCCCCCCCCATGCCTTATTGCACTACGAGTTCTGCCAGGTAATGGAGCATCAATTTTACTCTCCCTGAGAGTTTGTAACAGCCAATTTGGAACTGTTTTTGCTGCATGTATATCTGCAATTTCTTGCTGAACAACCTCTTCCACTGCTTGTGGAGGTGGTAAGACATCCTGTGGCTGAATTGGAGCATGTGGAGGTATCTGGAAATTTTGATTTGCATCAGATATATCAGCAGGGGAACCCAAGGCAATGGGTAGTAATCCCTCAAAGACATCATCGGAAGAAGTAGGCATATCAAATTCAGCTTGAGTGAGAGCTGAATTTTCTGAAAATGTAACATCTCTACTGACAATAATATTGCGTGTGACAGGATTGTAGAGACGGTAGCCCTTGCTCTCTGCACTGCACCCAACAAAAATGCATTTGATTGCCTTATCAGACAACTTATGCCGAAACACAACGGGCACATGAGCATATGTAAGGCATCCAAAAACACGAAAATGATCCACAGAAGGCTTTCTCTCTTTCCAAACTTCATAGGGAGTCTTGGTCTTCAAAGTTTTTGTGGGAGCCCGATTCAAAACATAATTGGCACACATGAGACCTTCAAGCCAAAATTTGTGAGGCAATTTTTTGCTTTTTAGCATGCATCTATCCATCTCCATAAGAGTACGATTTTTCCTCCTTGCTTTGCCATTTTGCTGAGGGGTTAGCCTCACTGTAAGTTGATGTGCAATGCTCTTGTCTTTAAAAAATGCATCAAAATCTGTATACTTGTGCGTAATGTCTGTATCTTGAGTCCTGATTCATTCTCAACCATGGTTGCAAAGTGTTTGAAAACCATAAACACTTCTGATTTGCGTTTCAGCCCATAAACCCAAGCGTAGTTGGAGTAGTCATTTATAAAAGTGACAAAGTAAAGATGACCACCCAATGATGGAGTCCTCATGGGACCACATACATCACTATGAATAAGCTGTAATTTTCGAACAGCTTTTACTGATCCATCCTTCTTGAAAGAAAATATGTGCATTTTACCAAGAATGCACCCTTCACAGGCATGTGGAGGAGGTGTTTCAAGAGGAGGCAATGCATCAACCATAGCATGTTTTTGAAGTGTCATCAAGATGCCATAATGCATGTGTCCATATTTGGCATGCCATAACTCCGCGTTCTGCATAGCAGTAGTAGGAGTGGAAATTGCAAGAGCATGTGCTGGTCTTTTCTCATACACGTCGAGCTGAAAAAGACCACGTAACAAAGTGACAAACAATCTCAAGGCATAGTCATTCTCTCTGTCATGGACTGCACACTTGTCATCTTCAAAAATGACCTGAAATCCAGCTCTGTTAAGAGTGGACACTGAAAGTAGATTTTTTGTGATACCAGGCACATACAAGACATCAAGAATATTGAATGTTGAGCCATCAATGGCTGTAAGTTCAACTTCTCCTGTACCATGAACTGAATAGGAGTAGTTGTTGGCACATGTGACCTTTTTACCAATGGGAGGTGGATGCAGATATGTGAAAAGACACTTCGTGGAAGTGATACGCTTTGAGGCACCGCTATACTGAAAGCTGATGCATCCTTGGAAGAATCATAACTGCATGTCAGAAAAGCATAAGAGTCATCATTACAAGTGGCTGTAATATCCGGAGCAGCCAACTGAGAGTCTGAAATGCAAGACAAGAAGGCATAGTCGTGTTGCACAAAGTTGGCTGTAGCTTGCTCATTGTCAGATGCATGAGGAGCTGGATCTGAAACAGCCATACCGGAGCTGTTTTTCTTTTCTTTTGCAAGCCTCTTCTTGCATTCTCCAATGTAATGACCTGGCGTTTTGCAGTAATGACATATACCCTTCTTCTTGGGCTTACATGCATCACCCTTAGCCTTTTGAGAAGGCTGTCCTGAACCACTGGAAGGCTGATTTGCTGATGTCTTTGCTTGTCCCTTAGGCTTGAATTTAGCACGGCATGTTCACCTGCTCGTGAAGCCATGGTTTTCGTGGTCTGCTCTTCCTGCAACAGAAGTCCTATCAACTCGTGAAAATTGAGAGGATTTGCACCCCCCCCTCAATGACAAATTTAGCGAGGTATGAAAGCTGAGACAAGACTCAGGAAGAGAATTCAGAGTAGTGGTAATCATCTATGAATCAAGAATGATCTCATCAATATTCAGCAATTGCTCTCGTAAATCCTGTAGCTTTGTGAGGTACACTGACATGGAGTCACCCTCTTCCATATGTGTATGAGACAATTCTCTTTTCAAAAAAGACACCCTGGCATCATTTCGAGCTGCATACATGCTCTCCAAAATATCCCATGCTGCCTTTGAGGTCTTACACGACCGGATATGTGGAATGATGAATCTTTTCACTGAAAGAGAAATACACGACAAAGCTAAAGCATCACATGAATCCCATCCCTTTTGTTC
This sequence comes from Dipteris shenzhenensis, assembly GCF_047967505.1. Classification (NCBI taxonomy): domain Eukaryota; kingdom Viridiplantae; phylum Streptophyta; class Polypodiopsida; order Gleicheniales; family Dipteridaceae; genus Dipteris; species Dipteris shenzhenensis. The sequence continues at coordinate 40,083,034 of NC_141627.1, read as the reverse complement.
TGGAGTAGTAGGTATAGCTGCACCAATAACTTGTCCTGCAGTTGTACCCTGTGCACGACCTCTGCCTCCTCCTTGTTGGGGAGGGGTATTAGGTGCCACATTTGCTGGCCAGATCTCATCCCCATTTACATAGTCCCACAGATTACGGGAAATCAGAATGTTGCGTACCATAAAACTCCAGAGGGAGTAGTTGGTACCATCCAGCTTATCCTCTTGTGAGAGACCACTGAACTGGATATCATTCTGATTTTGCTGGGCCATGTCTGAGAAAGAAAATACAGCAAATGCAAATCTGAATTCCCTTGCTGGGAATGGAGTGCACAATTCCCAAAAAAATACAGCCAAACACACTGGCTGAAAATGCAACTCAAATCTCTGTAATGTCTCTGTCAGAAATCTGCCAGAGCATCCAATCTCTCCCAAAACCTGCCAAAAGTGCTTCAAAACACTTACAGAAAGGCAGTGTGAATTGAAACCTGCAAAATTGCTCTCCCAACACAAAAGCCCCAATTTGTGGCTTGAAATTGCAACCAGAAAGGGGCAGTACAACTGTACAATGCGCCAGCATGTACAACCGTACAACCGTACAACATACCGTCGTACATCTACGCCAGCCCGTACAACCGTATGCCGTACCGTCGTCCGTACAGTTGGTCGTCCGTATAGCAGCAACAGCAAGCAACCGTACAGCCGTACGTTGTACGGATTTCGTACTGATAGTTCCGTACTGTCAGTTTCTGCAGATTTTCTCTTTATAAGCGGACTCTGGAAGGTGTTTCGTGATAGGCATTTGCGCAGAGAGCCATTGTTTGGCTAAGATCTTGCAAGAATTTGGGGCATTTCGTATTTGGGGACAGACTTTGCATTTGTTGCAGAAAATTGCAAAAATTTGGGGCTTTTGCAATCACACTGCAATTTTGCAGTGAAATTTGGGGCTTTTGCAGGCAGAGTGCAATTTGTGCAACATTTGGGGCTTTTCTAGTGCAAATGTACGATTGTACAGACGGCGGGCTGTACGGCGATGTACGGAGTGCTGGAGCTCCGTGAGCTTGTACGGACGTGACGGCAAGAGCTGTACGGTGCAGGAGCTGGTATGGCGGTGCAAGAGCTGAGTCCGTACAGATTGTACGGAGGACTGTACGGACGACAAGTTGTACGGACGAAAGCTGCAAGCAGGTACGGACGGGCAGGGAGCTTTGAGTAGGGAGAGCTTGTGGGCAAAGAGCAGGGAGCAGGGAGCAGGGTCTTGCTGCTCTGATACCAAATGTGAGTGCTAAGGGAGAGAGAGCAAAGTGTGTGAGCAGGAGAGCAAGAGAGTAGGAGAGTGAGAGCTGAAAGCAATAGCTGCAATAGAAGAGTGTGTTACACCTGAAGAGTGGGATAGGTTTTGTCTAAGTGACAAAACCTTATCCTTCACTATCCGTAGTTAGTGAACTAACTGTGGTTAGGGGAAAAACCTCTAAAATGAGGGTGGTCACTGCTAAATTATAACAATAATTCTAACATTCCTTGGGATTGGGGCCCTATGTCATGAGTTTCTGCTTAGTTGCTTTCCAGCACTTGAACCTGTTGAGCGATGTTTGACAAGAGAGCACTCAACTCATGTAGGTTAGGAGGAGGGTCAGGTCCATTGGCTGCCATGATGATAAGATGACTCAATGAAGGAGAGACTCAACAAGAGAAAGCACAGAGTACAGGACCACTGCCTAAGCTCTGACACCAATGTAAACTACTCGGTGCTTTCTATCAATTCAGACAACGGATTTTGCAGAGGCGTTTGAATGAAATGATTGCGAGTTGCCAAACACATATACTTGAACTTAAGAGTTTGCAATTACGCTGGAATTAAGACTTATACAGCTTAAACACGAAGTGACATCATTGGAAATTGCAATATGATTGAGGGGCCAAGACGGCCCCCCCCCCTTATCCAGGCTCACTTTATCCTTGAAAATGGAGATTCAAGACCAAGGTGCAATGCACCTTCCAAACTGATGAACTCAGTGAAAACCTAGGACCTAGATACAAGACTCAAGAGCATATGTGCAAGGTAGACAACAAAAAGGAGGACTCCAAGCTCAGGTTTCAACTCTTGGCTTGCCCAATCCACAAGGAAGAAGCCTGCAACAATCACCACTTACATCCAACATTAGAGGCAAGCACTAGTTTCTAGAAAGATAGTAGAAACAACATGAAATAGTGTTGTAAATGAGATAAACTTGACAATACATGCTCCCTTCGTGACTTGACCCTTTTGTAGATGAAGTCGTTGATGCCTCTGAAGCTACCTTGGGTGAGGAGAGTGTGGAAATGGGGCTGGAATGAGAACAACTTAGAAAAACAGCCTGTAGGCTAGAGAGAGAAAGTCTTTATGGAGTGATAGCTGTAGAGAGAGAGTGTCAATGCTGATCCCAAGGGAGGGGATGTAAGAGAGGAGCTGCTGCTGTTCCAGAGGTGCACAGAAAGGCAGATTTCTGCAAGGGGAATGGGTTGGAACAGTAGAGAGAGAAATTTTGCAGTAGAGAGAGAAAGACTGCAGCAGGAGAGAGAAAGAGGCTGTGGCTGCTCCAAGCTAGGAGAAGGAGAGAGGATGCTGCTGCTGTTCCAGAAGAGCTGAGAGAGGGGCAGATTTTTGGAGAGGAAGGGCTGGAACTGTAGAGAGAGAATGTGCTGCTATAGAGAGAGAAAGTGCTACGGAGGTGAGAGAATGGCCGGGGGAGAAGCTGGCTGCACCCAAGGAGCTGGAGAGGTTCTGCTGCCTCAACCAAAAGGAGAGAGAAGAAAAGTGACGAATTTTTCATGTAGGGAATGAAGGGGAGAGGCCTTTTATAGGCTCAGCCCCCCCCCCAGGCTTAGAGTGGAAGGTGGACACTTGTCCCAGATTTTTGGTGGGCTGCAGTCCCAAAGAGGACAGCCCACAACCTGCCCCAAATCTACCAGATTTGGGGCCAGACACTTGGCCTACATGCCCTGCCACTTGCCATGCATGCTGCCACATGTGTGGGATAGGTGGACTGACCTGCCAGCTCAGATTCCATGTGGCAGTCTGCCACGTGTCAGTTGCCACGTCACTCCCAAAAACCCTAAAATTTCAAAGTTGTCAGAATTCAATTCTGATCACACCCACGGATTCCTAACAGCTTGGACTATCTATTGACGTACTCTAAGGTCATAATTGAGCCGTACTGAGCTCATTTGTTTATCGTCTTATCTTGTATCTCCATTACTCTTGGCATGTTGCCAGGCCCACACCGAAAGCTCAGGGAACATTCTCTTGAATGGTTCCTAGGTCAGTATGCAATCTGTGCGTTTGATTGGTCCCATGTTTGGGTACTCAGGTGGGGTGTGGTTTCCAGATGTGTCACCACAATGTAAATATCCTAAGTCAAAGTACAGTTGACCATTTATTTGATCATAATTAAAGAGTTTTATATGTGTTAATTACGGTCAAAGAGTTATTTTAATGGTCAAAGGATTGACTACGGTCAAAGATACTTGACTCTAGTCAAGTAAACCTGACTGCGGTCAGAGAGTGTTGACTTCGGTCAACAAGACTTGGCATGCGCCAAGAGGGTTAACCCCGGTTAACCAAGATGTGCCAACTCCGGTTGGAGAGACTTGGCTATAATTAAGGCGCCTTGACCCTTAGTCAAAGCTCTTTAATTATAATCAAGAGTGTTGACTCCGGTCAACCAGAGAAAATATATATATATTTATTTGTATATATATTTATTTAGATGTGCACATGTGTTCAGTGGGGACGCCCACCGTGACTAGGATTAGTCCACAGTGTGTTATTTGCATGCAAAGTGCTAACAATTAATGGGTACCATGGTGGTGCGCTTTAATTAATTGTTGCAGGTACTAGGAAGGATTATTTTTCCTAAGCGAAATGGGAGCCTGACAAGCATCCAGGAAGCGGTTCGTGTGACCGAGAGCTTTGAAGACTCCAGAATGGCCCTTAGAGGCTTGTAATAGGTTTTAGTCTAGATTTTAGACAAGTGGCATGTTGCCAATTTGAATGGGGCTTGAAGCTCTTGTAAAAGAAGAATTCTTTTCACGTTGAAGAGAGGGAGACTTACGAGACAGCTTGAAGCTGAACTTCTGTAATAGATTTTCTGAAATGAATAAAGACCTTCGGGGGGGTCCAGCCCGACAAATTGTCCTGGGCCCTAGTGTATGTTCAGAGAGAGAGAGTGAGGGAGAGCCTTTGGAGAGTTAATTTCCGTCGTGGAAATAAAGACAAAGCTGTTTCGTCAGTTTGGGTTGTATAAGCCATAGCTGTTGTATCACCCTTCGTCAATTACGGTTGTATTGGTATCAGAGCGTAGGCTCTTTGTCTTTCTAGGCAGAGATGATCTGAGCAAAAGGGAAGACCCTGCGATGGAGCGATTAAGGAATGGTGCTGCTGTTGAGCGTGTAGGCGAATCTCCAAGAGCAAAAGGGAAGACCCTGCGATGGAGCGGTGAAGGAAAATCGAGGGCGTAGACACAAATAACTACAGACGCAGTCAATGGGATTGATAGAGCCAAATAACGCCATGAGACGATGGCTGGCGATGGGGAGCTCCTGCGTTGGATGATCTTCACGGACAAGTTCTGTGCCCTATGACGAGCTAGCGACAAAAACTATTACGCTGTTAGCAGATCATTATTGTGGCGGAAGGTGCTTCGGAGATCCTCACGCACCGGCGTCTCGTATTCGAGCCAGCGACGCGCGACGCGCGATGACTCCTGCACAGCCAAGGTTTGAAACCTTTGCCTGTTGCTGACGTGGCCAGGGTGCCACCTAGGCAGACACGTGGCAACCAGCAGGGCAGATGACGTGGCACAGGTGTACATGTGGCATGCACAGAGCTGACGTGGCAGACACGTGTGAATGCTGACGTGGCAGCATGTGCAGGCTGATGACGTGGCAGTACACGTGGCATCCAGCTCAGAACTGACGTGGCACTCTGACACGTGGCAGCCAGGCTGGCAGACCTGTGGTTAGTGTGACCTTGTTCAAGCTAACTGCAGTTAGCTGACCCTGGTTAGGGATTTGGTCAGAGGACAGCCTAACCAGACTGGACTGGTGCAGTTAACCAGTTTGCTTCAGTTAGTGGCCAAGTTACAGTCATCTAACCAGACCAGAACAGGACTGATCTGGTTAATGTAACCAGTAGTTACCCATCTGGTTACTGTTCTTTCAAAAAAAAAAAAAAAAAAAAAAGACAGTTGCAGAGACAGTTTTGGCTATCAATTTTCTCCTGCCTGTCAGACTTTTACTGTCAGAAAAGTAGCAGAAAACCAGGGAAAACTAGAGAAAACAGAAATTTGCAGAAAAAGGAGTATGCATGCCTTTGAGCAGTAAAAAGAGGGAAAAACAGATGCCTTTTGAAGCCATCTGCAGCAGCCAGAAAAGGGCAATATAGTTGATAATGCTTTGGAAATTGTGTGGGTATATGCCTTGAACTGACAGCCAGTACTGGCATAGATTGTGAATGCAAAACATCTCTTGTTGAGGTACCTTTTCTGTTGGAAAAGCAAAGGTAGTGTGCATTAGTTACTTGCACAGTGTGAGAAAAATCTGCAGATCTCAGAATATGGATCAATCACCTATCCAGTGGGATTCTCAAGATAGGGATGTCCATCCAAGACAGAGGAATGTGCCACAAACTCAACAAGAATTTGAACAAATGGTACGCACTCGTATACAAGAGCTGGAAAATCTAAAAAGGGATCCGAGGGCTCAGCATTTGTTTCCAGCAGAAGCTATGCCTAATCCAGTATATGACGTGCCAATGCCAGAGGCACACTCTCGTGTACAGTCTGAGAGAGAGAGATCTCATAGATCTCATAGGAGACGGTCCCATAGTAAAAAGAGATCGAGGCGTCATCACCGATCTCCTAGTCCATCACCGTCTACCTCGAGTTCGACTTCTGTGTCTTCTTCTTCCTTATAAGATAAACCATCCAGGAAAAGAAGGAAACACGAGAAGTCTGGGAAGAGAAAGTCTTCCAAAGCGACCAGGGAATTTAAAGAGGGAGGAAAATCTGTTAAGTTTATGACCTACAATGGACAGTATGGTCATACAGACAAAGCATTGCAGTTTATCAGACAGTTTGATGCTGCATTCGGTACTGAGAAATTTTCAGAATCCTCCAAGTTAAGAATGGTCAGCCTACACTTAACAGCAACGGCTAGTGCATGGTGGAGTGCACTGACCACAGATGGATCAGCCCCAAGAAAGTGGAAGGGCTTCAAGAAAGCCTTCTACCAGCAATTCATGCCTAAACAGTTTAGAGACCATGTTCTTCAAGACTGGGACAGTTTGCACATGGATGCAGGAGATACTGTGGATGGGTACAACCAAAAGTTCTGGGATGCCTATTTGCAGGTTGCACTGTTCAAAAAGATCTCCAAAGGTACCCAGATGAGAAAGTACAGAGCAGGTCTCACTCCAAGAATTCAGGCAGTAGTGAATGCTTTGGGGGCAAAGAATATTCAAGATCTTATGCATTCAGCCTCAGTAGCGAGTCTTGTGCCGCTACAAGATCCATCTACAGTGCCATCCTTGCATGCAGGACGTGCTGATAAAAAGAAAACTGATTTTCAAAAATCAGAAAAGAAAGAGTCCCCTAAGGCTGAAAAGAAAGGGTTTCAGCCTCAGAAGCCGAGGGGTACTCAGTTCTCGAAGACCTATAAGGGCAAATCTCTATTTACCCCTGAACAGATAGCGGAATTCCGTAGAGATGGGAAATGCTTCAGGTGCGGTAAAGAGGGGCATGTGGCTGCCCAGTGCCCAGAAAAGCCTTCAACATTGAAGGGAAAAGAGGCAGAGAAGCCACGAGGACCGCAAAAGCCAATGGCGGGGGGAATTCCTGATATACTGGGTCATGCTTTGAACCCAGAAGAACGAGAATTGCTGCTATCATGGGGCAAAGTTAGAGACCAGCAAGCGCTAATTTTATTTGATCTAGGGGCTACTGATAATTTCATATCAGAGGATCTAGCCCTGAGGCTGGGAATAAAGACGGAAGAGCTAGGCAGGGCTTTGGATGCCGATCAAATGTTTTGTGGGAATCCTGTGCCAGTTACTCCCTTGATAGGGAAGCTCCGTCTTCATATTCAGAGTTATGTGGATCAGGAAGACTTCTTCATTTCTCCACTGAAACATTATGATGTAGTTTTGGGGATGCCTTGGTTTCACCGCAAGGCAGTGAAGTTGACTCTTCCTGAAAGAGTGTTGGAATTTGTACATAGGGGGAAAAATCAGCGTTTGATTGCCAGGAATAAAGGGGATACTATCCCCATTGTATCTGATGTTTCGTGCGGTAAAGCAATAAAGTCTGCAATTTCTGCGTACATGGTTTTTGTAAAAGAGAAAGAGAATGTTATGCATGCTGAAATGAATGATGCAGACAAAAATAAGTTCCAGTTTCTTGTAAACTTTAAAGATTGCTTTTCTGATGTTTTGCCAGGGGAGTTACCCCCGGAGAGACCAGAAGATCATCAGATAGAGTTAATGCCTGGTAGTGAGCCACCAAACAGACCCCCTTATAGAGTCAGTGCGACTCAGAGAGAGGAGATTATGGCTCAGGTACAGGACTTGCTATCCAAAGGGTTGATTCAGCCCAGCTCGTCTCCTTTTTGTTCCCCTGTACTGTTAGTACAGAAGAAAGATGGTTCATTCCGTATGTGCGTCGATTATCGCGCACTGAACAAAATGACCATCAAGAATAGATTCCCTATTCCGCGTATTGATGATGTCTTGGATCAGCTAAATGGAGCTTCAGTTTTCAGCAGGATAGACTTAAAGAGTGGCTACCACCAAGTGAGGATACAGCCTCAGGATGTGCACAAGACAGCATTCCGCACTACATTCGGGTTGTATGAATACTTAGTGATGCCTTTTGGATTGACAAATGCTCCAGCCACATTCAATAGAATGATGGATCGCATCTTCCGGAAGTACAGGCATTTTACGGGTACTTTCTTTGATGATATCTTAGTTTTTTCTAAGACAGAGGAAGACCACAGAGAACATCTTGCTATAGTGTTTCAAGAGCTGAGAAATCATCAGCTCTATGCCAACAGCAAGAAAAGTGAATTCTTCCTGGAAGAAATCCACTATCTGGGGCATATAATATCCAAGAATGGGATACAAATGGATCCAGCGAAGATCCGTGCCATTCAGGAATGGCCAGACCTGAAAACTGTGCATGAAGTTCGAAGCTTTTTAGGCTTGTGTTCTTACTACAGAAGGTTTATCAGACATTTTGCTGATATCGCAGCTCCATTACATGACCTCACTAAGAAAAATGCAGCCTTCACATGGGGATTATCACAGAAGAAAGCATTCAATACACTCAAGGAAAAGTTGACTACAGAGCCTATTTTGGTAGTTCCGGATCTGTATCAGTCTTTTGATGTGGATTGCGATGCTTGTGGAGAATGTGTTGGGGCTGCATTGCATCAGAATGGTCATGTAGTAGCCTATGAAAGCAGACGACTTCGGGATGCGGAAAGATATTTAGGAATCTATGAGAAAGAGTTATTGGCTGTAATTCATGCCATCCATACATGGAAACATTATCTTTTGGGTGCAGATTTTACTGTCAAAACAGATCACCAAAGTCTGAAATACTTTTTGACTCAGACCAAGCTTTCAGAGAAGCATATGAAATGGGCAAACATGCTGTCAATGTATCATTTTCAGATTGTCCATACCCCAGGCATTCGGAACAGAGTGGCAGATGCCTTGTCCCGAAGACCCCAGGTCAATAATGTAACTATTGCATATCATCAGGACCTGGAAGGCATGAGGGAACAATATGCTCATGATTCTGATTTTGGTGAAATTTTACAGCAGATGCAAGAAGGACAATCTACCAGTCACTATTCCCTGAAAGATGGGTATTTAATGAAAGATGATTGCCTATGCATCACCCAGGAGATGAGGAAAAAGATTTTGGGGGAATGCCATGCACCTCCCTATGCTGGACACAGAGGAATTATAGCAACAACTCTAGCACTAGAGAGGTATTTCTTTTGGCCAGGAATGCGGAAAGATATACATCAGTTTGTTACTGAATGCCTTACGTGTCAGAAAATGAAGTATGATAGACAGAAGGCACCTGGCCTACTTATGCCTCTTCCTGTGCCTCAGGCACCATGGGAAAATATTACAATGGACTTTATTTTTGATTTGCCGAGATCAAAGTCAGGGAATGATGGGATTTGGACTATCATTGATAGATTCAGCAAGCAAGCTCATTTCATTCCGGTTCGCAAAACCATAAAGGCAGATCATATGGCTAAGCTGTTCATGGCACAGATCTTTAAACATCATGGTATGCCTAAGTCCATTGTTAGTGATCGAGATCCCAGAATGACCAGTCTATTCTGGAGAGCTTTATTTGATAACATGGGGACGAATCTGAATTTTTCTTCTTCTTTCCATCCCCAGACAGATGGTCAAAGTGAAGTAGCAAATTCTACCATTTTGGATATGCTAAAATGCTACGTGGGTGACCAGAGTTCAGACTGGGAAAAGTACCTACCCTTAGTAGAGTTTGCTTACAATAATACAGTACATAGCTCTACAGGGAAAGCCCCTTTTGAAGTCATATATGGGAAGGTGATTTTGCCACCTATATTGAGGACTAAAGATGAAATATTTGCAGCTGATCAGTTTGTAAGAGACCTCCAGACACCTTTCAGCCAAGTCCGGACAGCAATTGAAAGGTCTCAAGAGAAACATAAAAGGGCTGCAGATAAACATAGGAGACAGCTAGATCTCAAGGAAGGGGACTGGATACTTTTGAGGTTTGAAAAAGCTAGGCTCCGCAAGTTTAAAGGCAAACAGAAAGTGTATGCAAAGTTATCTCCCAGATATTATGGCCCTTTCAGGGTTACAGAGAGAATAAATGAGGTTGCATACAGATTAGCATTGCCAGAGCATTGGAGGATTCACAATGCATTCCATGTGAGTCTTCTAAAGAAATTTCAGGGACCAGAGCCTACAGAACCAGTATCAGAAGATCCACCAGAAGTGGATGAGTTGGAGGAAGTCCTTCAGCCAGAGCAAATTGTGTACCATACTGTACGTAAAGGCCCTCAGGGTAAGGAATTTTGCAGGTATCTTGTAAAATTCAAGAATTATACGGCATTAGATGCCAAGTGGATGGACGAAGACATGTTATCCGATCATCCACAGCTTTTGGATGTTTACAAGGAAGCTTTTCAGTTGAGGTCAACTGAATAGAAGCCGAGGGGATGTCACCACAATGTAAATATCCTAAGTCAAAGTACAGTTGACCATTTATTTGATCATAATTAAAGAGTTTTATATGTGTTAATTACGGTCAAAGAGTTATTTTAATGGTCAAAGGATTGACTACGGTCAAAGATACTTGACTCTAGTCAAGTAAACCTGACTGCGGTCAGAGAGTGTTGACTTCGGTCAACAAGACTTGGCATGCGCCAAGAGGGTTAACCCCGGTTAACCAAGATGTGCCAACTCCGGTTGGAGAGACTTGGCTATAATTAAGGCGCCTTGACCCTTAGTCAAAGCTCTTTAATTATAATCAAGAGTGTTGACTCCGGTCAACCAGAGAAAATATATATATATTTATTTGTATATATATTTATTTAGATGTGCACATGTGTTCAGTGGGGACGCCCACCGTGACTAGGATTAGTCCACAGTGTGTTATTTGCATGCAAAGTGCTAACAATTAATGGGTACCATGGTGGTGCGCTTTAATTAATTGTTGCAGGTACTAGGAAGGATTATTTTTCCTAAGCGAAATGGGAGCCTGACAAGCATCCAGGAAGCGGTTCGTGTGACCGAGAGCTTTGAAGACTCCAGAATGGCCCTTAGAGGCTTGTAATAGGTTTTAGTCTAGATTTTAGACAAGTGGCATGTTGCCAATTTGAATGGGGCTTGAAGCTCTTGTAAAAGAAGAATTCTTTTCACGTTGAAGAGAGGGAGACTTACGAGACAGCTTGAAGCTGAACTTCTGTAATAGATTTTCTGAAATGAATAAAGACCTTCGGGGGGGTCCAGCCCGACAAATTGTCCTGGGCCCTAGTGTATGTTCAGAGAGAGAGAGTGAGGGAGAGCCTTTGGAGAGTTAATTTCCGTTGTGGAAATAAAGACAAAGCTGTTTCGTCAGTTTGGGTTGTATAAGCCATAGCTGTTGTATCACCCTTCGTCAATTACGGTTGTAAGATGTCCCTCTCAAAGAGAGGCAATCACTCTTGTGGGTCACTAATGCCCATAACCCCAAGCAAGGGGGTTCACCCTCAAATGCTAGACCTAGTCCTCATTGTCCGTAACTGAACAGTAGGAAAACATTTCATTTCTTAATAAGCATACTATTGAAAAACAAAAAGAAATAGTATCAAGCAAGTGGATACATGTTGAAGCTAGATGATAGGGCCCATTAAAAATGCCACGTCACCATGCTTAGACTTTTAAAACCAAAGTTGTCACGGTCTTGTAGTACATTAAAGTACTTAGAATTTCATGCCCTCGTGATAGTCCCGCGATGGGCAGGAGAGGTTGCAGCCGCGGCAAGGCAAGGTGGCGGGTGCAACAGCGTACGGCGTGACAGGAGCAAAGGTGTACGGCAGGGGAGCAAGACGGGCGTGGTAGGCTGAGGGGTGTGGTGGGGTGGGCTGACGGGTGGCGAGGAGGGCTGAGGGGTGGAGAGAGAGAGAGAGAGAGAGAGAGAGGGAGAGAGTTGTCTTCTCTCATACCTGCCGCTACAATGGAAAAGTGAAAGGTTACAATGCATTTGTCAGAAGTTCACACGTTTGGTGTTATCCCGACCTGCATTCACTTTTATGAATTGATGAAATGTTATTACACTGTATGCTAAAATATATCTCTGTGATCTCAGCACTTACTTTTGACCTAAATAATTACTATTAGATTAATACTTGATATTCACTTGATCTAATCAATTACTATTGGATGAACAGTTTGAAAATTTCTGTTTTTGAATTGGAAAGCATATTTGTTCATCTTGCATCATGGCTCTTATTGGATTTTCGCAAGTGCCCTTTTGTATAGTTTTTCTGGGTGGCCAAGCAAGGAGGTCATCTCCATTTATTAAGAGCTCAGGGGCATTAATGTTCTCTATATCAGGTTTCTGATGACCGATCTAAATGTATTCAATTTCAGATTCCTGCTTTGAAAAACTTTGGAATATCTGGGAAACCAATATGGGGGACTTGTGCTGGTCTCATCTTCTTAGCAGACAACGTTGTTGGTAAGCTAGTGGACGCAAATATTGCAATTTTATCTATCTCATTATGATAAATGGGAGCATCTGGAGGGCTCAACTGAAATCCTGTCTGCATTTGGACGAATGAAAATCGTTTATGCAGGACAAAAGAAAGGGGGACAAGAGCTCCTAGGAGGTCTAGATTGCACTGTACATCGTAATTTTTTTGGTGGCCAGGTGTAAATCCTTCTTACTGAGTATAATCTTTGCTATTCAGTTCTATTCTTGTGCTGATATTTTTAAAAGTCTTAGTAGTGGTGTTTGTACTCTGAACTATTATTTGTCAACCGTAGAGTCTCATTAAAGATTTGCATCAAGGTTAATAGATTGCATGATTGTCTCTGTGGCTGGCTGAGGAAAATTGCTTATACTGCTTCCTTGTCTTCATTAATATCTTTGGAATGTAACTCTGTTGTGAAAGAGGGCCGATGCAATGAGATAATTTTCTGTTTTATCGAATGGATGTCCTCACATGTGGATTTTTGTAAGAGAGGGAAAGGCATTCGGGGAACAGAACTAAACTAGTAGAAGGGAAGAGTAGGAAGGAGAAGGAGGTTGAGGAGAGAGAGAAGTGTCGTATTTTGCCTTGTGTGCCTGCAAGTTTACAGTCATGGCACTCCCATAACAGAGCTTTCTTCAAATCCAAGTCATCTAGGATGTACAAGCGGTTCTCATAAACAGAGAGCAACCCATTTTCTTCATTGTACATCCCCCAAGGGACTACGCCCTGCTTCACATCCTGAAGCAATTTTTGAGATTTCGCATCTCGTTCCATGGCCTCATTGATCCGCTCCATGAGAGACCCTTTTATAATGCTAATCGCCATTAGCTCAACCTTCCTGCTCAACGCATCTGGCATTGCATTCGCCTTGCTTGGCTTATGCTCAATCATAATATCAAACTTTGCCAAGAAGTCTTGCCTCTGTGCTGGTTTTGCAAAGAGTTTTAGTTGAGTTTGGAAGGACTTCAGCGAAATGTTATCAGTTAACACCTTTGTGTGCTTGTCCTGCATGTAGTGTTTCCATTTCCGAATACATTCCACTACTATCAACATTTCTTTCTCATGCGTCGTCTACCGATGCTGTGCTGCATCCAATTTTTGAGACTCATAAGCCACTAGGCGCCCATCCTGCATGAGCATCCCACCCATAAAAAGTTTGATGCATCTGTGTGTAGTTCAAATGGCTTGCCATACTCCGGGAGTTTCAACACAAGGGACAAGATCATGATCTCCCTCATCTCGGCCAATGCCTTATTGCATTCATAATTTCAATCGAACTTCTCCTCCTTTTGTAGTAGATAATTTAGAGGAGCTGTAACTCAACTGTTTTCCTTTATGAATGTTTGATTGAAGTTAGAGAATCCCAAGAAGCTTTGTACTCCACGTACTGTTCTTGATGACTTCCATTCTTTAACTGCCTCAATTTGGATGGGCCCATTTTGATCCCATCTTTTCCCACCACGAACCCCAGGAAATTTATTTCACTGACCCCAAACTCGCACTTCTCACGCTTGGCGAACAGCTTGTGCTCCCGAAGTTTGGTAAACACCTTATGTAGATGTTCTTGATGTTCTTCCATTGTTTGCTGAAAATCAAGATATCATCAATGTAAACAATGACAAAGTCATCTAGGTGCTCCCTGAAAATGTCATTCATCATGGTACAGAACGTGGCCGGAGCATTGGTAAGTCCAAAATACATGACTAACAAATCATAGCTCCCATACCTAGTTCTGAAAGCCGTTTTCTTAACATCTTCATTTGTAATCCTTATCTGGTGGTATCCAGATCTTAGATCGATACGGCTAAAATACTTAGCCCCAGCTAGCTGATCCATCAAGTCATCCAATAGTGGCATTAGATACTTGTTTCTTGATTGTGATTTTGTTGAGAGCTCTATAGTCAACACATAATCTGGAACTTCCATCTTTTTTGTCACGAACAAGACTGGAGCCCCATATGGTGATTTACTTGTTTTGAAGAATTCACTCTAAACTAGCTCATTGAGTTGCCTCTTCAACTCCTTCAGTTGTTCATCGTTCATTCGGTATGGCACCTTTGCTAGTGGCGTGCTACCTAGAATGAACTCAATTCTATAGTTGACAGGCCTCCGCGGTGATATTCCTTTGGGAAGTTCTTTTGGCATCACATCGCCAAATTCCTCCAAGATTATATCCAATCCACTGGATTTCTCTGGGCTCACCCGGATGCATTAAAATGAATGCTACCTTTGCCATGGTTAGCCTCCACCATGCGCATCATCAGTGAGGCGCGCTGCACAAAGGAGGCTCTACTGGCATTCTAGGGGGCACCACGATGTCAGATCACTCTTCGGTTGTAATTCATCTAGAGCAGCCTTGCCTTAAACTATCCCAAAAGGGTGTCCGCATCTTGGATGATCTTCTCCAGGAGACAGAGGTGTAGCAGGCAATAGCGGAGATTCGGAGGTAGCCAAAGGAGGGGCCCAAAGAGGGCTGGGCTTCTTGGGTTTTAGATGCGATCCAGTGGAGCAGCCAGGAGCTTCATTCTCAAGCCCTTAGTCAGAGGCGTGCTCTTTAGGGGCGGGAGATAGCACTTCGTTGCGACCTAGCATCCATAGAGAGACTTAGAGAACAAGATCCAGGCTCCTAGTGGCTCAGGATCCAAGTCTGTGTGGCTCGACTTGCAGGCTATAGAGGTCCGTTGGGCCGAATTCTTGTACCACTCTTCCCAGGGTAGATGGGTGTAGCAGGGGGACAGGATGACCAGGTAGTTCTTCCGGACCACTAGGCCACGGTCAGTAGGGACCCAGCTCCAGCAGTGCGAGGCATGCAGGGACAGGTGCACACGGGCCCTCAGGGGATCCTTGAGCTGATTATGGACTTCTATTGGCAGCTGTTTCAGTCTTAGGAGTCGTCGTCGACATGGCTGCTTCTGGTTTGAGCTTCTTGTCATGCAGGCAATCCCGCGTCTTGTGGCCCTGCACATGACAATGGAAACACCGGTTCTCTTTGGCGGAGGTCGCTCGGGTTGCTGAATCCAAGAAACTGCCATAGCCATTGCTATCCTTTGTCATCCAGTTCTTCTGCTGCCCATTCCCAGATTTCTTCCCACCATCTCCTAGCGTGGTGGAGTCTTGGGACTTCTTGCTGTGGGCTGCCTTTGTGGTCCAGTTCTTCTTCTGCTTGTTCCCAGACTTCTTCCCACCGTCTCCTAGCATGGTGGAGTCTTGGGACTTCTTGCTGTGGGCTGCCTTGGATCCTTGACCCTTACGCATGAGCTCAAAGTACTCAGCAAGCTCGTAAACACTCTCATAATCGTGGCGTGAAACTTTTGACATACCACTGGATATCTATACGGAACCCATGGAGAAACTTACCTAGCTTCTCTTTGTTGCATCTGAATGGACACCTGGGTAAATCTGTTGCCATAATGGTACACCGACTCGGTGTCCCCCGGGTGCATCTCAAAGAATTGACTCTGCAATTTGTCCAGGTATTGTGATGGTAGGAACCGTGTCCTGAAGTCCTTCACTAAATTCTGTCCACCCATAATGCGGTTTCTCGAGGTCTGCATCATAGTGGCCCTTCTATCACTTGTGCCACCATGTGATGCCTCACTCACCTCACAGCTCACACTTGTGTTTGTGAGTGTATTATTCTCTCAATTCAGTCCGAAGTTAGTAGGAGAGAGAGTGAGTAGTCTTTTTCCCTGCTACATTGGTATCAGAACTTCAGTTTTTTCCTAAGATAGTGAGGCTCAGTCAGGAACAACCATCGTTTTATGGTACAGACAAGATCCGGAAAGGACACCATGGATGCTAGTAACAACAATTCCAGTGTGGAGGAAGTGTTAGAGGTCAACATCTCCTGTTGTCACCTAGAGAGAGAGGGCCTTGCTTGTGGGTGTGCCCGTCCAGTGAGTGAGGCTAGTGTAGATGAGTGAGGGCCTGTGTTGTGGGTGTGCCCGCCCCCGGTGAGGGTAGTCTAGGGTAGGCTGGTCACCATGTGTCTGTCCATATTTGGAGCGGGGCAACCTCGTGTAGGACTGCAGGCAGTGGCAACCTGGTCAGGGTTGAGGGGCAGGAGGAGAGGCTCCCGTTAGGGCTGTCCTTGAACCCTTTATAGGGCAGTGTGGAGGCGGGGCAGTCGGCCATGGAGGCGCCCTGAGCAGCCCCTTGGAGGGCTGCTCCCAGGTCCTTTTTATAGGGCAGAGGTGCGTCGGCCTACCCTCTCTTGCTGAGTCAGGGCCATATGGCCTGATGGGTCGGCCATCTAGGGCAGGGGTCGGCTATTTGTCCCCCTGTAGGTCCGTTTTCTAGGGAGATGTTGGGGGCTATTTATAGGCCCCCCTCATCCCTCATTCTTCACTCATATGGTGCCTTGTAGAGCAGCATAGCCATCCCTGTAGAGCAGTTCTAGGGCAGGGTAGTAGAGCAGTTCATCCACTGCTTTGTGCTTCCAATTGGTGAGGTTGTTGAGGTGTCCAGTGGAGCTCTCGAGCAGCCTGTTTGTGCAGAGGTTTTCCCCAGTTATAGCCGGGCTTTTTGTAGAGATCACTTGTAGTTCTCTTGTTCCTTCCTCTCCGTGTGTGAGGTGTGCTCTCTCTCTCTCTCTCTCTCTCTCTCTCTCTCTCTTCTGTTCATTTCCGCTGCACTTCTCACATGGTATTAGAGCCACGGTTGGCTCGAGACCTGAGGAGTGGAGGGAGTGTTGAGCCAGCACACAGAGAGAGGTTTAGGGTGCTGTTCGGAGGTGTCTTTGGGGAGCGTGTGCGAGGAGTGGACTATTAGAGGGTCCAGCAAAGGGGGCCTTTGAAGGGTGTTTTCAGATCAGAGAGGAGGTGTTACCGAGGGACAGAGAGCGAGGTATGAAGGTACATTATTGGGCTGTCAGCCCCTTCATCCGCTTCTCCAGCCCTCTCGTTTCTTCCACCTTCTGTCACTGTCTATCCCATCCACCCTCTTGTTCAATTCAGCTCTCCCCGATATGGTGACTTTGTCCGAGATGGCAAAGAACAAGACTAGAATTCTAGTGTTGCCCACGTTCCCGGTTGACAGGCAGTTGGATGGGCTCAATTATGGCGTATGGCGGGTGATGATGGAGTCTGTGTTATAGTCATACGATCTGGCAGATTTCATATTGATAGGTGTTGCCAGACCAGATCCCCTTGCGAAGGACCTTGGCATCGTAGAGCAAAAGGAGGCCGAGACCCTGTCTCAGCTTTGGGCCCGAGTCAATGCAAGGGTAAGATCGTTCATTTTTCTTAACTGTACTCCTCAGGTGATTAATCGGGTGAAGCATATGACAGTGGCCAAGAGTATATGGGAGCATTGGGTGTCCATGTATAATCGAACCTTTCCCATGAAGAGGGTTTCGCTAGAAGTCCAGATGCGGTTGTTGGATCCCAAGAAGTCTTCCTCGATGCGGGACCACATCAGCAAGTTACAGAAACTTCAGTATGGGGCCTTCTATTCGTCCTTGATCACAAGTGGTAGGATGAATGAGTTGACCTGGGAGGAATTGGTCCCGACGGTGCTTGACTAGGAGGAGCGCTTTGTAGATCGTACCTATAAGAGTCAGCCTGAGGCTTTGGCAGCTTAGCAAAAAGGTAGAAAGCAGTTGACAGCCAAGGAACGAGAAGCACTCAAGGCATCCTGTACATGTAACTAATGTGGCCAGAAAGGTCATTGTTGGCAGTAGTGTCCCCAAAGGAATGTTGATGGGCCCAGTAACCAGTTGACCAACATTGCTACTGCCACGACGACGTATACTCCAGCCTTCTAGTAGCATAGGGATGCCAGCAGCCTCTCCGGTTCCAGATGGAAGATTGCTTGCTTATTTGTGGCAGCGAGACCTGCTGATAGGTGCAACGGGAAGGGAGTTATTTATCGAGGTAGGCTTTCATGCAGGATCTTGAGCCACAAGGAGTTATTCCCACTGACTCAGGTGGTTGTATGCAGCAGTCAGAAAGCCTTTCGGCACGCATGCCTTCAGCTCCATGAGGTGTGGGATGATTGTGAGTAGGCCGCTAGGGAGCGCGAGAGAGCAGCTCAGGAGGAGCTTAGAGGGCGGACAGCTCGGCGGGAGGCAAAGGAAGAATGGGATCGGGATCTCCTCTTTTCTCCACTCCGCCCATAGGGAGACGAGGAAAGGGAGAAGGTTCTGCAGCCCCCGTCAAAGCTTCATTCCCTGTGAAGCTCAATTTTCTTTGGTATGATGGTAAGACCGAACCCCTAGTGTTGTGGTTCAACCAGTTCGAGAGTTATTTCTCAGTTGTGCCTATGAAAGAACTATGCTGTGCTTATGTGTTGTTTTTCTCATTCATTAGTTTTGAGTGTATAAGTATTTTTGGTATACATTGATCATGAGGGTGTGAGGTGCGGAATTGTTTTGGAATTCTTTTTTATCCATGTACGTCATATGCATTAAATCTGTCATCAAATATTTGTTAGCAAGAATAACAGATCCTCACTTGTTCCTCTTGTAAGAAATAAAAGATCTTATTTTTTTCGGAAGGTCTCTTTAAAAAGGAAGGCTCATTGGCGACCCCTGCCTTGTCTTTCCCTCTCCCTCTCCTTCCAACCTGTCCCTCCCCAGCCTTCTTTCTCTTCCCTGTCTCCCCTTTTCTCCTCATCTTTCCATTCCCATAGTGATGTCTGGCCCTTTTTATTTTTGCAGGCCATCTTTTGGTGACCAGTGATTACTAGATCCTAGAGTTCTTCTTACTAGATCCCCATCTTTTCTCAGCAGTTCTTGAGTTTCCAAAACCATGGTAGACATTTTAGTGTGATTAACTTACAAATGTGTCAAATTTGCAAGTTTCTTTCTTGCAATCGTATACATTTGCAAAGGTTATGTATGTGTCTTGGTTGAATTCAATCCACATACTCAAGATTATGTCTATTTGGGTGGTGCTATTTATGAGGTTATGTTGTGTGTGAACACATTCATGCATCTTCACTTCCTTTTGGATTCGGGCTTTATATTCACTATGCTGTTTTGGCAATACCTTGTTTATCACATTTTGTATGGTGTCTTGCAGCTCCATGATATAGAGATTATAGTCCTAGCCGTCTTGTGAGGTGAAGTTCTGTCCTGCAGTGTCCAATGTTGTGGGAATATCTTTTGAGATTTAATTGAATTTTCTTATGTCTTGCTGCAGCTCGATAGTTTTGAAACAGAGCTTCCTGTGCCAGAACTAGCTGCAGCAGAAGGGGGCCCTCCAAGTTTCCGTGCAGTTTTCATACGAGCTCCTGCCATCTTAGAAACAGGACCATCTGTTGAAGTGCTTGCAGATTATACAGTCCCTTCAAATGAACTAGTAGAAAAGGTGTGTTTCATGCACAAGTGCCTACTTTTGTATGAAGGTGTGTGTGTTGCAAACGGTCAAATAATTGGTAGAGCACTGTTTTTTGGTCGATATCATATCTTTTATAGCGTTAGTTTGTTTCATGTCCTTCTAAAGACCGCCCTTCCAATTCTCCCCCCCCAGACATCTACCCCCTGCCCCCCTCTCCGAAGAAAGGCTTGGCAAATGTGTGATCAAGGAGTGGTGGAATCATAACACCAAACTTTCACAAAATCTCTGGTGTACTCTCAAGTGAGGGAAAAATATATATGATTATTATATCCCTTCATGATAGTTTTTGCAATTTCATCCAGGAGGGGTGCACCAAAGGTATTGGAAGTTATTTTTTGAGGTCTCATATACAAGCAACATCAGCAAGAACAAGAAAGCATAGAGATTTCATTTGTTGGATTATGATTACTCTAGTGTGAACACACCCTTGGTGGCACTTTTCCCACTAAGGATGATGTCAAGTCAGCAGCATGCCCCTTATGCCCTAGGCGACACGTGCTACAACGGCCAAGACAAGGGGTCGCAACACCACCGGGCAAGCTAACCTCAGAAACTCGGCCTTAGTTCGGATTCAGGCTGCAACTGGCCTGCATGAAGCCAGAATCGTTCAATTAGGACATTTTCCCTGCTAGGGTTGGTATTAGGATTAGCTTTTTTTGCAGAGGATATAATTCTCGTTTTGGTCATTCTTTGTAAGCACATCTCTTGCATTCTTAATATATCTCCACGTTTTGGTGCTTTCTTCTCACCCCCATTCCCAACACTTGGTATCACAGCCCTACCAGCTCAAGCTAATCTTGCCTCAGAAGAAGGTTCTCCAGCAAAGCATCTTTCTTTCAAGGAAAAGTGCTTGACATGTGTAGATGGGAGACGGCCCGATGTGCGATGAAGGGTGGGAGTAGCCTCTAGTTGTTGATGCAACCATTTGTTAGGGTTTGTGAGGATTTACATAAATGAGGAGCCTCCGCCACAGCGCTTGGTGTAGTATGCCTCGCTCTATCCGTCGTTTTAGAGATCCTCCATTTGTCCTTGCAACCTGCCACCACCTCAGTATTTTGCGCAGCCTGCTTTTTATTTTCTTCATTTGAGAGCTCCCCAACACTCCATTTGTTCTCACGACCTTCCTGGCCTCAGTATTTTGCACAAGATGCTCCGTTGCTCCATTCATCCTCGTGACCTACCATCACCTCAATATTGTGTGCAGCCTGCTTTGTCACCCTTCCTTCGTAGAGCCACCCTGTAGACACGTTACTCAACTTGTCTTTGAGGGGTAAACCTAACCCACTCACATTCTAGGAATTAGTGGGGTGGTTGTGCATCACTCAGTGTGGCTGAAACTTCAGGTGCAGTTTGGTAGTCCCTGCTA